>NC_090447.1:198813288-199122886 GCF_031143425.1 Pleurodeles waltl
ATTCACCATGACTGACGCCTTCCCTTTTTATTTATGCTACTTTTTGCCACAAGTGTGTTTTCACCCTTCGCACTGTAATAAATTAATCAGTCACAAACTCATTGTCTGCTGTCTTAAATTTCACATTTAGAAATGTAGATATGTAAGAACATGTGAACCATGCAATCCAAAAAGAAGCTACTTTTGGAAGCAGGGATATTTAGCATATACATTGTCCAGTTCAGGATTACAACCATTCCACACAAACACATACATTCAAGTGTCTTGTCAAAGGAGAAATTGTATTACATTGTTTAGTTCATAGGTAGTCAAAATGCCTGAAACATAGCAAATCATACCTGACTGTTAGACCTGACAGCCTAAGGGTAGTCACCCCTAACTTTTTGCCTGCCTCCCTCCACTCTTTTGACACAGTTTTTGCTGGTTTTAGGACTCTGCTCACTTTACCCCTACTAACCAGTGATAAATTGCATATACCCTCTCCCTTAAAACATGGCGACATTGGCTCATACCCAATTGGCTTATTTAATATACTTGTAAGTCCCCAGTAAAGTGCACTACATGTGCTTAGTGCCTGTAGATTTAAATGCTACTAGTGGGCCTGCAGCACTGGTTGTGCCACCCACATAAGTAGCCCCTTAACCATGCCTCAGGCCTATTACTGCAAGGCTTGTGTGTGCAATTTCACTGCCACTTCGACTTGGCATTTAAAAATACTTGCCAAGCCTTAAAACTCCCCTTTTTCTACCTATATGTCATCCCTAAGGTAGGCCCTAGGTAACCTAGGGCAGGGGGCTATGTAGGTAAAAGGCAGGACATATACCTGTGTAGTTTATATGTCCTGGTAGTGTAAAACTCCTACATTTGTTTTACACTGCTGTGAGGCCTGCTCCTTTCATAGGATAACATTAGGGCTACCCTCATATACTGTTTGAGTGGTAGATTCTGACCTGAAAGGGGTAACAGGGTCATATTTAGTATGGCTAGAATGGTAATACAAAATCTTGCTGTCTGGTGAAGTTGGATTAAATATTACTATTTTGGAAATGCCACTTTTAGAAAGTGAGCATTTTTCTGCACTTAAATCCTTCTGTGCCTTACAATCCACCTCTGGCTAGGCTAGTTGACAGCTCCCTTGTGCATTTCACTCAGACAACCCCAGACACAGGATGCTCAGTCACACCAGCACACATCTGCATACTGAATGGGTCTTCCTGGGCTGGGATTGTGGAAGGCTTGACACTTACATTTGAAAGGACAGTGGCCTGCCCTCACACAATGGACTGCCAAACCCCCTACTGGGACCCTGGCAGACAGAATGGAACTGAAAGGGGACCTTGTGCACTTCTAAGCCACTCTTTGAAGTCTCACCCACTTCAAAGGCACATTTTGGGTCCCTGACCCTACTAAGTCAGACACTTCTTGACATGATACTTCCTGGGAAAGAAACTCTGAACCAGAACCTGCAACCTGTAAAGAGAAGCTGCATGGCTGCCCAAAGGACTCACCTGACTGCTTTTCTATAAAGGACTACTGCCTTGTTGTTGCCCTTCTGCCTTGCTGCCCTCTGGTTCTGCTGAGAAGTGCTCTCTAAGGCCTTGGATTGAGTTTGCCTCCTGTTTCCTGAAGTCTCAGGGCCAAAAGAACTTATCTCTGCAAAGAACTCCTGGTGTGGTGAAAATCGACGCATATCCTGCCGGAATTCACGCACAGTCTGCCCTGCGGTGAGAAAATCACTGCATGGCCGAATCCGAACAATGCAGCCCGGCTTCCTGAGTGGAGAATGACGCAGCGCCAACATTGCGACCGGAACTTCGATGCACGGGCCACCGGATCGACACATTGCCGAACGACGATGCTCAACTTCCTGCAAGAGGAATCCACGCAGTGCCTGCCGTGTGACAGAAATTTCCCCGCATTGCCCACCAGATCAACGCAGCTCCTGTGACTTGATCCTGCACGCTCAGGATTTTTCTGAATTGTCCCCGGGCGTCCGAATACCCCACAACCTGAAGAGGATCCAAGCCTGCACGCCGGAAATCGAACTTGCTGCGTGAAAAAGCATCAACACATCGTCTGTGTGTGCCCGGAGAAACCGAAGCACACTTCCACGTTTTCCATGCGTCTCCTCCTCTGCGGTCTCATGCGGATAATTTAGACGAAAACCAGGTACTTTGAGCTTGCAAGAGACATTTGTTGCTTTTTAAGAACTTACATTATAAAAGTGAGATTTCAACTTGAACTTATCACATTTTGATCCTTTTGACCTTAATCTACTCACATAAATATTCTATATCTTTCTAAACCTGTGTGGTGTATTGTTGTGGTGCTTATACTGTGTTGTTGCATGATTTATTGCACAAATACTTTACACATTGCCTTCTAAATTAAGCCTGACTGCTCAGTGCCAAGCTACCAGAGGGTGGTCATAGGATAATTTGGATTGTGTGTGACTTACCCTAACTAGAGTGAGGGTCCTTGCTTGGACAGGGGGTAACCTGACTGACATCAAAAGACCCCATTTCTAAAAATGACTGAATCATACTGTGTAAAGGATCAACTTCATAGGTACAGAGCTCCAGACCATGGAAGGAAGGGATATATAGGGCACTGTCCTGTAGAATAGGCAAACATGAAATTGGTTGATATTGTCAGCTGTAGCCATATGGCATACCTCACAAAAGAAATTGATTATTATATAATGCAAGACTCAGACAGATGGCAGTACAACAGTTTCTGATCACGGGGTCATTACAATCCAGTGCTTCTGCATCTTCTGGTATGTCACAAACAACTATCAGTGATGTGCCAAGTGCTACAATGATGAAACACATCAACAGACACATATAGTTCATACATAAAGAGTATTTAGCCCCTGTGAAAGGAAACTAACATGAACTTGGCCAAGGACTATATATTTTCTGACCACATGATGACACACATGATGCATCAGGGCCACCATATGACAATGAACAAGCCAATGGAGTCTTCTAAACTTACATCATATCACTGTGCAAGCTGTCTTGGCACAAATCTTGTATACACAAAGTCTGTGACCTACATTCCCAGGAACAATCCATCTCCACTTCATATGTCCGAACAGCATCATATATCTGCCAGCGTCACAATTCGGAAACTTCCCAATCAAGATGTCATGGTGAAGGTGCCTGAACTAGTGCAAAAACAAGGAATATAGTTAGAAAACCATACATGTGACACAGTTCACATAGAAAATGTCTGGAGAACCCAGACTGTGTTATAAATATCACATAAACAACACAACATCTCCAAAATGTGGTTTTGTCAAAAGCTTCTTCATCAGACCAGCTTCGTCAGCATTTGCTAGAGCTTCAGCTTCCAAACTTTTACCAAAAATGTACTTCTCACATCATCACGACAAGAGTTCAGTGTACAAAGTCATGACATCTCATGACATGCTTACACTCATGAGAAAAACCTGTTGAGATCTTGTCACGTCAGCTCCTTCCACTTCATCTTCATCACTATCATCTTCATTTGCCATTCCTGGCTTCTTACCCATGGCACCGCAGGCCCCCCCCTCTGGGATGTAAGAGATGTTCCTTCGCTGGTCAATGTTATGGAGCATGCAGCATGCCACAGTGATGAGTCTTCAGTGAGTCACACACTTCCTGAATGTAGCTCACATAAGATCACAACAGAAGTAACTTACCAACAAGCCAGGCCCACTCTGGTTGCAGTTGCAGTGACATCGCTGAACTATAGAGCTGTTCCGCATAACAAAGAAATCATGGGCTGGACCTGGGAACTGGGCACAGTGGTTTGAAATGTTGTTGTCTGACAAGCCCACAACTTGCACGTTGATCAAATGGAAGTGCTTTCTGTTGCAATAGACTTGTTCATTTGGCATGCAGTGGCACTGATGCAATAGGGGTGCCATCAATGGCTTTCACAACATGTGGAAGGCAACCAAATACATGAAAGTCAACCTTCAGATTGACTACATCCTCACATCTGGGGAGCCTGATATAGCTGTCAATGTGTTTCATCACTGCTGATAGCACTTCTTTTAAAACAGTGCTGATCATAGGTTGTGACATATCTCCATGTATAGCAACTGTCTATTGAAATAGCCCTGTGGCTAGGAAGTGTAATTTTGCCATGAGTCTCACAATGGGTGGTATACATGTTGGATTACTGTTTTGAGACATGAGATCTGGCTCCAACTGACAAAACAGAGCTTGGATACTTTGCCTAATCAGACGGAACTGATTTATTGTGTCACGTTCTTTCATGGTCTGGAGGTCTGCAAATGGACGGTAGACTGGAGGTTGTTGCATACTCCCTCTCTCAGGATAGGCTAAAATATGCCTCTGAGTCCTAGTGAGTTATTTGGGGGCCTGTTGTCACAATCTGTGGTCCATATATAGTATGTACATGTTGTGGATTGTGGAGCCTTGAGTATTTCAAATGACCATTGTGTTGTGTGAAATGTGATAAGCCCTAATCCTCCTTGTGTTGCTTTCATATATCTGTGCAAGTAAAGGTTACAGCCAAACAATGATTTATCTGATGATGGTTAATACAGTGCATACATTTGCCTTTCAGCATAAGCTGAGTATGTATACTATTTGATTCAGCTGAGGATGTTGTTAGAAATGAGTTCCACAAATCACTCAACCCAAATCAGGCCTTGGAAAAGTGTGGTATGAGACCAATGTAAAATTCACTAAGCCCTTCCAAGTGCCACAAATAGGATGGCCACAGGATGTACTGTCATGCATGGAAGCAATGGAAATGTGTTGTTCATGTAGGTTCTGTATGTGAAATAAATGTACGAGTTTCTTCTTGTAAGAGGCTGAATTTGTACAAGATAGAATACAAGGAATCGGATTATGCTTCAAAATAGCATTTTATTGGCTGCAGCGGTCACCTCCAAAGAGTATCCAAATGGAACTCTTTGGCCAAAGTAACTGACCTTTCCCTTAGCCTTTGATGTCTTTTATTGCAACCCCCCCCACTTTACCACACTACACATGCGTCACAACTTCCAGACGCCTTCAAGCAAACATTTCCTGTAGCAGCTTTAAACCACAAGAACAGGATGTTCAAACACAGAGATAACATTTCTAGAACTTAGGGCGGTTTAACACATCTACAAAGTTTCACATCTGCAGCAAATGAAATTAAACAGGTGATGAAGGCATACAATTTTGTTCATAGTGCAGAACAAATGGACAAAATGGAGCCCTCACGCCAAGTTAAGAAATCCATTTTCTCATATATATGCCCAGCCTGCAGAGAGCAAGGCTTGTCAAAGCCTTTTCACATTGTGGGACATAGCCCAGGCTGGTGCACAGTAATTGTGGCAATGCAACTGAGGCGCTGGGTCCACTCCTTGTAGACCTTCATATCCTTCAATGCGGCCTGGGCTATATCCCATACTGTGAAAAGGCTTTAACAGGGCTTGCTCTCTGCGGGCTGAGCATACAGCCCCTACATGACCATCACATTTCCATCACTTCCATGTATGATAATACTTCCTGTGCCCATCCTATATGTGGGTTCGGAGTTGTGTGGCACTCTGAAAGGCTCAGTGAGTTTTACATTGTTCTAATGTGACAGTTTGCCAAGGCAAGATCAGGGCTGAGTGATCTGTGGGACTTTACACATTGCTAACAGCATCCTTAACTGACTCAGAAGATATACATACACAGCTCATGCTGTCATGCAAACACGTACTGTGTTATTTACCATCATCATCAGATCATCGCATAAATCATTGTTTGGCTGTAACATTTATTTGTATAGATATATGAATGCAACCCAAGGAGGATCTAAGGCTTATCACACATCACACAACACAATCGTCATTTAAAATACTCCGAGTACAGGGCTCCACAATCCACAACCTGTTAATCATATGTATGGACCACAGATTGTGACAACAGGCACCCAAATAGCTCACTAGGACTCAGAGGCCAATGAGGTAGCCACCTGCTCCTCTGGTGAGCCATAGAGCTGCCCATACAGGGAAAGGACCTCTTCCACAAGCCTCTCCAGCTCCTCTGAAGAGAAAGCAGAGGCCCTTTCACCTGTTTTGCCTGACATGATTACTCCCAGAGGCGGCATACAACAGCTGAAGTAGTGGACGTGTTGATGGCAGCACTGTCTGGAGGCAAGTGAGCTATTTTCCAAACCCTGGCGTACATGTACACCACATATGCGGCTGTCACCATTAATGGGCACATCCATTGGATCAAGGCCATTGCAGTCAGCAATGTTAGACTATGGCTGTGTCTGCCATGGTTGAAACCGCCCACCACGCAGTCAACTTCCGCCAGCAGCGTGAGGTTCCTATGAACAAGGTCAGGCATCTGCCATTTTAGTAATTGAAACCACAGTTTTGGTGACTTTTAAATGCGTCACAATATCTATAAATGTGTAGTAACATTTCAACATATGTAAAGCTTCCTTCATAGGTAGATATTCCTACACAATCATCAGTGTAGTGCATTTCTGGTCACAGATGCCATACAACCTTGGTGCACTGTACCCCGCTGATGAGTAAGACCATAATTTACAATATCAAGGGACACAAGAGGAGCAGATAGGTGTGTGATCTGCACATATATGTTGTAGGCACATGTCTAGACAACCATGGGAATCATAGCTGGAACTTAAGTAGTAGACAGTTTTAATGTGTAATGGTTGTAATGTATTTCCAGTCAGTAATGTTTTGTCACATGACTTTGGTCTTACTCGTCAGATATATATGTTGGTCTGGACACAGTGACTAATGCTCCAACTCATGTAATTCCACAAATAGGTACCCTGGGAGACGGAGGAGTTGACAACCTCCAATCTACTGTCCATTTCCAGACCTCCAGACCGTGGAAGAATGTGACATAATAAAGCAGTTCCATCTGAATAGGCAAACAATCCAAGATGTATCTCGTTAGTTGGAGTCAGATCTCATGCCTCAAAACAATAATCAGACATGTATACCACTCATTGTGAGACTCATGGCAGTATTAAACTTCTTGGCCACAGGGTCCTTTCAATATGCAGTGGCTATGTTTGGTGGTATGTCACAAACTATGTTCAGGGGTGTTTTAAAAGACATGGTATCAGCACTGATGAAACACACTGAAAGCTATATTAGGTTTTCCCAGAGGTAAGGATTTAGACAATGTGAAGATTGATTTCTGTGGATTTGGTCACCTCCCACATATCAAGGGAGTCACTGATGGTACCCATATTGCATTGGTTCCATCGCATGCCAGTGAACGAGTCTATTGAAATAGGAAGCACTTTCATTCTATCAACGTGCAAGTTGCCTGCCTGTCAGATCTGTACATTTCAAATGTCTGTGCCCAATTCCCAGGTTCAGCCCATGATTCCTTTGTTATGCAGAACACCACAATACCCCAGCTAGCCAGTTGAGTGGGCTTTTGTACTCCTGAAGGCCAGGTTTCGCTGTCTGGACAAAACTGGGAGAGCCCTCCACTACTCACCCGGAAAGGTGTGTCAAATCACCATGGCCTGCTGCATGCTCTATACCATCGCCCTGCAAAGGAACATCTCTTACATCCCAGAGGAGGGGGAGTCTGCATTGCCCCGGGTGAGAATCTGGAAATTCCAAATGAAGATGACAGTAGTGAAGAGGAAGGAGCTGACTTGTGACAAGATGTCATCAGCAGATTCTTCTCATGAGTGCATGTCATGAGATGTCATGACTGACTGTACAAGGAACTCTTGTTGTGATGTTGTGAGGAGTATATTTGTTGGCAATGTTTGGAAGCTGAAGCTCTGGCAAATACTAGCAAAGTGTGTCTGATGAGGAAACCTTTGACACAATCACATTTTGGAGATGTTGCTTTGTTTGTGTGGAATTTATAACATGGACTGCATTCTCCAGATGTTTGCTATGTGAATTGTATCATATGTATGGCTTCATAATTGTACTCCTTGTTTTGCATTTGTTCAGGACATCTTCTTTGGGTCATGTGACAAGACCTGTGCCAAAACAGCTTTCACAGTGACAAAATGGAAGTTTGGAAGACACCGTTGGACTTGTTTCTTGTCATGTGGTGGCCCTGATGCATTATGTGCAGCATCATGTGGTCATAAAATATATAGGCCCTCATTCTGACCCTGGCGGTCGGTGATAAAGCGGCGGCCAAGCCGCCAACAGGCCGGCGGTCTAAAATATGCAATTCTGACCCTGGCGGGAACCGCCAACACAGCCCGCCAACTTAACACTCCGACCGCCACAGCGGTACAAACAAACAGCGCGGCGGTTCCCGCCAACAGCCCGGCGGCAGACAAAGTACCGCCCACCCTATTACGACCCACCAATCTGCCACCTTTTCCGGGGCGGGAGCACCGCCGATAAGAACACGGCGGAAACAGACTACGAACGGGAAAACGCTCACCTCTACGCACTCCACGTGAGATTCCGGCAGTATGGAGCCAGAGTTACAGGTCATCCCCGCACTCCTATTCCTCCTCATATACCAGGAGCACGCCCGGCGGCGCGGAAGACATCGGTGAGTACTGCACCTACGACACAGGGGAGGGAAAAGATTACCGGCACACACCCACCCACCCACACCCACTACAACACACACATCAATGCATTCCCACAGATCACTGTCACAACCCACAAACCACCCCCCTCCGAAATAATGCAAAGACCAAAAGAAGAGATCATAAACGGGCAGATATATTGAAATATGTACGCCATTAATCCCAAAAAATAAATAAACTATGTACAAAATATATACAGCTACTAAATGTAGTCCAACCACTGTCCGTGGATCACAGGGGTCCTGTGCAAAGGGGCAAGGCCCAGTCCCACGACAAGAACTCCACGGAGAGAACACTGCAGGGGCATCAGAAAGAAAATAGGACAGGCACCTCAGGGGGAAGGGAAGGGGGGGCACCTCAGCCACTTGAGTACACGACGCCAGATCCACGAGGGGACTCCATGACCACTGGGCCATCCTGGGGAGAGCAAAGCCACAGTCCATACAGTCCATACAGTGGGTGGCCTGCCCACTGGGCCATCCTGGGGAGAGCAAAGCCACAGTCCATACAGTCCATACAGTGGGTGGCCTGCCCACTGGGCCATCCTGGGGAGAGCAAAGCCACAGTCCATACAGTCCATACAGTGGGTGGCCTGCCCACTGGGCCATCCTGGGGAGAGCAAAGCCACAGTCCATACAGTCCATACAGTGGGTGGCCTGCCCACTGGGCCATCCTGGGGAGAGCAAAGCCACAGTCCATACAGTCCATAACAGACCCCACTGCCACTGGAGGAGGCAAGTTGGCCAGAGGACATCCTGCAGCCCTGCCCGAGATAGATCCTGCCCTGCCACGTCTGCCAAAGGGCCAGCGGTTCTTGCCCTGAAGGGCCCAGTTCAGCGGTTCTTGAGACGGCGGGCCCAGTTCAGCGGTTCTTGCCTTGAAGGGCCCAGTTCAGCGGTTCTTGCCTTGAAGGGCCCAGTTCAGCGGTTCTTGCCTTGAAGGGCCCAGTTCAGCGGTTCTTGAGACGGCGGGGCCCAGTTCAGCGGTTCTTGAGACGGCGGGGCCCAGTTCAGCGGCTCTTGCCTTGAAGGGCCCAGTTCAGCGGTTCTTGCCTTGAAGGGCCCAGTTCAGCGGTTCTTGCCCTGAAGGGCCCAGTTCAGCGGTTCTTGCCTTGAAGGGCCCAGTTCAGCGGTTCTTGCCCTGAAGGGCCCAGTTCAGCGGTTCTTGAGACGGCGGGGCCCAGTTCAGCGGTTCTTGAGACGGCGGGGCCCAGTTCAGCGGTTCTTGCCTTGAAGGGCCCAGTTCAGCGGTTCTTGCCTTGAAGGGCCCAGTTCAGCGGTTCTTGAGACGGCGGGGCCCAGTTCAGCGGTTCTTGAGACGGCGGGGCCCAGTTCAGCGGTTCTTGCCTTGAAGGGCCCAGTTCAGCGGTTCTTGCCCTGAAGGGCCCAGTTCAGCGGTTCTTGCCTTGAAGGGCCCAGTTCAGCGGTTCTTGCCCTGAAGGGCCCAGTTCAGCGGTTCTTGAGACGGCGGGGCCCAGTTCAGCGGTTCTTGAGACGGCGGGGCCCAGTTCAGCGGTTCTTGCCTTGAAGGGCCCAGTTCAGCGGTTCTTGCCTTGAAGGGCCCAGTTCAGCGGTTCTTGAGACGGCGGGGCCCAGTTCAGCGGTTCTTGAGACGGCGGGGCCCAGTTCAGCGGTTCTTGCCTTGAAGGGCCCAGTTCAGCGGTTCTTGCCCTGAAGGGCCCAGTTCAGCGGTTCTTGAGACGGCGGGGCCCAGTTCAGCGGTTCTTGAGACGGCGGGGCCCAGTTCAGCGGTTCTTGCCTTGAAGGGCCCAGTTCAGCGGTTCTTGCCTTGAAGGGCCCAGTTCAGCGGTTCTTGAGACGGCGGGGCCCAGTTCAGCGGTTCTTGCCTTGAAGGGCCCAGTTCAGCGGTTCTTGAGACGGCGGGGCCCAGTTCAGCGGTTCTTGCCTTGAAGGGCCCAGTTCAGCGGTTCTTGCCCTGAAGGGCCCAGTTCAGCGGTTCTTGAGACGGCGGGGCCCAGTTCAGCGGTTCTTGCCTTGAAGGGCCCAGTTCAGCGGTTCTTGAGACGGCGGACGGTCTATGGCCAACTGCTAAATGCCTGGTGGTGCCCTCCTGGGCAGCGGGGATGGTGCTCCTTCACTGCCCACCTGGGCTGTGGGTGGTGGGGCCCTCCTGGCCAGCTGGGCTGGGTGCTCCCTGGGCAGCGGCTATGGGGCTGGTGGGCTCTCCCGGGGCAGCGGCTATGGGGGTTGTGGGCTCCTCCTGGGCAGCAGGCCTGCTGCCTGACCTCTCCAACTTGCTGCCCTTGCCCTCCTTAGTCGTCGGCCAGTGGCCCTTTCCTCCCTTTGGAGCTGTGGCTGGTGACTGTCTCTGGGTGGTGTCCGGGGGGGATGTAGAAGGCGGGCTCCTGCGGCGCCCCTTCCGCCTTCTGCTCCTCTTCCCAGGGGGTGGGCTGGCTGTCCCCTTGCTGCTGGGCGAAGATCCAGACATGCGGGCTGGCGGGCTCCAATACCCCTGCACCCTTGTCAAGGGGGCTGCAGGGCTGGTGGTGGCTGAGGTGCTCTTCTTACCCCGACGAGAAGGAGGGGGGGGCTCAGGGTCAGGAAAGAAGTTAGTAGTGGCGAGGAAGAGCTTCTTGGGACAATGGAGAGTGGTAGGTACAGTGGGAATGGGAGTGGAGGGAGAGGATGTGGTTGTAGGTGAGTCACGTTTGCTGTCTTTGGGTGCAGGTGCAGGAGGGATAGGCTGTCGTGAGGTGGATGGCTGTTGGGTGGGTGGGTGGCTGCGTTTGTGTGGTGTGGAAGAGGGGGTGACAGACACAGTGGGAGAGGACACAGGGGACGTGTAAATGGCAGTGGGGGTGGTGACTGCACGTGTGCGGACTGGAGTGGAGGGTGTGCTGGTGATGGAAACACTGGCTGATGGTGAGGTGAATGGAGGTGTGAGTGTAGACGTCACAGGGAGGGAGGAGGGAGACGAGGAGGTGGGGGTCACAGAGGTGGTAGTGACTGTTGGCATGTCTGCATCGGAATGTTGCGTGTGTGAATGTCTGCGTGATCTGTGGTGCTTATGTTTGGATGAGCTTCTCTTGGGTGTTGAGGTGTGTGCAGGCTGGTCTGATGGTGTGGGTGGGACAGGCAGAGGAACAGGAGACTGGGAGGAGGGAGTTAGTAGAGGCAGGCAGGAGACAGGGACAATGGCTGCCGTCAGTGCTGATGCCAGAGCCTGGAACGATCGCTGATGGGCAGCCTGACCCGAATGAATGCCCTCCAGGTACGCATTGCTGCGATGAACCTCCCTCTCCACCCCCTGGATGGCATTCAAAAGGGTAGTCTGCCCAACAATGAGCGTTCGGAGGAGGTCAATGACCTCCTCACTGAGGGCAGCGGGGGTAACAGGGGCAGGGCCTGAGGTGCCTGGGGCGAAGGAGATGCCCGGCTTCCTGGCAGAGCGGGCACGGGGCGAACGCGGAGGGGCTGCTGGGAGGGCGGAGATGGTGCGCTGGGTGGCGGCTGTACCTGTAATGGCGGGGGGCACGGATGGTGCCACCCCCGCAAGGGAGCCCCCTTCCGAGGACGTGTCCGTGTCGCTGCAGGCTCCAGTCGTCCCCGTCGTGGAGCTCCCCTCGCCCTCCGTCTCACTGGTCCAGTCTGACTCTGTGGCATGGCCCTCCTGGGCCATGTGAGATGCAGCTCCCTCCTGCCCCGATGCCACTTCTCCTCCGCCTGATGATGCTGATGCACACAAGCACAGAAAGACAAACAAAAAGGGGGGGGAGAGAGAAATAAAGGGATATTGAGTACATGGATCTCCGGTACAGTTAGCGGACATGACAGACACAGATGCCCCCTGCACTAAGTTGCGCACTTGGGGTCCGCTACGCATTCCGTGGAACATGCCCTACACGCCTAGAGTTGACAACTGCACCCATGGATGACACGGCCCAGGGATGGCTGTACTGACAAACTACTGAGGGTGGTGGCTGGGGACACAGGGGCTTACGGGGGTGCCCAGCCTACAGATATCGCCCTGGCCTAGGGGGACCCCCAGCCCTCCTCCCCCACCCAGACACCTCCACTGCGCGACCACAGAGTAGATAATGCTTGTACTCACCCCCTTGTGTCTGCTGTGCTGCCCTCACGCGCCCATCCAAATCAGGGTAGGCCACCGCCAGGATCCGGAACATCAGGGGGCTCAGTTGACGGCAGGCACCCCGCCTACATTGGGAGGCCATCCCCAGCAGAGACTCGGCGGTCTTCTTGGTCCCGCGGCGGATGTCCTCCCACCTCTTGCGGCAGTGGGTGCCCCGTCGATGGTGGACCCCCAGGGCCCGGACTTCCTTGGCGATGGCACGCCAAATCCCGATCTTCTCATGGGCGCGGACCTATGTGACACGTACAGGGAGGGAGAAATACCACGTTCAAGTTACTCAGCATTTTCCTTTCCAGTGGCCCAACGCCCCCCATCCCCGCCAGGCCCCCCGCCAGGCCCCCCGCCATGCCCAACATGCCCCCCATCCCCGCCAGGCCCCCCGCCAGGCCCCCCGCCATGCCCAACATGCCCCCCATCCCCGCCAGGCCCCCCGCCAGGCCCCCCGCCATGCCCAACATGCCCCCCATCCCCGCCAGGCCCCCCGCCAGGCCCCCCGCCAGGCCCCCCATCCCCGCCAGGCCCCCCGCCAGGCCCCCCGCCATGCCCAACATGCCCCCCATCCCCGCCAGGCCCCCCGCCATGCCCAACATGCCCCCCATCCCCGCCAGGCCCCCCGCCAGGCCCAACATGCCCCCCATCCCCGCCAGGCCCCCCGCCAGGCCCCCCGCCAGCCCCAACATGCCCCCCATCCCCGCCAGGCCCCCCGCCAGGCCCCCCGCCAGCCCCAACATGCCCCCCATCCCCGCCAGGCCCCCAAGCCAGCCAGTGGCCCCAAATCCAGATTGAATTAAACTCACTTGTTGGTCTGGAGGACCGTAGAGTAGCGCATACTGGGGGAGGACCCCATCCACAAGTTTCTCCAACTCCTCTCCAGTGAAGGCAGGGGCCCTTTCCCCAGTCGCAGCAGCCATTGTCCCTTCCAGACCGAGGTCACAGCAACACTTGCAGTATAGGTCCTCTCCTGTGAAAGTTCAAGTCGCAAGTGGATAAGTAGATAGAAAATGGCGGTCACGTCCGCGGCGGTGCGTACCGCGGCGGTGCGTCCCGCCACCGCCGGCGCCCTTCGCCATTGGCTCCTGAAACCCATAGGCTTCAATGTTAACCAATGCGGCTTCGCGCCGCGGTCTTCGCCCGCCGCCCGCCGCATTGTGCCACGCCAGCGCATTGACCTCACATCCCATTGTCACACTTCACAGGTCAGGCAGCTGCCATTTCCAGGGCCCACATGGCTCAATTTCAACTGCGTCACACAGGCCTAGGCCTTGCGTAGCCACTCAGACACGCCATTCACTGCATAGAGAATCGTATACTGTGCTAGCTGTGAGTACGTACCTGTGGGTTGCTTGACTGTGTGCTCCATGTTGTCCTTCCTAGGCACCGTCCGCTGGGTTGGGCGAGGAGACGGATGAATCCTCCCGTGTACCGACCGCTGGTGGACCTGTCGACAATGGAAGACCGCCACATTATCCTGACCTACCGTCTTAACCGTGCCACTATCCATGAACTGTGTGCCCGGCTGGAGCCCGACCTGATGTCCCCCATCCGCCAACCCACAGGGATTCCCCCTCTGGTGCAGGTCTTGTCAGTACTCCATTTCTTGGCAAGTGGGTCATTTCAGACAACCGTGGGAATTGCTTCCGGGATGTCTCAGCCCATGTTTTCAAAGGTGTTATCCAGAGTGTTGTCTGCCCTGATGAAATCCGTGAGGAACTACATCATTTTCCCTGAGGTGGGCGAATTGGCTACAGTGAAGGGTGATTTCTACGCCCTTGGACATATTCCCAACGTAATTGGTGCCATTGATGGGACCCATGTGGCTTTGGTTCCCCCAAGAGACAGGGAGCAGGTGTACAGGAACAGAAAAAGTTACCATTCAATGAACATCCAGGTGGTGTGTTTGGCTGACCAGTACATCTCGCATGTAAATGCCAAATTCCCAGGGTCAGTTCATGACGCCTACATCCTCAGGAATAGCAGCATCCCTTACGTGATGGAACAGCTACAGAGACACCGTGTATGGCTAGTGGGGGACTCTGGGTACCCCAACCTGTCGTGGCTACTGACCCCAGTGAGGAATCCCCGGACCAGGGCAGAGGAACGGTACAATGAGGCCCATGGGCGTACTAGGAGGGTGATCGAACGCACCTTTGGCCTCCTAAAGGCCAGGTTTCGCTGCCTGCATATGACCGGTGGATCCCTAATGTACTCACCTAAGAAGGTGTGTCACATCATCGTGGCCTGCTGCATGCTTCACAACCTGGCTTTGCGCCGCCAGGTGCCTTTCCTGCAGGAGGATGGTCGAGACGGTGGTGTTGTGGCAGCGGTGGAACCTGAGGAGAGTGACGAGGAGGAAGACGACGGGGCTGAAACAGACAACAGGGACAGAATCATTGAACAGTACTTCCAATAGGACACAGGTAACATTTCAAAGATAATTTAGTAAATGTTAACTACTCTGCAGCATCTCTGCTGCCTGTCTATTTGCCCCAGTGTATGATGACTGAGTTTTGGCTTTTCCCTCCCTATTTCAGATCTGGGGTCCCCACTACGAGTCCTGTGCTTCGTTTCCCCATGGACTACAGCTTTGTGGCAGCTGTTTGTTGACTTCACCATGTACAAGGACATATTTGCACTGTCATGTCAATTACAATCTATTGAAATCACAGCCAGACTCCTGATATTTTGGTGCAAAATAGGTGTTTATTGAAGTGCTCAAAATGGGATGGGTGGTTTCAAGTGGGTGGGGGCTATGGTGAAGGAATGTCCATGGCAGAGTCCAGAGTAACAGTCACACAGGTGCATTGTCCAGAGGCCTGTGGAGAGATGGAGCATGGGCAGTTCGAGGATGGACAGGGTGACAATGTGGGACAGTGGGATGACATCAGGTGGTATCCATTGCTGGCGGGGGTCTTGACATCCTACTCTGTCTTGCAAGATCTCAGGGCCCTCTTGCGGGGTGGTTCTTCTCCTGCAGGAGGTGGGGGTCTGGTGGGCTGCTGCTGTGCGGGGGCCTCCTGTCCACTAGCGCCGGCGGAGGTGGATGGCTGTTCTTGGTCCAGGCTAGTGGCAGGGGCCCTTGGGTGTTGTTCAGTGTCCGCCCTGCTGTTTACGAGGTCCTGCAGCAGCCCTACCATGGTAACCAGGGTGGTGTTGATGGCTCGGATGTCCTCCCTGTACCCCCGATAGTGTTCCTCCTGCAGCACCTGGATCTCCTGGAACCGGGCCAGTACCGTCGCCATCGTCTCCTGGGAGCGGTTGTATGCTCCCATGATGGTGGTGAGGACCTCGTGGAGAGTGGGTTCCCTGGGCCTCTCCTCCCCCCCCTGTCGCACAGCTGCCCGCCGAGTTGCCCTGTTTCCCTGGGCCTCTGCCCCCTGGCCGGTGTGCCCACTACCACTGCCCCCAGGTCCCTGTTGTTGTTGGGGTGGTGGGTTATCCTGGGTGCCCTGTAGTGGTAGACACACCGCAGATTGACGCGCCCTGGAGACAGAGGCATGGGCCCGCTGGGTGGGAGCTGTGCTGGTGTTCCCAGAGGGGTTAGGGTCTATAGTGGCCTGTGCCTGTGTGAGGGGAACCTGGTCCGGGCTGGTCATCGGTGTCCAGATCGACAGAGCTGCTGTCATCGCTGACGGCCTCTTGGGTGGGGGGTGTGGATAATTCTGGCCCCTCCGCCGCGGTGTGTTGACGGTCGGGTCCTGCAGGGGTATAGAGGTATGGTTATAGTTTCAATGTGTGGCATATGGGTGTATCTGTGGGTTCCCGTGTCCCCAAGTGCTGGCATTCGTGTGTGGGGGCTTTGGTGAGGGTGGCTTGTGGGGGGGATGTGTATATGCATTGGGCATGCTTTGGTGATGGGTGTCCATGCTTAGTGGACGCATGCAGGCCTAGGTTTTGGGATGTGTGGGTTGTGATGGTGAGACATTGGCGGGGAATAGGTGTGCTGGGGGTGGGGGTGAGGATGGTGGTGGGGGTGAGGATGGTGGTGGGGGTGAGGATGGTGGTGGGGGTGAGGGTGGGGGTGAGGATGGGGGTGGGGGTGAGGGTGGGGTTCGAGGATGGGGGTGAGGGTTGGGGTCTGATTTGGCATGCAGGTGGGGGGGAAGCAGTATTGAAGCTTCAACTTACCAGTATCCATTCCTCCGCCGACTCCTGCGAGGCCGTCAGGATGCAGGATGTTCAAGACTTCCTCCTCCCATGATGTGAATTGTGGGGGTTGAGGTGGGGGTCCTCCGCCAGTCTTCTGCACGGCGATGTTGTGCCTGGATACCATGGAACGCACCTTCCCCCGTAGGTCGTTCCATCGCTTCCTGATGTCTTCCCGATTTCTGGGGTGCTGTCCCACTGCGTTCACCCTGTCGACAATCCTCTGCCATAGCTCCGTCCTCCGGGCAATGCTGGTGTATTGTATCTGTGTGCCGAACAGCTGGGGCTCTACACGAACGATTTCCTCCACCATAACCCTGAGTTCTTCGTCTGTGAAGCGGGGTTGTCTTTGGGGTGCCATGGGGTGGTGTGTATGATGTGTGGGGTGGAGTATGTGTATTTAAGTGAGTTGAGTGTGGTGGTGTGTGTTGTTTTGTGTGTGGATAGTGTGTGGGTGATGGTGTTGAGTGGCTGTGGCTGTTATGTTTTGGATGCTGGTGTCTCGCTCTTGCCTTCTTTACGATTTTGTAAGCGTAGGGGTTTGTGGGTGATGTGGGTGGGTGTTTTATATTGTATTGTGTGTGTGGGAGTGGTGTGTGTATGTGTATCAGGTGTGTGGGATTCAAATCGTCCAATGTGGGTGAGTTTTGTTCGTTGGTGTGTATTCTGACCGCGCCGGTGTGTCCCGCCAATGGAATACCGCGTTTGAATGACCGCCGCGTGGATTCGTGGGTCGTAATGGGATGGGCGTATTTCTGTTGGCGTGGCGGTGGAGGTTTTGTCACCTCCACCTTTCCGCCGACCGCTGGTCTGGCGGTCTGTTGTGGCGGTCGGATTTTCGGAGGTTTGCCTTCTGCGGGTCAGAATGACCGTGGCGGGTTTCCGCGACCGCGGCGGGATTATGGAGGATTTCTGACCGGCGGTAGGCGCCTTTTACCGCCGAGGTCAGAATGACCACCATAGTCCTATGCCAAATTAATGTTAAGTTTCCCTTCACATTGGCTAAACACTCTTTTTGTAAGAACTATATGTACCTGTTGATGTGCTTCTTCATTATAGGCCTACGTGCCTATGGCTCATGACTAACATTTATTTTTGTCATATCACCAGATGCAGAAGCACTAGATTGTATGACCCTGTGATCAGAAACTGTTGTACTGCCATCTGTCTGAGTTTTACATTATAAGATGTTGGATTCCTTTTGTGAGGTCGGTGATATAACTCTAGCTGATGACATCAACCAATTTCATGTTTGCCTATTCTACAGGAGAATGTCCGATATATCCCTTCCTTCCATGTTCTAGAAGTCTGTACCTGTAACTGTGATCATTTACACAGTATGATTCAATCATGTACGATTTGCTATGATTCAGTCATATTGACAGCCTATGAGCTGAATAATGTAATAACATTTCTTCTTTGACAAGACACTTGTATGTATGTGTTTGTGTGGAATGGTTGTAATCCTGAGCTGAACACTGTGTACCTGCAACATATCCCTGCTTCCACAAGTAGCTTGTTTTTCCATTGTATGGTTCACAGGTTGTTGCATATCCACATTGCTAAATATGAAATTTAAGACCACGGACCATGGGTTTGTGACTGGTGAATTTATTACAGTGCTAAGGGTGAAAAGAAACTTGGGACAAAAAGTAACATAAATGAAAAGTGAAGGAGTCAGTCATGGTGAATGAAATCATAGGAGTAGATGGCACACCATTGTAAGTTCAGAGTACTCCTCTCATCAGAAATGAAATGGGTTTCAGGATCAGCCCGCAGAGTTAATGTGTGACACTCAAAGGAGGACATTAGGGATGAGGTTGCTTGTTGGGATTGATGGGTGGCCTGCCACCTGTGACTCCTGGATTTTTGCATGGACGTCCCTGTTTGCAAGGGTGGCTGGAGTACAGCTGCTGCAGAGGCAGGGGTGCCTGAGGGTGGTTGGGCCTCCGGCAGGGCCTCCCTTCCTGTGTCTGCCGCAGATGTACATTGGCTTGATGTAGTTGGCCCAAAGGAAGGGGTTGATGTTGGAAAAAAGCCCTACTCAGGGTTGTATGGATGTCCTTTTGCACCCCTGTTAGGGTGCCCATGTTAAAACTATGGTCCTCCATTGGTTGAGTCATGTCCCTCTGCAGCTGCTTGATTTCCCAGAGTTCAATTAGCACATGGCCCATTACACCTTGGGGCTCCTGAGAGACCCCTAAGACTTGGCTGATGGTATCCTGGTCGTGAGTGGTCACAATGGCCTCACTCTGCTGGGAACATTCTTCCCAAATACCCTTCCTCCACAAGCCTGTGCCCTCAGCACAGGGTGCCCCCCCCAACTGGGTCCTGGACCCTCAGTGTCAAGATTGTTGATTTACAACATAGGATCCATCAGGGAGGGCACAAGATGGGAAGAACTGTGCTAGGTACACAGGTTTGGGGGCACATTGTTTGTGATGTAGACACAACTGGAGTGGGAGGTGTTGTTGTGGGAACAGTGAGACTGTTGTCGTCTAACAAAGCTGTCCAGATCGGCCGGGACCATCATCCATGTCCATATATCCATGTCATCGCTGAGGGCTTCATCCAGAGGTGAGTTGGGAATCTGGTTGGTGGACAATGTCTGGCCAGGTGCTGTGACAGCTCAACCTTTTGAGAAATAGAGTACATTGTTATTCACTGAAGTGTGGAATCCACATCCAAAGGTTTTGTGTCACTATAAGTAGAGACCTTGGACAGTCTTAAGTGGTAGGTTTGCTGATTGTCCTATGTCACTGGTATTGATATGACATATGTGAAGCTTGCAGAACCTATTAGACTCAAGTAGCTCATTAGATGTGGTGGCTCAGTTGCAATTTAGATGAGGGGATGAACATGACATCTTACAAACATCTAAGCCAACACAATGGTGAGGAAATGTGTATTTGACCATTCCAAGGCCTAGTCTTGTAAGATACAAGCGAACACATAACTTTGTGGTATATGTAGCTGTAGCCATCATATAAGCAGTGCTGAGTCAATGTGTTAGCTGCTACTACCAATCTGATGAAGCAGCTTAATGCCTTTGGCACAGTTGATGTACACACTTGGTAAGGTGTCATTCCTGTCCTCAATAGTTTCATTTTGGAATACCAGGACAAGAGCAAGCTAGGTAGACAAACACATCTCTGAGTTGAGCATGATATGTAGATTGCTCACTCCCTTGTGAGTGAACATCAGTTGTGAGATGGCACACTGGTATATTTGGGCAAATGCAGAATGGCCTGCTGGTTTGAGTTAAAGAAACAGGGCCTCCTGGCAGTTGTAGGCATTTCACTTTCAGACTCTCCACATTACACCAATGCTAAACACCCTGGGAAGGGTATATAATTTGAGAGATGGCACACAGGTATATTTAGGCAAGTTCAGAATGGCCTGTTGGTTTTAGTAACTGAAACAGGGCCTCCTGGTAGTTGTAGCCATGCCACTTGCTGGCTCCCAACACTACACAAATGCTAAAATCCTATGTACATGAATATCAGTTGTCAGATGGCAAACAGGTATTTTGGGCAAGAGCACAAAGGCCGGTTGATTTAAGTTACAGAAACAGGGCCTTCTGGTAGCTGTAGCCACGTCACTCTCGCTACTTCCCAGCACTTGACAAATGTTTAGTCTTACATATCTGTTGCCGCACTGCAGTTAGATTGACCCATACATGTATATATTGACACATAGCATGGGCCCTGGGATGACCTTTCAATATTCACATCCCTACAGACCCCATTCTAACACATGGAATGTCATGGGGATTGATGCATGTGATGTTATGTAGGACACTAAAAATTGACAAGCTTACATCTCTGCAACTCTGGGTATTGCATTTTGGGAAAGTAGATGAACAATGCAGTGGCAAAAGGTGAGTTCTGAGCATGCCAGAAATTTAACATTTGTGACAGTTTTGGTGTTGTAACTTACCAGATTCCGCTCTCCCAGGTATTCCTGTCAAGCCCTCTGGATGCAGGTTGACCAAGACCTTCTCCTGTCAGGGAAAGAACTGTAATGGGGCAATGGTAGGACCACCACCAGTCTTCAGGGACTCCAAGCACTGCCTAGAGGCCAGAGAATGCAGCTTCCCCGTTAGGTAGTTCCACCTCTTCCTAATGTCCTTCTTTAGTGTGCAGGGTGGTACCTACAGCGTTCACTCTGTTGACTATCCTTTGCCATATTTCCATTTTCGTACTGAGAGGAATATGCTAGACTTGTGCTCCAAACAATTGTGACTCTACTCTTATGATTTCATCCACCATGACTCTCAACTCATCTTCAGAAAATGGGGATTTTTGTAACATGACATTGATGTAAATCAAAGTGGGTGGCAGTGACTTACTTACCATGAAAATTGATATAGGTAGTAAATGGACAAAAGTGTGTGAAAGGTGTTAAATGGGATGGTGACCAAAAGGTGTGCCTTATCTATCAATAAAAAAAACAGTGGTCTCTGGCCTGATCTTTACAGTGCTTTCGTGGAGAGGCAAATGATCATAGTCTGGGAAGGGGTGTGTTTTATAGTGTGATTTGCAAGTGTGTCCACTGGGCCAATGTATGTCAGCTGTGTTGTTTTTTTAATCCATCCAATGGGCACATGTCTGTTGATTTGCTGAATGAGCTAACTGCAGCAAGGAGACAGCCACACTGACTGTGTTTTTGTAATGGGCTCGGCAGCACCTGGCAAGCTGCAATTTGTTTTGGTGGGTGGATGTTCACCCTGCATACATAGTAATAAGGCAGTCTCGAGACCGCCACCCCCACAGCAGTCTGGCAGTCCAACTGCCAAACTTGTAATCAGGCAGTTAGAGCCCTTATTTGTTACTTATTTAGTTTCTCAAGTGAGGTGTAATTCAAGAACGTAGTGAAATAATGAAATGAAATGTCCGCTTTGTTTACCATTCTGCTACCAAACAAAGCACAAACGTAGACATGTAATTTTAAGGATGATTGGTTACAGTAACATTTTAAATGTAAACTTAGTTTTCTAAGCAAACATACAAGCCAGAAAGTAACACTCTAGAAACCATTTTACTACACTCTGACCTGATTCACAAAGGTAAATCTAGACCTAAAGCCTAAGTTTAGACCTAAAGTCAAAGGGCCAGATTTACTAAACTTTCACGCACTGCAGTGCAAGGGTGCTTGCATTATATGGAGAATTGTAGTTGTGCAGGAAGGGACACCTTCCTGTACAAAAACAATCTCTTAAGGCATTTCCCTCTTTCTATGTGTGCTGTAGATTGCAGCACACATAGAAAGAGGAAACAATGAGGAGAAAAAAATATTTTTCTTCTTGCTACATCATCCTCTGAGAGGCGTAGTAGTTTTATGCAATCCCAGGTTTACAAACCTTTGTAATCTGACATTGAGTGAAATCCTTGGGTGGATGCATGGGAGCACCCATGTTCCACCATTGGAATGCATCCTAACATGGAATGCAATGGAATGCATCGCAAGCCACTGCATTGCATTACATTTATTTTTCCCAAAGCCACACAAGGGGCCAAATTGCCCCCTGCGTGGGTTTGTATGTCACGGTTTCGGGCGGGTCTGATCAGGACTCTGGTTGGGACACCCTTTCAGGTCACCGAATATCCTAAGGAGGTAGTGTACTGGGGCAGAAGAGCAGCTAAAAACATACACGGGAAAGGACAGCTATGGACAGGCACAGGAAAGTAAAAGCAGAGCAACCCTTGTGTGAACAAACAGGAAACATTACTAATGGACAAACACGCTGGGGTTGTACACAGAGTAGGGCGCAGAACCTCCCACAGTGACAGGGAATGTCAATGCCTCTGTGCAGTTTGCTCTTACAGATAGTCACCATGCCAGCCCCATAGAAAGGATGCAGCAGAAGTGATTCTGTCTCTGGACCCAGGAGCACAAACTAGAATAGTACTTACATACACAAGACACGCTCTTGTGGGTCCAGCTGGAAACACAGTGGCAATTCCTGTAAAAACAGCAATAGCACACTGTCACTGTTAGGCATGGAAGACAACGTATAACACTAGACAAGGATGGGGGCTGGAATTGCCTCCTGGAAACGAGGAGCCAACCCCAGTACAAAGGAGGACACTTATACACTGGTGAAGACTGATAGAACACTTACCAGACACAAATACCGAGAGGAAACAGAAACAGAAGGGACAAACTAAGAGACATAGGGGGTGATTCTAACCCTGGCGGTCGGTGTTAAAGCGGCGGCCAACCCGCCAACAGGCTGGCGGTAAAAAAAATGGGATTCTGAGCCTGGCGGGAACCGCCAACACAGACAGCCACCTTAACACTCCGACCGCCACAGCGGTACAAACAAACAGCGCGGCGGTCACCGCCAACAGACAGGCGGCAGACAATGTACCGCCCACACTATTCCAACTCACCAATACGCCACCTTTTCCGGGGCGGGAGCACCGCCGATAAAAACACGGCGGAAACAGACTACGGACGGGAAAACGCTCACCACTACGCACTCCAGGAGGAAGGAGGACAGCATGGAACCCGAATTAAACATCCTACCTGCTCTCGTCTACCTTCTCATCTACCACGAGTACGAACGCTGGCGCAGACGACAACGGTGAGTACTGCACCTACGACACACGGGAGGGGGAGGACGAAAGGTTACGGGCACACACATATGCGACTCCCCCCCCCAACTATGTACTCACCAATGCAGAGCACCAAGTCACAGTGACACCACCCAAACACCCCTGAAAAATGCTAGGACATAATCATATTTGGAATAAATATTTATGTACCAAAAAGCTCCAGAAAATTATCGTACAACCATGAAAGATATTCACAACAAAACTAATGACATACACATCAGTGTATAACTGAAGTACCAAGTCCTGCACATCCTACGAATTCAGCATGTCCGTGCGCCAAAGTCTTGAGAAATAAGGGCAAAGCCCACACAGGAGACCTGAGTCCTTTGGAGAGAACACTGCAGGGGCATCAGATGTAAAAACTACAGGCACCTCAGGGGGAAGGGAAGGGGGGGGCACCACAGCCACATGAGTCCACGACGCCAGATCCACGAGGAGCCACCATGCCCACTGGACCATCCTGGGGAGTGCAAAGCCACAGTCTCTCAATGTCTCTACAGTGGGTGGGCTGCCCACTGGACCATCCTGGGGAGTGCAAAGCCACAGTCTCTCAATGTCTCTACAGTGGGTGGGCTGCCCACTGGACCATCCTGGGGAGTGCAAAGCCACAGTCTCTCAATGTCTCTACAGTGGGTGGGCTGCCCACTGGACCATCCTGGGGAGTGCAAAGCCACAGTCCATCAGGTGGATGACAGTCTCCACTGGTCAAGGAGGAGGCATGGTGGGCACAGTGAACCATAAACGGTGCTTGAGACGGCGGTGCCAAGCGGAGCGGTGCTTGAGATGGCGGTGCCCAGCGGACGGTGCTTGAGAGGAAGGGCCCAGCGGAGCGGTGCTTGAGATGAAGGGCCCAGCGGAGCGGTGCTTGAGACGGCGGTGCCCAGCGGAGTGGTGCTTGAGAGGAAGGGCCCAGCGGAGCGGTGCTTGAGAGGAAGGGCCCAGCGGAGCGGTGCTTGAGACGGCGGTGCCCAGCGGAGCGGTGCTTGAGAGGAAGGGCCCAGCGGAGCGGTGCTTGAGAGGAAGGGCCCAGCGGAGCGGTGCTTGAGATGAAGGGCCCAGCGGAGCGGTGCTTGAGACGGCGGTGCCCAGCGGAGCGGTGCTTGAGAGGAAGGGCCCAGCGGAGCGGTGCTTGAGATGGCGGGGCCCAGCGGAGCGGTGCTTGAGAGGAAGGGCCCAGCGGAGCGGTGCTTGAGATGAAGGACCCAGCGGAGCGGTGCTTGAGACGGCGGTGCCCAGCGGAGCGGTGCTTGAGATGAAAGGCCCAGCGGAGCGGTGCTTGAGACGGCGGTGCCCAGCGTAGCGGTGCTTGAGAGGAAGGGCCCAGCGGAGCGGTGCTTGAGGCGACGGTGCCCAGCGTAGCGGTGCTTGAGAGGAAGGGCCCAGCGGAGCGGTGCTTGAGAGGAAGGGCCCAGCGGAGCGGTGCTTGAGATGAAGGGCCCAGCGGAGCGGTGCTTGAGACGGCGGTGCCCAGCGGAGCGGTGCTTGAGAGGAAGGGCCCAGCGGAGCGGTGCTTGAGATGGCGGGGCCCAGCGGAGCGGTGCTTGAGAGGAAGGGCCCAGCGGAGCGGTGCTTGAGATGAAGGGCCCAGCGGAGCGGTGCTTGAGACGGCGGTGCCCAGCGGAGCGGTGCTTGAGATGAAGGGCCCAGCGGAGCAGTGCTTGAGACGGCGGTGCCCAGCGTAGCGGTGCTTGAGAGGAAGGGCCCAGCGGAGCGGTGCTTGAGACGGCGGTGCCCAGCGGAGCGGTGCTTGAGATGAAGGGCCCAGCGGAGCGGTGCTTGAGAGGAAGGGCCCAGCGGAGCGGTGCTTGAGAGGAAGGGCCCAGCGGAGCGGTGCTTGAGATGAAGGGCCCAGCGGAGCGGTGCTTGAGACGGCGGTGCCCAGCGGAGCGGTGCTTGAGAGGAAGGGCCCAGCAGAGCGGTGCTTGAGATGGCGGTGCCCAGCGGAGCGGTGCTTGAGATGAAGGGCCCAGCGGAGCGGTGCTTGAGAGGAAGGGCCCAGCGGAGCGGTGCTTGAGATGGCGGGGCCCTGTTCAGCGGTGCTCTTCTGCACCGCGGGCCCTGTTCAGCGGTGCTCTACTCCACGGCGGGACCTGTTCAGCGGTGCTCTTCTGCACCGCGGGCCCTGTTCAGCGGTGCCTATCTCCACGGCGGGCCCTGTTCAGCTGTGCTCTTCTGCACCGCGGGCCCTGTTCAGCGGTGCTCTACTCCACGGCGGGCCCTGTTCAGCGGTGCTCTTCTGCACCGCGGGCCCTGTTCAGCGGTGCCTATCTCCACGGCGGGCCCTGTTCAGCGGTGCTCTTCTGCACCGCGGGCCCTGTTCAGCGGTGCTCTACTCCACGGCGGGCCCAGTTCAGCGGTGCTCTTCTGCACCGCGGGCCCTGTTCAGCGGTGCTCTACTCCACGGCGGGCCCTGTTCAGCGGTGCTCTTCTGCACCGCGGGCCCTGTTCAGCGGTGCTCATCCAGCAGGTCAAGGGAGCCAGACCTGGCCTGGACTCCCTGCTCAGTCGCCCTCGGACCGTGACGTTTCTGGACCCTTCGGGGACGGACTCCTGGCCTCCTTAGTGTCCTCCTTCCCAGCTGGGATGTGGCATGTGGGGTCCACCTTCTCCGCGCTCCTGCTGCCCTTCCGCTCCTTTGATGGGGCTCTCGGGCCCTTGCCTCCCCTAGATGGTGTGGGTGGTGAAGTGGCCGCACATTGCTCCTTGGGGGCAGCCCTGTCGGTCCTCGCACGGCGGCCCTTGTTTTTGCGGGTCCTCTTGCCGGGGGGGGGCTGGACGTGTCCTTGCTGCTGATCGATGTGTCACTGCTGGCAAAGGGTGGGCTCCAGAACCCAGGCACAACAGTGACACCCGAAGCTGGGCTGGTGGTGGCTGCGGTGCTCTTGGGACTCTTTGAAGATGGATGGGGGAGCTCATCGGGGGGAAAGAGGTTAAGGTTAGCCAGGAAAAGTTTTTTAGGGCCAAGGTAAAGGGTAGGAGAAGTGGAGATGGAAGTGGAGGTAGAGGAGGTGGTTGTAGGAGAGTCAGGTGTGCTGTCATTGGGTGAAGGTGCTGGTGCTGTAGGCTGTCGTGAGGTGGATGGCTGTTGGGTGGGTGTCTGCCTGCGTTTGTGTGTCTTGGAAGAGGGGGTGACAGACACAGTGGGAGAGGACACAGGGGACGTGTAAATGGCAGTGGGGGTGGTGACTGCACGAGTGTGGACTGTACTGGAGGGTGAGGTGGTGATGGAAGCACTGGCTGATGTTGGGGTGCATGCAGGTGTGAGTGTAGACGTCACAGGGAGGGAGGAGGGAGACGAGGAGGAGGGGGACACAGGGGTGGCAGTGGCTGTTGGCATGTCTGCATCTGGGTGTTGCTTGGGTGAGTGTTTGTGGGATCTGTGGTGCTTGTGTTTGGATGAGCTGCTCTTGGGTGTTGAGGTGTGTGCAGGCTGGTCTGATGGTGTGGATGGGATAGGCTGAGGAACAGGAGACAGAGAAAGGCTGGAGGCAGTAAGAAGAGGGAGGCTGGAAACAGGGACAATGGCTGCCGTCAGTGCTGAGGCCAGAGCAGTGAACGCTCGTTGATGGGCAGCCTGACCCGAATGAATGCCCTCCAGGTACGCATTGCTCTGTTGCACCTCCCTTTGCACACCCTGGATGGCATTCAAAAGGGTCGTCTGCCCAACAATGAGCGTCCTTACCAGGTCAATGAGCTCCGCACTGAGGGCAGCAGGGGCAACAGGGGCAGGGGCTGAGGTGCCTGGGGAGAAGGAGACGCGCGCCTTCCTGGGCGAACCGGCACAGAGCGAAGACTGAGGGGCTGCTGGGAGGGCGGGGCTGGTGCGCTGGGTGGCGGCTGTACCTGTAGAGGCGGGGGGCACGGATGTTGCCGCCACCCCTAGGGAGCTCCCATCCGAGGACGTGTCGCTTTCGCTGCTCTCACCAGCGGTCCCCGTCGTGGTGCTCCCCTCACCCTCCGGATCACTGGTGCCCTCGGTGTCTGTTCCTGGGCCCACCGGGGCCTTGTGTCCTGCAGCTCCCTCGTGCTCCGATGCCAAATCTCCTCCGCCTGATGATGCTAATGCACACATGCACAAGAAGATGAAGAGAAAGGGTGGGGGGAGAAAAAAGAAGACCAGGTTGAGTGCATGCAATGTCAACACCGTTGGCGGAGAGGACAGACACAGGTGCCTAATGCACTAAGCCGCGCATTCGGGGTACACTACTCAGTACTACTGACTAAGACAACAGGCCAAGAGACGTCAAACGCGCACATGGGAGATGCTGGACCTTCAATGGCTGTACTTGTCACCCTACCGAGGTGGGGGCCGGGGGCACAGGGCCATGCCTAAGGGAGAGGACTACACTACAGAAAGCGCCCTGGCCTAATGTCACCCACAGCCCTCCTCCCCCACCCAGACGCCTCCACTGCGCAGAAAGATAGGAGAATGTGTTGATACTCACCCCCTTGTGTCTGCTGTGATGTCTTAAAGCGCCCATCCAATTCAGGGTAGGCCACCGCCAGGATCCGGGACATCAGGGGGGTCATGGTGCGACTGGCACCCCTCCTAGGTTGGGAGGCCATCCCCAGCAGTGTTTCTGCGGTCTTCCTTGTTCCGCGGCGGATGTCCTCCCACCTCTTGCGGCAGTGGGTGCCCCGTCTGTTGTGGACCCCCAAGTTCCGGACTTCCTTGGCGATGGCACGCCAAATCTCGATCTTCTGATGGGCGCTGACCTATTTGACATGTACAGGGTGGAAAGGAGGAAATCATCAATGACCTGCATGTTAGATGTGATTGGCCACCCCCACCAACTTTGCCATATGGCACATGCTCTCATCTGTCGGGCGTTGCACTCCTCATTCGCCCCCCACCCCACCAACTTACATCCACCCCAATCCACACAGGCATAGCCCATTCAATGTGCACCCGGTGTACTCACTTGTTGGTCTGGAGGACCGTAGAGTAGCGCATACTGGGGGAGGACCCCATCCACGAGCTTCTCCAACTCTTCAGACGTGAAGGCAGGGGCCCTTTCCCCAGTCGCAGCAGCCATTGTATCTTCCAGACCGAGGTCACAGCAGCACTTGCAGTATAGGTCCTCTCCTGTGGATGATCAGGTCTCGAGTGATTAAGCAGATAGAAAATGGCGGTCACGCCCGCGGCGGTGCGTACCGCGGCGGTGCGTACCGCGGCGGTGCGTACCGCGACCGCCGGCGCACTTCGTCATTGGCTCCTGAAACCCATAGGGTTCAATGTTAACCAATGCGGCTTTGCGCCGCGGTCTTCGACCGCCTACCGCCACGGTGTGCCCCGCCAGCGCATTGACCTCACATCCCATTGTCCCACTTCACAGGTCAGGCAGCCGCCATTTCAAGGGCCTACATGGCTTAATTTTGACTGCGACACACAGGCCTAGGCCTTGCATTGCCACACATACACGCCTTTCAACCCATTGCCATTCTTTAACTGTGCAAGCTGTCTGTACGTACCTGTGGTTTGGCTGACTCCCTGCTCCATGTTGTCCTTCCTAGGCACCGTCCGCTGGGACTTGCGATGAGAAGGAGGAATCCTCGCGTGTACCGACCGCTGGTGGACCTGTCGACAATGGAAGAACGCCATATATTACTTCGATACAGACTTGACCGTGCCACTATCCATGAACTGTGTGCCCAGCTGGAGCCAGCCCTGATGTCCCCCATCCGCCAACCCACAGGGATTCCCCCTCTGGTGCAGGTTTTGTCAGTCCTCCATTTTTTGGCCAGTGGGTCATTCCAGACCACAGTGGCCATGTCATCTGGAATGTCTCAGCCTATGTTTTCTAAGATTTTGAGCAGAGTGTTGTCTGCCCTGATGAAACTCATGCGGAGCTACATCATTTTCCCAGAGGAGGGTGACTTGCCTACAGTGAAGGGTGATTTCTATGCCCTTGGACATATCCCCAACATCATTGGTGCCATTGATGGGACCCATGTGGCTTTGGTACCCCCAAAAGACGATGAGCAGGTGTACCGAAACAGAAAAAGTTATCATTCGATGAATGTCCAGGTGGTCTGTTTGGCTGACCAGTATATCTCCCATGTAAATGCCAAGTTCCCAGGGTCAGTGCATGACGCGTATGTGATGCGAAATAGCAGCATCCCCTATGTGATGGAGCAGCTACAGAGACAACGTGTGTGGCTAATAGGTGACTCTGGTTACCCCAACCTGCCGTGGCTACTGACCCCAGTGAGGAATCCCCGGACAAGGGCAGAGGAACGGTACAATGAGGCCCATGGGCGTACTAGGAGGGTGATTGAGCGAACCTTTGGCCTCCTGAAGGCCAGGTTTAGGTGCCTGCATATGACAGGTGGATCCCTAATGTACTCACCAAAGAAGGTGTGCCATATCATCGTGGCGTGCTGTATGCTTCACAACCTGGCTTTGCGACGCCAGGTGCCTTTCCTGCAGGAGGATGGTCCAGATGGTGGTGTTGTAGAAGCCGTGGAGCCTGTGGAGAGTGAAGAGGAGGAAGACTCAGAGGACGACACAGACAATAGGGACAGAGTGATACAACAGTATTTCCAGTAACACCCAAGTAAGAATCACCCACGCCATTTCACAATTGGTTCTAGCCTCCTGCATCTGTACTTTCTGTAGTTCCCACCAGATCTTTTTGGGTAATTTTTGTTTTTCCCTTCCCTTCTCAGTGCTGTATGACTCAGTGCCTGACTTCTGCTTGGTTTGCCCATGAACTACAGCGTATTGACATTGGTATGTTGTCATCACTAATTGACAGAACAGATATTGAACAGTAATATGTAATACATTTGCTAATAATACAGCATGACTCCAAACTGATTTGTGTGCAATATGTGATTTATTTACAGGGCTAGATATTGGTACATGTGATTATAAGGGTGATGGGTGGGGGTGGAGTAATGTCCATGGCAGAGTCCAGTTCTCAGTCTCACAGGTGCATTGTCCTTTTGCCTGTGGAAGGATGGAGCAGAGGCAGTTCATGGTTGGACAGGGTGGCAATGTGGGACAGTGGGAAGAGTTCAGGGGGTATGTCCTGCTGGCGGGGGTCTTGACATCCTACTCTGTCTTTTTTTTGGATCTCAGGCTCCTCTTACGGGGTGGTTGTTCTTCAGCAGGAGGTGGGGTTCTGGTGGCCTGCCGTGGTGTTGGGGCCTCCTGTCCACTAGCGCCGGCGGAGGTGGTAGGCTGTTCCTGGTCCGGGCTAGTGACAGGGGCCCTGTGTGGTGCCACATGGTCCCGCAACGCGTCTTCTATCCTGTTGAGGGCCAGGACGATGGTCCCCATTGCGGTCCCGATGATTCTCAGCTCCTCCCTGAACCCCATGTAGCGTTCCTCCTGCTGTGCCTGGATCTCCGTGAACCTGGCCAGTACCGTCGCCATCGTCTCTTGGGAGTGGTGGTAGGCCCCCATGATGGTGGTGAGGGCCTCTTGGAGAGTGGGTTCCCTGGGCCTCTCCTCCCCCCCCTGTCGCACAGCAGCCCTCCGAGCTGCCCGGTTTCCCCCGGCCTCTGTCTCCTGGACGGTGTGTCCGCTCCCACTGCCCCCAGGTCCCTGTTGTTGTTGGGGTGTTGGGTTAGCCTGGGTGCCCTGTAGTGGCAGACACACCGCTGATTGACGTGTCCTAGAGACAGAGGCATGGGCCCGCTGGGTGGGAGCTGTGCTGGTGTTGGCAGAGGGGGTCGGGTCTGGTGTGGCCTGTGTCTGGGTGAGGGGAACCGACTGCCCAGAGGTCCCCGATGGTCCGGGCTGGTCATCCGGTTCAGTGTCGACAGAGCTGCTGTCCTCACTGTGGGCCTGTTCCGGGGGTGGGATGGACATTTCTGGACCCTCCTGGCTGGTGTTTTGGCGTTCGGGTCCTGCATGGGGGAAGAGAGTTTGGTTATTGTTTCTGTGTGTGCAATTATGGGTGCGTGCGTGCGTGTTATGGGTGCCCTCGTCCCCCAGTGCAGGCATTCCCTTGAGGGAGGTGTTGTGAGGGTAGTTAGTGGGGGGCGGGGGGGTAAGTGCAGTGGTCATGCTTGGGTGATGGGTGTCCATGGATTGTGTTGGCATGCAGGAGTTGGTGTTGGGATGGGTGGGTTGTGCTGGTGAGACATTGTCAGGGAGGATGTGTGCTGGGGGGTTGGGGGTGAGGGTGGGGGTGTGGGTTGGCATGCTGGTGGGGTGGGGGGGATCTAGTAGTTGAGATTGGACTTACCAGAGTCCATTCCTCCATCTACTCCTGTGAGGCCCTGAGGATGCAGGATGTTGAAGACCTCTTGCTCTCATGATGTAAATTCGGGAGGGGTGGGTGGGGGTCCGCCGCCAGTCTTCTGGACCGCGATGTTGTGCCTGGAGACCATCGATCGGACCTTCCCCCGTAGGTCGTTCCATCGTTTGCGGATGTCCTCCCTATTCCTGGGATGCTGTCCCACCGCGTTGACCCTGTCCACGATCCGCTGCCATAGCTCCGCCTTCCTAGCTATACTGGTGTGCTGCACCTGTGAGCCGAAGAGCTGGGGTTCCATTCTTAGGATTTCCTCCACCATGACCCGGAGTTCTTGGTCCGAAAAGCGTGGGTGCCTTTGGGGTGCCATGGGGTGGTGTGGGTGAGGTGTGGGGTGGTGTATGTGATGATGAGTATGTTGGTGTGTGGTGCTTTGTGCTACTATGTGGTGTGTGTGATGGTGTAGTGTGCCTCAGTGTGTATTGCTATGGATTGTCTGCTGTGTCTCTCTCTCCTTCTCTCAGTAATTTTGGTCGTAGGGGTTTGTGGGTGATGTGGGGGTGTGTTTTATAGTTGATTGATTGTGTGGGAGTGGGTTGTGTATGTGTATCAGGTGTGTGTATTTGTAATTGTCCAATGTGCCTGTGTTTTGGTGCTGTGTGTGTATTTTGACCGCGGCGGTGTGTACCGCCAATGGAATACCGCGTTGGAAAGCCCGCCGCGTTGATTCGTGGGTCGTAATGGCATGGGCGTTTTTCTGTTGGCGTGACGGTGGAGGTTTGGTCATCTCCAGTTTATCGCTGCCCGCTGATGTGGCGGCCTGCAGTGGAGGTCGGATTTTTGGAGGTTTGGCCGTTGTGGGTCAGAATGACCGTGGCGGCTTTCCGCGGCCGCGGCGGTGTTATGGCGGTCTTCTGACCGGCGGTAAGCGCCTTTTACCGCCGAGGTCAGAATGACCCCCATAGGCAGGAAGTGGGAACAGTCTCAGGCTGAAGCAAAGGCAGGACTAGGACTGGAAAACAGGGCGCAAACTTCTGGCTGGAACAAACAGAGACAAGACTGGGAAACAGAGAGCAGGCTCTGGCTGGAACAGGCAAGGACTGGGCTGGAATGCAGGGAGTAGGAAGAAGCAGTAAACAGGGCTGGGAAACAGAGAGTAGGATCAGGCTGAAACAAGGCAGGAGCAGGACAGAGAAACAGGGAGCAAGCTCTGGAAGAAACACAAAGATACAAGGCTAAGAGGTAGGGAGCAGACTCTGGCTGGAATAATCAGGAGCAGGGCAGAGAAACAGGAAACAGGATCAAGCTGGAACAGAACAGGAACAAAACTGGAACACCATCTGACAAAGGGACTGTAACACAAAGGAATCAAACTCCAATGCATGACAGGGATCTTGTGGAAATGGCTGCTTATAAGCAGTTCCAAGCTGCAGAAAACCCCAGGTGGAATCACATGACTTGGCTGCACAGGAGAGGTCTCAGGTGTGTAGTTTCAGACACTTTTTAAGTCCTGGAGGAGAGGATCCGGTGAAAAGGAGCAACTGGATGTCTCCCCTAGAAAACAATGGGTAACAGAATCCAGGCTTTCCTGACTACCAGGCTGTGCATTATGGGATTTGCAGTCCCAGGAAGCAAATGTAGAACTACACAAGTATACCATGGCGAAAAGAGAAACAAACAGGAGTCAGCAAGGGACTCTAGATAAGTGTTCAAGGTGATTCCCAGGCTACCGCCAGTCCCCTTACATCGCCCCCTAGAAATGGGATGACAGAGTCGTAACAGTATACCCCCTCCCACCAGTCTGCTCAAGAAGAGAAGGCGATCCTTTGGCTGAAAAATGTTGAAGAGGAAAAGCCACAGCAAGAAAATCCAACACCAACCTTGGTTGATAGGTTTACAGTCCTGCCATAGATGAATCATCCAATGAGCAAAGCATGTATTAATACCCATATGAGCTTCAATGTCTTTCCTCTTTATTGTTCAATTGATATGGGAGGAGTGCATGGAGTTGGTTTCTAGTGAAGTGGATTCAGGAGCAAGGAGATCTGGAATGGCATTATGGGTGATATTATTTGTGACAGTTTCCTGTTCAATACTTTCTTCTTTGGAGGAGATAATTGCCGTATTAGTAACTGTCAGGTCTGTAACACCTTCCGACAAGCAGGATATGTCTGTTTCTGCAGTAGTATTTGCATTGGTTGTGGTCTGAGGCTTGCAAAGTATAGAGACTTGGGAGACATGGGTAACTGGTGTTCTCAAGGTAGACATGAAAAAGTCAGAATTTTCTTTGTTTTGGATGGATTCGGAGTATCAAATTCAGGATCAACATGAGTTTTTAAGTCTTTAGAAACTGGATTAACATCTGAAAATGTTGAAGTTTCACAAGCTAATTCTTTAGAGTGACCTTCAGACAAGACTGAAATTTCTTCATTGCAAGTGTTCTGTGGTGTATTCCTGGTATTAGAAATGGTTTCTTTGCGAAGCATTTCTACTACAGGTAGTTGATCTTTAACCCTGTTACCATTGAAAGGTTGTTCTTTGGAAAGAAATAGAACTGGAGTCTCTTCAGAAATCGCCTTTACATTGTTATCTAAATGTTCAGCTCTTGCCTTTGAATTGATGATGGTTTCTTGCAATAAAACACTAAGAACAGTACCTATCATCAGATCTTGGAATACAAGATTTAAATTCAAGTCTTTAGTTTTAATGGGAAATATTGCATCTTTCAGTACTTGAGCTTCGGTTTCAGATTGCTGGTTTTCAGGAGTCTTTAATTTCATGGGCACAGCAGGTGACATTGGTGTGGCTGGTTTTACATCAAGATCAGATACCAGTAGATCAAAGATCTGTTCTTCACTAACAGTTGAGCTGGAAACAGGAAACACAGTGGTAGGGAACAGCAAGTCAGGATCATTGGTTGAGGCTGCAACTGTGTCCAGTTCTTGGAGAAGGCTATCATTTCTTATGACATGCTGTTCAGTTTCAGATTGCTGGCTTTCTTTCTTGTCTGAAATTTCCACGGTTTGCTTTTACACAGAAGAGATTTTTAGACTTTCTGAGAAGTCCATTACATTCTTAGTAACTGCAAGTATTTCTTCACCGTCAGAAAAATCCATTAATTCACTTGAAACAGGAATTGTCTCTTATTATCTGAAAATTCTATGATATTGTTTGAAAGGGCAGGAGCATCCCCACAGTCTGAAAGTTCTGGTGTGTGCGCCATTTGAACAGCACTATCTGCAGGGCAGGAACTACTGTCATCACTAGATTTAGATTCTTCAACACTGTTGCACAACTTGCCCTTATTCTCCAGTAAAGTCATATATTGGTTTCTTATGTTGCAGCTATTGGAGTCTGCAACAGCATTGTCTTCTTCCTTTGACTTTATTTGCTCTGATAGAGGGGCTGAGACACTTCCTTCTGAAGACTCTGATTCATCCTTTAAATCAAGAGGTGTCAAATCTCTCAGAGATGTCAGAGAGTCAGCCAACTGTTCAGGGATATTCTCTGGAGAACTACAAGCTGAGAGAGAGTCTGAAGAAGAGGCTGATATATTTATAACTGGAGCTGTCTTTTGACTGTCAATAATAGAAGGGACAATTTGCTCTATAGTAGTCTCTGGAGAGACACATGAAGTAGCATACTGTTCTTTGAGCCAAAGCTGGTGATCATTTTCTTTTTTCAGGATTTCAAATTGCCTTGCAGTAGTTTCCATCAGCTGCTCTGTTACTTCTTCTACCTTATAGATAGACAGGATGTCTGGTTCAGGCAGCAGTGAAATATGATTCGATGAAAAGATTTCTAGTGTATGTTACAACATATTCATCATAGAAGTCCGATATCTGCCTTTTAATCCGCCCAAACTGCTCTTTTAGTGTGTGTATGTCCATATTGTTATCAAACCCACTCACAATAGAAAAGGGTTTAGCAGAGCTTTTAGGGATTGAGCCTGGTGTATTATCATCCAGTTTGGGAAGAGCACAAGCCTTTTGAGTGGAATTAAGGAATCCCACAGTCTTTACTGATCAATTTGATAGAGGTTCTATCCTGCTGACTTGAAAGCTCTGAGGGACTGGTAGGTCTTTACAAGAGTCAGCACAGCACTTAGGAATTGAGACTGAGATACTGTCATCCAATTTGGGAAGGGCACAAGCCATTTGAGTTGAACTAAGGAATCCCATCGTCTTTACTGATCCCATAGATACAAGGTCTAGCCTGCTGACTTGAAAGCTCTGAGGGACTGGTAGATCTTTATAAGAGTCAGCACAGCACTTAGGAATTGAGACAGATGTACTGTCATCCAATTTGGGAAGAGCACAAGCCATTTGAGTTGAACTAAGGAATCCCACAGTCTTTACTGATCCCTTAGATACAGGGTCTAGCCTGCTGACTTGAAGGTTCTGAGTGATTGGTAGGTCTTTATAAGAGTCAGCACTGCACTTTGAATTCTGAGAAACTGACCTAGATGGGCTGAAGCATGCATCAGAAAACAAGGGAATCCCCAGTGTGGCTTCTTGGACAGTGCCAGGGTTCTTTATTATAGCAGAGTCCTGTAAGTGAACCTGGGATGTACTAGTATGAGGCAAGGAATTAACCGTCTTTTCTTGAGTGTGAGTTTCTTGTGCAGAGGTAGCAAAAGCACTTCCACGGTTACGAACATTCTTACTGGCTTCAGCTAATAGATACTGCACAAACTCATTACGTCCTTGTAATTCTTCTACAGACAGGGACTTGCGGGTCGTAGCCACAAATAACATAATAGTATGTCATTGAAAGATTAGCAAGCCACTCAGTGTAGTACTGAACTTGCAAGTTATGGTTTTCTTTAATGAGTCTATCCTTTAAACTAAGGTCTTTTTTAGAGGTCTTCAGAGAATGTATAGGTTTAGAAAGGGGTGTCTTAACATGACAGGAAAGCATTTTAGGTCTGTGTGTGCCTTTGCTGCCTGGGGAGCTTGAAATTCTTGGTTCGTGTATTCTGTCACGGATTCGGGTGGGTCTGATCAGGACTCTGGTTGGACACCCCTTGAGGTCACTGAATATCCTAAAGAGGTAGTATACTGGGGCAGAAGAGCAGCTAAAGGCATACACAGGAAAGGACAGCAATGGACAGGCACAGGAAACAGGAAAGTAAAAGCAGAGCAACCCTTGTGTGAACAAACAGGAAACCGATTACTAATGGACAAACACGCTGGGGTTGTACACAGAGTAGGAAGCAGAACCTCCCACAGTGGCAGGGAATGTCAATGCCTCTGTGCAGTTTGCTCTTACAGATAGTCACCCTGCCAGCCCCATAGAAAGGAGGCAGCAGAAGTGATTCTGTCTCTGGACCCTGGAGCACAAACAAGGATAGTACTTACATACACAAGACACGCTCTTGTGGGTCCAGCTGGAAACACAGTGGACATCCCTGTAAAAACAGAAATTGCACACTGTCACTGTTGGGCACGAAAGACAACGTATAACACTAGACAAGGATGGGGGCTGGAATTGCCTCCTGGAAACCAGGAGCCAACCCCAGTACAAAGGAGGACGCTTATACACTGGTGAAGACTGATAGAACACTTACCACTGAACACAGTACCTTAAATCCTGGTGTGTGGTCTGCACGGTGTTGCTTTGCGAGACTTTGTGAAGTCCAGCATCGATTCCGATGAGGATGTATGGCAAGGCTTTGTGGCACTTTGAGTTGGTTCCGGGGAGATGTGCAATACAGCTTGGGAGCAGGCTCAGGCTGAAGCAAAGGCAGGACTAGGACTGGAAAACAGGGCGCAAACGTCTGGCTGGAACAAAGAGAGACAAGACTGGGAAACAGAGAGCAGGCTCTGGCTGGAACAGGCAAGGACAGGGCTGGAATGCAGGGAGTAGGAAGAAGCAGTAAACAGGGCTGGGAAACAGAGAGCAGGATCAGGCTGAAACAAGGCAGGAGCAGGACAGAGAAACAGGGAGCAGGCTCTGGAAGAAACACAAAGATACAAGGCTAAGAGATAGGGAGCAGACGCTGGCTGGAACAATCAGGAGCAGGGCAGAGAAACAGGAAACAGGATCAAGCTGGAACAGAACAGGAACAAAACTGGAACACCATCCGACAAAGGGACTGTAACACAAAGGAATCAAACTCCAATGCACAACAGGGATCTTGCGGAAATGGCTGCTTATAAGCAGTTCCAAGCTGCAGAAAACCCCAGGTGGAATCACATGACTGGGCTGCACAGGAGAGGTCTCAGGTGTGTAGTTTCGGACACTTGCAAGTCCTGGAGGAGAGGATCCGGTGAAAAGGAGCAACTGGATGTCTCCCATAGCAAACAATGGGTAACAGAATCCAGGCTTTCCTGACTACCAGGCTGTGCATTATGGGATCTGCAGTCCCAGGACGCAAATGTAGTACTACACAAGTATACCATGGCGAAAAGAGAAACAAACAGGAGTCAGCAAGGGACTCTAGATAAGTGCTCAAGGTGATTCCCAGGCTATCGACAGTCCCCTTACCACGACCCCTAGAAATGGGACGACAGAGTGGTAACATTGTAAATACCTACTAGTATTTTGCGTCATGAGTGTGCCACAAAAGTGATGCAACAATGAAGCAAAATGTTAGTGTAAGTTTAGCCCTAAAGTCTAACTTTAGACCTGAAGTGTAAGTTTAAACCTAAAGTCTAACTTTAGACCTGAAGTCTATGTTTAGACCTAAATTCTAACTTTAGACCTGAATTATAAATGAATACATTTGAATGTGTGAATTCTATGTCCCTTCGTCTTTCTGTATGTCAGGAAAATTAAAAGTTACAAATTGAAAAAGCTTTCAGTAGTCAGTCATCCATTTTTACAAAAATAGGTTGTCTGCCAAAAGCAGCCAAAGTGATATATTTTTAATTTGTTTAGATTCTTGTAGAAGGAGGAATAGTCAAAGAAGTCATTTGTTCAGCCACATTCAAAAAATGTATTTGAAAGTAATATTGACTAATGATGATGTACCAACCTCACAAAAATCAGCAGTGTGTAGAAATGAAGCAATGTCTGCAGATAATAACATTTCATTCTACAGTGGTTTAGAAAAAGGTGAATTCATGTTTTTTAGTTGATGAATCAAATAATATGGAGTACACTATTTAGTAGTGGTTCTACTGACAGGAACGACTAGATAAGACGGCAGTTATCAAACTTTAAAATATTAACTCAAAACATACATTTACCTCTTTAAACACCTCAGGCAATAACACAAGATTGGACAATTCAAGTTATACTGTCAGAATATTTAGTGTTGTGGTTCTGTGCATAAGAGACCCATACTTTGCTTAACTGAGGAATTATCACTGCATAATTCACCAAAGGCCAAGGAGCTCTGGGTTACTCAAATCAGCATGCTATAGGAATGGTTTTAAAATTATGACTTCTAGATGCAAAAGGTAATTGCGATATAGTCTTTTTCAAATTGATCCTAAAGGAAATGCATGTCACCTATGTTTATACTTGCTCTTGTATTCGGATGCATGATGGCATAGAGGGATGTAAGTGATATGGATATTTCTGCTGGTCCTGCCTGAAATCAATCAATTTTTAAAGAAAGAGGAGATGTTTATGAGCAACACATTGACATTCAATTGTTATCTGCTTCAGCAGTTCGTAATGACCTAAGAGTATTGTACAATGTGTGGTAGCTGTATATATTCACTGGGTATATATGTACCTGTGGATGGTACAATACACGGAGGGCCTTGAGTTCTACTTTGTGAGACCCAGGCATGCGGGGAGAAACATGGAGAGGAGGTAGAGAGATTACCCCAGACGGGGACACACACTGGGGAGAGGAGAGTAAGGATTCTCCTGTGCACTTCAAAGGGTGCTCTTTGATCACTGAGAGGTCACAAGAAAGAGCCCTGGGCACATCCCAGGAAGGTGATGAGGCTGGTAGACAGTCTTAATGAGTAGGGCTGGTGGCTCTGGGCTAACCTTTTGATGCATATATCACTGTGGCTGACATCCATGTGTGAACTCCAGCCACTCCCATGGGACTGTCAACTCTTTTGATACTCCTGTTGTGACAGACTGCTTTTCAACTAGAGGAGGGAGCAGAGGCATTCTCACAGTTTGAAAGAAACAGAACCGCAACATAAAACTTCAAAGACTCAGACCCTGAAACACATGTGGTGTCTGGAAATGGACTGCAAGAAGGGAAGCGTAAGTCCCCCAAAATCGTCATCTGCCAAGCCACTAAAGGGGCAGTGTGTATCTGGGAGTGTGTTAAAGGCTACCAGCCTTGGTATTTGCAACAGTAACATTTAATTGCACTGGCTGGCTGCTTCAGAGCAGAACTTTGGACACCAGCACTCTTCCTTTCACAAATTAAGCACTGATGTGACAGTTTAAATTGTGTGAGGAGGGGAAGCTCTGCAAGACATCTGCATGTGAACAGGACTGGGGCCAAAAGCTGATAGTCTTCCTGTCGAGGACATCGCCAGGGAATCCAAGAACACCTGTCTGAAGCCTGGAGCAGCATCACTGACTGTTTGCCAGGACCAGTGTGCCCTGTGAGGGTGAGGAACACATTGGAGGGAGTGAGGTCCAGTGTGAAGCCCTGTCGAGTGGACTCCCTGTGCGAGTTGTGAGGAAACGGTTGTTGCACTGATCGGGTCATTGCCTGTGTGCAGGACAAAGTTGTCAATTACGGAAGGCCAGAAGAGGGATATTGTGAATGGAGGCATGTGTTGTGTTGTCCGGATCAGGCCAGAGCCCATGCGGTTTAGCAAGTAGGTGACCACGTATGCCAGGAGAGGCTGCATAGAAAAAACTGCCATGTCGTAAGGGCTGTTTCCCTGTGTGGTAGCGAGGCTATGGCTACATATGCCAGGAAGGCTCCAGGGAAAAAGACTGCTGTGCAGTGAGGGCCGTAGCCCTGTGCTGTAGTGGGGGCAGTGACCTTGTAAGGTATGAGGGCCACCCTAAACATTTTCACTGTACTGACCTGGGTGGAGCCTGTACACAGTGGGCTGTGGTGACCCCTGTGTCAGATGGGGTCACAGGGAGCACCAAGGACTGTGACTTGTTCGACGCTCTCACCAGAGAAGTGAGGACGCTGTGGGAGCACGAGCACATTACCACACAGATAAGGGATCCAAAACAGAATCATTGTAGCCAGTCCCCATCGGGAGACAAACACTACCCCACAGAAGGAGCCGCTGAAAGCTTCCAGTTGCTTCAGTAGCGCGACCGCGAGTGAGAAACTCTGCATCAGCTGAATGCAGCAACCTGGGCCATGTGTAGTTGACTTACCTTAACTTGGCTGCAGCCACTGCAAGTGTCAGTGGATCGGGTACACTCAGGAATTCTGAACGCTTCACTCCTGCAGGTGTGGGTAAGACTTGTTTTGAGTCTGTCGGCCGTGGGGGAACACACAGCTAATAATAGACTCTTGAGATACTGGATGTTACTAATAGTGGTTGGGAAAGAACCACAATCGCTAATGCGAGGAGAAAATGGGACAGGAAACCGCCAAAGAAACACTAGCGCACAATCTCAGGGAGGGCTGCGTAATTGCTTGTGATTGTTGTATTTTTCCTTTGTGTGGATAATGGTAGGAAGAAATTACTTTTCTTTTTTCATAAATGTGAGTATTTGGCTGGACAATGATTCATTGTTGCTGGTCTCATTTTGAGTTATGTTCACTATTCTGTGTCCACCCCTCCCTCTCCAGGAAGACTTGGACTGCTCGATCCAGGCTATCCTGAGAGTCAAGTGCAGAAGGGGTACTTATCCCAGTTGCATGGGCCCATCGTAGGTAGGGCCTGGGACATCAGGAGTGTAAGAAATTGGGTTACTGGTTGGGGATGGTAAAACCTTTCTCAAGCAGCAACCACAATTCTTCTCAGGTTGAAGTCACAAGCAAACCCTAAATAAACCTGTGCTGAACCCTTGGGTTGCTGGGCACAGAGCAGTCAGTCTTAACTCAGAAGCAATGTGTAAAGTATCTGTCAGCACCATGAGACCCTATGGGTGATTAGCCGAGCTTTACAAATCTGTGATTTGATTTGATTTTTGTGCAACACCGCAAACAGTAGCACAGTGAAAACACACCACAAAAGGATCCCACAACAGGTTTAGAAAAAATAGAGTACATTTTAATGACTAGGACAAGGCCAAAACAACAGAAATCCAATCAGTAAAACCGAAAATATGCAATTTTAACGGCTTTGGTGAAAATAGTGCCAGAAACCACAAATCGCCAACTGTGAATATCTGTTTGCACCAGACAGGGACTAAGTCACAAGTTCAGGCCAACTGTACCTTAAATCCTGGTGTGTGGTCTGCATGCGTTGCTTTGCGAGACTTTGTGAAGTCCAGCATTGGTTCCGATGAGGCTGTATGGCAAGGCTTTGTGGCAATTTGAGTTGGTTCCGGGGAGATGTGCAATACAGCTTGGCGGGGCTTTGCATCACCTTGCATTGTTTCCAATGGGCTGGAAGATGTGCTGCGTGGCTTCATAGGGCTTTGCATCACACTATGTCAAACCTGATGGGGGTGACAGCTGTGAGGCGAGGCTTTGCAGAGCTTCATGTCAGTTTGCGATGGTTCCAATGGGGACCAGAGTTGGACTTGGCAGAAGCACCTTCAGGTTCACTTCCAAGAGTCCAGGACTGGGGTGGCACCACTTAGGAGGGCAGGACTCTCAGATGGCACAGTCCATCTATTTCAGGTTGTTGGAACCATGAGGCTGCTGATCATGAGGCCAGCCAGCAAGGCCTTGGATTACTCTTGGATCCTGGATTCAGAGAAGCAGATCTATTTCTTCTCACCCAGGCAAGGGGGCAGAAGGCCACAGATCAGCAAGGAAGCACTCCAGCAAGGCAGCAGTCCAGCAGGGCAGCGGTTTTGCTGAGTGGCAGTCCTTTCAGCAGCACAGATGTTTTTCTTCCTGGCAGAGAATCCACAGGTCCAGAAGTGTACTGAAGAGGTGGTGTCTAAGGTCCAATATTTATAATGGGTACTCTGCCTCTGGAAGATGGGAGAAGCTTCTAGAATTCCCTTTGAAGTTCCCAGGCATTCTGCATCACTCAGTCCTGGCCTCAGACTAACTACTACTACTATTTTGTGTGTAGGCATGGCACAGCCTATTCACCCTCTAATCCTGCCAGTGGTGTCCTATCCTATCTAGGCACACCTAAGCTCTCTACTGTGTGTGGCTGTGTAGGAGGAATACGCAAAGCCCAACTATCAGCTCTGCCAGTCAGGTAACCCAGGGACAGGCTGCAGGCATCAAATGGCTAAGGCACGAAAATGACAACTTTCTAAAAGTGGCATTTTCAAAATTGCAATTTAAAATCCAACTTTACCATAAGTTGGGATTTTTCATTATGGTTCCAAAGTCACGAAACATGATTTGGAAATTACAGCTTATGAAGTATAATAAGATAACTCCAATGTTATCCTGTAGGGGAGGTAGGGTTAGCAGGAGTGAAAAACGAATGTAAGTGTTTTTCACTACCAGGACATGTAAAAGTTGAAAGTATATGTTCTACTTCTTAGAAGTACACTATCTTTCCCTATGGGGTGTTCAGGCCCTGCTTTATGGGTGACATATGTGTTAAAAAGGAGGTTTTGGGCTTGGCAAAAGATTTAGGTGGTCATTCCAACCCTGGCGGTCAATGACCGCCGGGTTGGAGGACCGCGGGAGCACCGCCGACAGGCCGGCGGTGCTCCCAAGGGCATTCCGACCGCGGCGGTAAAGCCGCGGTCGGACCGGCAACACTGGCGGTCTCCCGCCAGTGTACCGCCGCCCTTTGGAATCCTCCAAGGCGGCGCAGCTAGCTGCGCCGCCGAGGGGATTCCGACCCCCCCTACCGCCATCCAGTTCCCGGCGGTCCGCCCGCCGGGAACCGGATGGCGGTAGGGGGGGTCGCGGGGCCCTGGGGGCCCCTGCAGTGCCCATGCCGCTGGCATGGCCACTGCAGGGGCCCCCGTAAGAGGGCCCCTACAAGTATTTCACTGTCTGCTTGGCAGACAGTGAAATACGCGACGGGTGCAACAGCACCCGTCGCACCTTCCCACTCCGCCGGCTCGATTACGAGCCGGCATCCTCGTGGGAAGGGAGTTTTTCCCTGGGCTGGCGGGCGGTCTTTTGGCGACCGCCCGCCAGCCCAGGGAAAAACTTAGAATACCCTCCGCGGTCTTTCGACCGCGGAGCGGTATTTCGGAGGGGGAAGTCTGGCGGGCGGCCTCCGCCGCCCGCCAGACTTAGAATGACCCCCTCTGTGTGCACTGTGGCCCTCCGAAAGGGGTTCTGACAGCATATTTTCCTGATGAATTTAGGTCTGTTTGCCCTGCTGTCATATGTAATGCATAATGCATGCTTCATAATTTGGAATTCTGATTCCTGTCAAAACTCCTGTTTGTGTAAGAATTATAGTTCAGCACCACATTCAGAATTAGGGCTGGGATTTCAAAGATCTCCTGAGATTCAAGATGCTTTGGGGTATTATAGCAGACGTTGAGTATTGTATTTTTCAATGTCTGTAACAGTGAATGTAACATAAGTTCCCCTCCAGAACTGTCTCAAAATCTGATGCCTTCATTTAGTACACTGTTAAGATGTGTTGTCTTTGGCTCAACCATTGTCTCAATTCTATTTGGGGCTGGAGGTGAGGAACCCCCATTTGTTTGCAACCTCTGGTGGGTAGAGAGTACTGATCAGGAAAGACATTATAGCATTGGTTCCCAACCTGTGGTCCAGGGACCCCAGGGGGTCCGCAAATGATTAGAAAATTAAATAATATTAACAGCTTAGGGCCCCAGCTTTCAGTAATGACTCAGTTGGGGTTCCCTGGATTCGAATTATGATTCAGTGGGGGTTCCCGAGACCCAGTAATGATAACGTGGGTGTCCACAGAAGTCAAAAGGTTGGGAACCACTGTATTATAATATAGGTGATTTGTAGGTTCCAGTTGGACATGGGGGTAGAAGAGACTGAGGGTGGATTGGGGATGAAAAGTGAAACCAGGGAGACAGTAGGAGTAGGTATGATCTTACTGAGTGCAATATTAGAGAACATAATTGAGTGCAGATCACGATAGTCAACGAGGCAGGGGGTGGCCAGAGTACCAGGCAAGGAGGAAAACCAGGCTTGAGGAGAATGGGAACTAGGTGAACAGTAGAGCAAAAAGCGTGAAAGGAGAGAATGGTCTAAGACAAACGGGGACCTGGGAGAGATACGTGTAGGTGGAGAGGTGGCCTCTGTAGCTCTTTCGTCCTGTAACAGGAAGTAAGGCCAGTCTCACTTCTGATCATATTGAGGTTTCACATTAACTTCAGATGGAGCCTAAAACGAGCCTTCGTTTTCAAGGGTTCATCTGGGTAATTTCTTTCCGACACTCAGACAAGGAATGTTTTTAAGGTTGATCTGTGTAATTTCTTTCCAACATTCAAACAAAGCGTTCTCGATGTGCATGAATCAAGAATTTGAAAGCAGGTCCTTGAGAGGCAGTGATGTACATAAACCAGGGTCATCACATCGAAGGTATGATCTGACAACGAAACGACCTTGCATAACATTGACATATTTATAACTTAAACCCATATAAAAAGAAACTCGAGCAATTGCACATTGGAATAAAGCAACAGACTTGAAAGAAGATAACGATTTAAGCATTACAACAGCTGTGAGATTAGAGACATAAGTAGAAGCGTCCTGAGTGTTTCGGCATTCTAAGCCTACATGTACCAGCTGTAACTCAACGGAAAATGCAGCATTTTGCCACTGTACACGGAGCAAGTAAATACAAATTTAGATTATTTGAAGGCCCCCTTTAATAGGTGACTAAGCATTTAGGCATTCTGTATCTAATGCGCCAGCATCGCAAGTCGTTGCCTGTGGGGGTTGGAGGGATGCACAAGTTGTGTAAGAGTCTGAGACTTAGGACCTCACAAAGCTTTCTGGTCAGGGTGGTTATGACAAGGCTTTTGGCTCTCCCGTCGTGGGGCTTAGGGAGAGCAAGCCGGAAAATAAACATGTTAGAAAGGGCATTTTTTAAACGTTAACACTTTCCTCAGATCTTAATAGATTGCAGACAGGATTCACAAAATATGGCAGGGCTGAAAATGTCTACCAGCTGTTACATCTCAAGGTGCATCTGTTACATAAATTAAACTAAATTAAAACTTGCAGATTTCAACTGTAGCATCTTCTCAGATTCTGTGGTTCTAACAAAATTGTAACATTTACATATAATCTTCCGATATGCAACAAACATCGACAAAGACTTGTAAGCCGTGGAAAGGGTGGAATGAAGTATTTTATTTAGATACATTATTTTTATTTGATGACAGCAGCAACACGTATTTGAAGAATTTAACATCAAACTGATCTGTAATAACTTTGTATTATGGATAGTGCGTTCACACAGAGGCCCACAGTATGCATGGAGATATGCGCACACGCAGCCAGAGCAAGAAATTTCAGACTTCCACACACACACACAGTGACCAATATGCTTGCTAGTACTTATTCACAAAACGAATACACACATAGGCAGCCACGTACAGAATCAACACTTACAAATATTATCACGCACATATCCAAGCACTCATGTGCACATATACAGGTATGCACAATTTACATGCAAGCACATATGAACAGTTGAGGACTTGTGGAGATAATAAGTCATCACCATTCTTGAAAGAACCTATCACCAAAAACCAGCTCTGGATAATCCAGGTGATTTTACTGTGAAAGCTGTAACATTTTGTATGCGGGGATTTTTGAGCTCCCGCTAATAATGGAAATTGAAATACTATCAGAATGTATGTTTTGTTGGCTAATAGGCCAGCCATCCCCTTCTCTACTGTAATACTGAAATTCTTGACTTTGGGACTGATCTAGATTTAGATGATATTACCGCCATCCCCTCCCCCAGCTGCAGACCCAAGTACTCTGTCGAGTCGACAAAGTTCTGACTGCCCTATTTAGATGTATTGCAGCTGAGCTGCCAGTCACCACGACGAAGTGCTCTTCCTAGCCGTCAGGCTGGTGGGCTCCGGCCAACCATAGTTAGATGTTACAGTTCTGCAGGCGGTGTAGTGGCGGCGGATTTCTGCATGAGGGAGACCATGGCGGGACACAATGTACAGCTTGCTGTGGCAATGGAAATAAGCTAACACACACACTACCTGCATAGCACACTACACAACACACTACATACTCTACATACTATTATCCTTTGCCATTCCACCACAACACACAACATGTACATGCCAGAAACACACATTGCCACACATCCATACCACAATATACACACACTATTGATACTACACCCGATATTTGTATCGTTACCAAATGGCCAACATTTAAACTCGAACATGAACTACGCCCTTTAGAAAATTGACTCATTTTCTTTTGGTGCAATTTCACCCATCTCTTTCATTGTACCAAATCAACCTCAACATAATTACCATTTTTACCTTTTTGCTACCATGGAACAAGCTTAACCCCAGATTTCCTACCTCCGAACACCTCTAAAGGGGACATGGTTTTAACCAAATTTCGAGATGTTGTGTATGACAACAATGTAGCTTGTAAAGCTTTCCTCCCTGGAAAACCATCTTTGACTGCTAACTGAATTGATTCCTTGAGCAGCCTGTTAAATCTCTCCACCTGGCTATTAGTTTAGTGATGATTATTAGCGAATCTCTTAGGCACCCATCTACATCAAGATAGGAAAACCTCCAATTACTTAGTTAGGAACTTGGCACCATTGCCCAAAACTAATTCTTAAGGCGACCCCTTCTCTGCAAAAAACTTAATCTAGGAACTCAATCAGACAATTTGTACTCATTCTTTCAAACATCCTTAGATCCATCCATTTTGAAAAATCATAAATAGCACAAGTAGATTGTTTGGGAAGCACCAACAATGGTCCAAGAAGGACAATGCATCATTTCTTCCATGGACCTTTCATACACTCTACAGGTTAAGTCTCAACACAACACACGTTAGCAGACTTGTCACTACCAGCACATGGTGCACATTTCCTTACCCAACCATCAATAATGTCATCAATCGTTGGCCAACAATAAAATTCACAAATTCTCTTTTAGTAGCAGATTTACCTGGATGCCCTTCATGAGCTAATGAAAATATTTTCTTCTACAAATTTTGCGGGAACACCTGGTCTTTACCCTTTACCACAATGTAATCACAGATCATCAATTAATTTCTTACTTTATAAAGCAAAGCTAAATACTTACTCAACTTCCTTTCTTCAGGCCACCCATTAACCAAATAATTCAAACCAAATTCAAGTTGTACTCATGTAGTAATGCCTCTTTCCACTGTTGGCTGCATAACACTCCTGTTCATCGACCAATGCATTGTCCTTAACAAGGAAAATGGAGCAAGCAATCTGCATGTAAATTTTCACAACCAGGAACATACTGTACAATGCACTGATATTTTTGAAACTCAACAACTAGATGAGCTAAACATGCAGTCAAAGTCCTTCCACCTCCTGCAGGTAGCATGCTTACCGGAGGCCTGTGATCAGTCCTTAGGACAAATCTTGTTCACCAAAGAAATTGCCTAAAGTGTTGTACAGCTCAAGTACAAGCCATTAACACTTTTTCTATTGCTGCATAGGCCTTTTCAGATCATATTAAGGCAGAAACGCATATGATATAATCCATTTTTCACCTGTTAGAAATGGGGTCTTTGGTTGGCAGTCAGGTTACCCCCTGTCCAAGCAAGGACCCTCACTCTAGTCAGGGTAAGTGAAAAGTCGGGGTCGTGGACATGTGGTAAATTCTTTATTTTCAAGTAAATGCGTATAACAGCTCCTTCACACGTTCCTCCCGCACCAACCTTTCTCCACAACTGCCAACCCTCCCGCATTCCACATTCTCCCCGGTGCTCGTTCCATTCCACGTAACCCGTGACAACGGCACGAGCCATCTACACGACCCAACACATCTTTTCCCTTTACAACAAAATTAACAAAACGATAACTGGAATGTGAAATATAACATACACATAAATTGCAAGATTGCAAGAATTATTTTACAGGGCAGAATTATCTACAACTAAATACATGACAAAAAGTTTCATATAATGCACTTCGCACACATTTTCATTAATAAATTTACTCCAAAACATAGTCATTAAATTTTCTGGGTGGAATGATTACCCTAGCAGGACGTTGGCTGGGTGGATTGATTATTCTAGCAGGACATTGGCTGATAGAACCTTTGCAAGAGTTCAGTTCATCTTTTCCATCCGACATACCTAACAAGCCTCTGTGTTTACTAGTATTGATCAAGGAAATTTTGTCCTTGTTCCACCATTTGCCGTCTTCCAACTTTACGGCACTATCACCAACTTGTACAATTTTTCTCCAACCACTAAACCTTGATTTGCCCTTAACCCTTATTCTCGGAGATTTCACCCTCACCAAATCTTCCTTCCAAACAAATCTACGGTGATGAGATTGTTGCACACTCTGAACATTTCTCTGTTGAATATACTTCTGTTGGGCTTCCTTCCGTTTCGCCATCACTTTGTCCACTCTATACCAAGGTGCTTTGAAACACCCCATCCACCCTCTGTTTAATTTGGATGATGGAATGCGACCACGCATCAAAACAAAAGGAGACACTAGTGTATCAGCATTGTTAGTGGTGCGTATAGCCCACAACAACTTTGCTAATTCAGATTTACAATGCAAACCACTAGCCTTAGATAATTGAATATTGTCTTTGAGAACTCTGTTAAATCTCTCTACAAGTCTGTTACTCCTAGGATGATACAAGGAAGTCTTTGAATGTTTAATACCCCAAAAAATCACAAATGTTCCAAATTGACCAGAAGTAAATTGGCTTCCATTATCCGTTAAAATTTCGTCTGGAATTCCCTCCCTTGCAAAAACACCTTCCAACCACTGGATTACACTACTAGAATCTGGAATTTTTACAAACTTGACTTCTGGCCATCTACTATAATAATCAATGAGTACCAAACCGTACTCTTGAGATCCATACGATAAATTAACACGTCCAATTATATCAACAGCTATCTTACTCCATGGCTTGTCTGGTACTCTTACAGCTTCAATTGGGCTAGGTGCTGTGATTTGAGATTTGTCACTGACACCACAACACATACAATCCCTTACAAAATGCTCCACACACTTGTCCATGCCAGGCCACCAGAAACTATCTCTGATCCTCCTCTTCATGGCTCGTATGCCAATGTGACCCTTGTGTGTCAAATTTAAGACTTTTTCTTTCATACCCTCGGGTACTACTAACAACTCTGACCGGAATAATAATCCATTGATTACAGATAATTCGTCAAATACATGTTTGTACTTGTTACCTAGATCCTCTTTGGGATTCCATTGTGACCACCCCACAACAACCCCTTGCATGATTGACTTGATGTCCTGGTCCTTCTCACATGCATTCCTCCACTCCTGTTCATTTAAAGCGCCATCCAATTGTTTGTTTACTAAACACACAACCACCTCATCATCCACACCCTCAGATTTATTCTCTGTAGCAGACATTCCAGAAGTATCAGTGCTAGTTAATCTTGATAAACAATCAGCTAGGATATTTTTCCTTCCAGGAACATACTCCAACTTGAAATTATGTTCAGACAACCTGTACTGCCATTTGGCAATTCTCGGAGTAGCTTTTCCTGCACCCTTACTTGTAAATAGTTGCATCAAAGTCTTATGGTCGGTTCTTACAGTAAACCGAGTACCCCACACAAATTGTCTAAAATAACTTATGCCCCACCAGCAAGCTAGGGCCTCACGCTCGATCACTGAGTATGTTGCTTCGGCGCCTCTCAAACTCCTTGATGCAAATGCTAAAAATTCCACTTTACCTTCCCTTCTTTGTAATAAAACAGCACTCAAACCTTTCTGGCTGGCATCAGTCATAATGATGGTATAATCATTGGTGTCAAAAGACTTCAGAGGAATGGCATGAGCAATTTCTCTTTTTATGTTTACAAATTCATTATTGCAGTCGGCATCCCACAAAAATGTTGTATTTTTTTCAACAAATTCCTTAAATTGTAAGTTTTATCTGAACAATTAGGTATAAATTTGGCATAAAATTCTATTAAACCCATGAAGGATCTTAATTGGTCCTTATTTTCTGGACACCCAAAATCATCAATCGCTTTCACCAAACTCATCTTGGGTCTGATACCATTCCCTGACAACTCAAAACCCAAATAACTCACAGAGGATACACCAAAACAACACTTACTTGGACTAAGAGTCACTCCCTTCTACTTCAACACTTCCAACACCTGACACAATCTTTCGTCATGTTCACACATATCTTTACCGTAAACAAGAATATCATCTTGAAATGCCTTCACTCCACTCATCTCCCTGAACATACTCTCTACAGTCCTCTGAAAAACAGCAGACGCGGAGGCCAAACCGAATGGCATCCGCTTAAATTGAAATAAACCAAAAGGTGTTATAAAGGCCGTATAGTGTCTAGAACTCAGATGTAAATTAATTTGATGGTACGTAGATGTCATAACAAGTAGGGAAAATATTTTTCCATCCTTGATAGACGATAATATTTCTGAGATGTTGGGAAGAGGGTACTGGTCCACCCAAATTTGCTCATTAAGATCGCGCAAATCCACACACATGCGCAGTGAACCAGTAGCCTTACGGGCCAAAACTACAGGCGCAACCCAATCAGATGATTCGATCGGTTCTATTATATCCTCAACACACAACTTATTTAATTCTTTTTTTAAATCATCTTTCAAAGTGAGGGGAACTTTGCGCACCTTATGGATTTTGGGTTGGGTATTGTCTTTAACTTTGATCTTATGAGAAAATCCTTTGTACAAACCCACGCCGTTTTTAAAAATTTCTGGATAGCGGAATTCCCACTTATCACACTTAACTGAAGACACCTGCATGTATTCCTTCCTTATTACAACTTGATCAGGGTTATTAGGATCTAATACTAATTCCAATTTGCCCTGATCAAACCACCCAAGGAGACACGCATCATCCTTAGCCACATAAATTGTAGAAGATGTAACATTATTCTTAAATTTAAGTTCAGCATTGAATTCTCCTATCACCTCGATGGATTTCCCTCCATACCCTATAGGTCGAATTAGTGACTGAGATAAAGTGAGTCCTTGACTTTTGAATAGATCATTCCACTTGGCTTCACTTAGAAGTGTGAAAGGGGAACCGGAATCCGCCATCATTTTAATCTGGGTACCATTTATCTCAACTAGGCAAAAGGGTCTTTTCATACTGTGTTTAAATCCACTAATTAACAAATCATTATCGTTAAGAACAAATACTTCCCCTTCATCACTACTAGAAGAAGGGGCATTATTAGAGGCTACACTGTTGACTTTGTTTGATTCTTGTTTGGTTGCTTTAGTAGACTTACACACTCTAGCAAAATGTCCTTTTTTATAACATATGGCACACATCTTATCAACAGCTGGACAAAATTTTGCATTTCCCAAGTGAGCCGTGCTGCCACACCTATAACACTCTATGGATTTATTGCTAAACTTCTTTTCAGTTTTGCTAAATGTAGCTTGAAGCGAATTGCTGTTCTTTTTGTTCCCTTTCTTGTAGAAACTTTTAACTGCTAGCACATCTGGTCGTGGATTTTTATCTTCCGAAATGGACATTTGTTCCATAAAAGACACAGTGCTTTCGATCCTGGTGGCGATTTCTAATGCTTTTTGCAGGGTAAGATTTGCCGTGGATAACAAGGCCTCCTGCACCTTCTTGTTGTTAGTCTTTTCTACGAGTTGGTCCCTGATAATTTCTTCCTCGAATTCTTTGTAGTCACATGAAACTGCTAAAAGTCTTAAGGCGCCCACATAATTGGAAGCGGATTCACCTTCAGCTTGAACTCTCCTATAAAATTTGTGTCTTTCTAATGTAACATTTTTACACTTGACAAACCTCATGTCCAAAGATTTAACTGCAGTTTCATACTCGTCCTCTATGCCATCACCTTCACCTTCAATTATAAGAACTGTGACCTTAGGCGTGTATTTAAGAATTTTGCGTCCTTCACTCCCCAAACAATGTCTAAAAATGGCAAATTTTCTCTTATGGGTAAAAGTTTCACCCTCAAGGGCGTCCAAATACGCTTCGAAAGCCTCCTTCCACTGTTCACAATCAGCATCAGAGGAAGCAGGATTGGGAATAAATGGAGATGGTGGGGAAATGGATTGGTGCATTTTAATTGTGCCACTTGTATATTGCAAAGTGTACGTATAATCATACACATTGAATTGTCTCCAAAACAAAATTGAATACTTTAAGATGGCCGCTTAAACCAGATGTGACGTTACATAAATGTTACAAAGGTGTGCGTATCACCATACGCATTAAATTGTCCCCAATAGAAGTTGAACCAATTTAAGATGGCCGCTAAAGGTGTGCGTGTCACTGTGACACGCAGAACAGTTATGCGCGACCAACTTAAAATGGCCGCCAACGTTGAACAGCGTTGAACAGCCAACCACAAAATGGCGTTTGGCGTTGAATAGGCAACCACAATTGACGATTAAGAGCCTGCCTCCACGGTTGATTCTTACTTGACAGATGGTTCCCTGTGTGTCCCGGAACTTCTTCGGTAATTTCCTGCGCCGACAATGTATAGCTGAAGTAATCCGCAGTGACAGGAAAAACAAAGAATTCTTGCGTAGAGGAGAAGAAGCTGGTTATATGCTTCTATAACGTGGGAGGGCTGTCCTCAGGTACCCTCGTCGCCACTGAAATGTCGGGGTCGTGGACATGTGGTAAATCCTTTATTTTCAAGTAAATGCGTATAACAGCTCCTTCACCCGTTCCTCCCGCACCAACCTTTCTCCACAACTGCCAACCTTCCCGCATTCCACATTCTCCCCGGTGCTCGTTCCATTGCACGGAACCCGTGACAACGGCACGAGCCATCTACACGACCCAACAGTAAGTCACACACAATCCAAATTATCCTGTGCCCACCCATGGGTAGCTTGGCACTGGGCAGTCAGGCTTAACTTAGAAGGCAATGTGTAAAGTATTTGTGCAATAAATCATACAATACAACCATATAGCACCACAAAAATACACCACACAGGCCCGTATTTATACTTTTTTTGCGCCGCATTTGCGTCGTTTTTTGACGCAAAAACGGCGCAAACTTGCAAAATACCATTGTATTTTGTAGGTTTGCGCCGTTTTGCGTCAAAAAGCGGCGCAAATGCGGCGCTAAAAAAAGTATAAATAAGGGCCACAGTGTTTAGAAAAATATATAATATTTATGTGGATAAATGCAGGTCAACGTTTTCAAAGATGCAATAAGTAAATGTAGAGCTATTACTGAAAAGTGATGTAACTTGTCTTCAGTCTTTTAAAAGCAAACAAAGTCTCTTTCAAGCACAAAGTACCTGTTTTGTATGAAAAATCTCCGCAAAGGGCTGCAGAGGAGGAGAAGTGTGGAAACAAAGGGGTGTATCGATTTCTCGGGCCGCACACGGCGATACGTTGTTTCGTTTCCACGCAGGGACAGCTGTGCATCGATTTCTGGTGCTTAGTCGCGGATCTTCTTCGGGTTGCGGGGTTTTCAGATGCCCTGGGGACGGTGCGTGGATTTCCTGCGCTGGCAGGATGAAGTCACAGGAGCTGCGTCGTTGCGGTGGGCATTGCGTCACATTTTCTACCACACGGCAGGCGCGCCGTCAATTCCTCTCTGGAAGTCGGGCTGCATCGTTCCGGCTCGGCTATGCATCAATCGAGTGGGCCGTGCATTGAATTTCCGGTCGCTACGCTGGTGCTGCGTCGATCTTTTCGTCTCAAAGTCAGGCTGTGCGGCGAATTTCGCCACACAAGGAGTCCTTCTTGAAGAGATGAAGTTCTTTTTGGTCCTGAGACTTCAGAGAACAGGAGGCAAGCTCTATCCAGCCCTTGGAGAGCACTTCTTCACCTCAGCCAGAGAGCAGCAAGTTAGCAGGGCAACAGCAAGGCAGCAGTCCTTCACAGAAAGCAGTCAGATGAGCCCTTTGGGCAGGCAGGCAGTTCTTCTTTGCAGGAAGCAGGTTCTGGGCACAAGTTTCTTCTCCAGGAACTGTCTGAGTTAATAGGGGCAGAGGCCCTGTTTATATACCCAAATGTGCCTTTAAAGTGGGGGAGACTTCAAAGAGTGCTTAGAAGTGCACTGGGTCCCCTTTCAGTTCAATCCTGCCTGCCAGGGTCCCAGTAGGGGGTGTGGCAGTCCTTTGTGTGAGAGCAGGCCCTCCACCCTCCCAGCCCAGGAAGACCCATTCAAAATGCAGATGTATGCAAGTGAGGCTGAGTATCCTGTGTTTGGGGTGTGTCTGAGTGAATGCACAAGGAGCTGTCAACTAAACCCAGCCAGACGTGGATTGTACGGCACAGAATTTATATTAAATCTAACTTCACCAGTCAGCAGGATTCAATGTCACCATTCTGGCAAAACTAAATATGACCTTCCTACTCCTTTCAGATCAGCAGCTACCACTCAAACAATGTATGAGGGCAGCCCCAATGTTAGCCTATGAAAGGAGCAGGCCTCACAGCAGTGTAAAAATGAATTTAGGAGTTTTACACTACCAGGACATGTAAACTGCATAGGTAAATTTCCTGCCTTTTGCCTACATAGCACCCTGCCTTTTGGGTTACCTAGGGCATATCTTAGGAGTGTCTTAAATGTAGAAAAAGGGGAGTTTTAGACTTAGCAAGTACTTTTAAATGCCAAGTGGAATTGGCAGTGAAACTGCACACAAAGGCCTTGCAATGGCAGGCCTGAGACAAGGTTAAGGGGCTACTTAAATGGGTGGAACAATCAGTGCTGCAGGCCGACTAGTAGCATTTAATCTACAGGCCCTGGGCACACATAGAGGGTCATTCTGACCCTGGCGGCCGGTGGCCGCCAGGGCCACCGACCACGGGAGCACCGCCAACAGGCTGGCGGTGCTCCAACGAGCATTCTGACCGCGGCGGTTCAACCGTGGTCAGAAGCGGAAAGTCAGCGGTCTCCCGCTGACTTTCCGCTGCTCGTGTGAATCCTCCATGGCTGCGGAGCACGCTTCGCAGCCATGAGGATTCTGACCCCCCCTACCGCCATCCTGTTCATGGCGGGAAAGCCGCCATGAACAGGATGGCGGTAGGGGGGGTCGCGGGGCCCCTGGGGGCCCCTGCCGTGCCCATGCCAATGGCATGGGCACGGCAGGGGCCCCCGGTAAGAGGGCCCCGCAAAGTATTTCAGTGTCTGCCTTGCAGACACTGAAATACGCGACGGGTGCCACTGCACCCGTCGCACCTTCCCACTCCGCCGGCTCGATTACGAGCCGGCATCCTCGTGGGAAGGGAGTTTTTCCCTGGGCTGGCGGGCGGTCTTTTGGAGACCGCCCGCCAGCCCAGGGAAAAACTCATTATACCCTCTGCGGTCTTCTGACCGCGGAGCGGTATAATGGAGGGCGGGATCCTGGTGGGCGGCCTCTGCCGCCCGCCAGGGTCATAATGAGGCCCATAGTGTACTCTACTAGGGACTTATAAGTAAATTAAATAGTCCCGGTGGGTATGATCCAAATATTACCATGTTTAAAGGGAGAGAGCATATGCACTTTAGCACTGGCTAGTCTTAAAACCAGCAAAAACAGTATTCTAAAAGGTGAAGGGAGGCAGGCAAAAAGTTAGGGCTGTCAGGTCTAACATCAGCTTTATCTCTCTTCATTAATACAGCACCTAAACCCACACTACTAGCATCCACAGCTACAACACATTACTTTCCAACCACATAAGGCCTCCAACAAGGTGCTCCTACACATTTGTTGGCTTTCTTCCCAGTCCATTTTCACATTTTTCTTTAAGAAACATCTTACAAGATCAACATTTGTGTCATAATCCTGTCCAAACTTGGCATAAAACTGTGTTAGATCAAGACATGGTAACAACTGGTCTTTATTAACTAGCACAGTAGTACGTGCAATTGAGTCCACATTATTGTTTTTAGGTTTTATGCCATTTTCAGAGATTTTATGACCCAAATATTCAGATTTCTCCTTTCGGAAACTACATTTTCATGTTTGCATGGTCAAACCCTTCAATTAGAGTTTCTCTAATACAAAACACAAATTATTATTGTGTTCATACTGGGTCTCACCAAATCCCAAAATATCAGCTTGGAATGCCGCTGCATCAGTAGCACCCTAAGGCCCGTATTTATACTTTTTTTAGCGCCGCATTTGCGCCGTTTTTTTACGCAAAACGGCACAAACACACAAAATACAATGGTATTTTGCAAGTTTGCGCCGTTTTTGAGTCAAAAAACGACGCAAATGCGGCGCAAAAAAAGTATAAATACGGGCCTAAGAGTCTGTTCCATCAGTCGCTCAAATACTGACTCAGCACTTTCCAATCCAAAAGGCATTTGTTGAAATTGGAACATACCTTCCCGAGTTACAAAGCCTGTAAGGTATTTAGGCCAATATTTATAAATTTTTAGTGCCGCATTAGCGCCATTTTTTGGCGCAAAGGTGGCGCAAACTTACATAATATGATTGTATTTTGTAAGTTTGCACTGCTTTTGCATCAAAATGTGATGCAAATGCGGTGCTAAAAAAGTATAAATATGGGCCTTAGATTCCTCGTACAGCTCAACCTGGTGGTATGGACTTGCAAGGTCAATAGTATAAAATACTGTTGCACCAGAAAGAGTAGAAAACATCTTATGCAGATTCGGTAAAAGGTGCCTATCAATACAAATGCCATTGTTTAACCCCTTCGCTGCCAGGCCTTTTCCCCCTCCTGTGCCGAGCCTTTTCTCGGCTATTTGGAGCAGTTTGCGCTTAGGCCCTCATAACTTTTTGTTCACATAAGCTACCCAAGCCAAATTTGCGTCCTTTTTTTCCAACATCCTAGGGATTCTAGAGGTACCCAGACTTTGTGGGTTCCCTAGAAGGAGGCCAAGAAATTAGCCAAAAAACAGTGAAAATTTCGTTTTTTTCAAACAAATTTGAAAAATGGGCTGCAGAAGAAGGCTTGTGGTTTTTCCCCTGAAAAGGGCATCAACAAAGGGTTTGCGGTGCTAAAATCTCCAGATTCCCAGCTTTCAGGAACAGGCAGACTTGAATCAGAAAACCCAATTTTTCAACACAATTTTGGCATTTTACTGGGACATACCCCATTTTTACGATTTTTTGTGCTTTCAGCCTCCTTCCAGTCAGTGACAGAAATGGGCATGAAACCAACGCTGGATCCCAGAAACCGCAACATTTCTGAAAAGTTGACAAAATTCTGAATTCAGCAAGGGGTAATTTGTGTAGATCCTACAAGGGTTTCCTACAGAAAATAACAACTGAAAAAGACAAATATTGAAATTGAGGTGAAAAAAACATCAATTTTTCTCTACGTTTTACTCTGTAACTTTTTCCTGCAATGTCAGATTTTCAAAAGCAATATACCGTTACATCTGCTGGACTCTTCTGGTTGCGGGGATATATAGGGCTTGTAGGTTCATCAAGAACTCTAGGTACCCAGAGCCAATAAATGACCTGCACCCTGCAGTGGGTTTTCATTCTATGTTGGGTATACAGCAATTCATTTGCTGAAATATAAAGAGTAAAAAATAGCTATCAAGAAAACCTTTGTATTTCCAAAATTGGCACAAGATAAGGTGTTGAGAAGCAGTGGTTATTTGCACATCTCTGAATTCCGGGGCATTTCTCAAATAGACGACTTTTTTACACACTGTCTTACATTTGGAAGGGAAAAATGTAGAGAAAAACAAGGGGCAATAACACTTGTTTTGCTATTCTATGTTCCCCCAAGTCTCCCGATAAAAATGATATCTCACTTGTGTGGGTAGGCCTAGCGCCCGCGACAGGATATACCCCAAAACACAACTTGGACACATCACAGAAAACAGAGCTGTTTTTAGCAAAGTGCCTACCTGTAGATTTTGGCCTCTAGCTCAGCGGCCACCTAGGTAAACCTACCAAACCTGTGCATTCCTGAAAACTAGAGACCTAGGGGAATCCAAGATGGAGTGACTTGTGTGGCTCGGACCAGGTTCTGTTACCCAGAATCCTTTGCAAACCTCAAAATTTGGCTAAAAAAACACATGTTCCTCACATTTCTGTGGCAAAAAGTTCTGGAATCTGAGAGGAGCCACAAATTTCCTTCCACCCAGCGTTCCCCCACATCTCCCGATAAAAATGATACCTCAATTGTGTGGGTAGGCCTAGCGCCCGCGACAGGAAACGCCCCAAAGCGCAACGTGGACACAGCCAAATTTTTGAAGGAAAACAGAGGTGTTTTTTGCAAAGTGCCTACCTGTAGATTTTGGCCTGTAGCTCAGCCGCCACCTAGGGAAACCTACCAAACCTGTGCATTTCTGAAAACTAGAGACCTAGGGGAATCCAAGATGGGGTGACTTGTGTGGCTCGGACCAGGTTCTGTTACCCAGAATCCTTTGCAAACCTCAAAATGTGGCTAAAAAAACACATGTTCCTCACATTTCTGTGGCAGAAAGTTCTGGAATCTGAGAGGAGCCACAAATTTCCTTCCACCCAGCGTTCCCCCATGTCTCCCGATAAAAATGATACCTCACTTGTGTGGGTAGGCCTAGCGCCCGAGACAGGAAACGCCCCAAAGCGCAACGTGGACACAGCCAAATTTTTGAAGGAAAACAGAGGTATTTTTTGCAAAGTGCCTACCTGTAGATTTTGGCCTGTAGCTCAGCCGCCACCTAGGGAAACCTACCAAACCTGTGCATTTCTGAAAACTAGAGACCTAGGGGAATCCAAGATGGGGTGACTTGTGTGGCTCGGACCAGGTTCTGTTACCCAGAATCCTTTGCAAACCTCAAAATTTGGCTAAAAAAACACATGTTCCTCACATTTCCGTGGCAGAAAGTTCTGGAATCTGAGAGGAGCCACAAATTTCCTTCCACTCAGCGTTCCCCCACGTCTCCCGATAAAAATGATACCTCACTTGTGTGGGTAGGCCTAGCGCCCGAGACAGGAAACGCCCCAAAGCGCAACGTGGACACAGCCAAATTTTTGAAGGAAAACAGAGGTGTTTTTTGCAAAGTGCCTATCTGTAGATTTTGGCCTGTAGCTCAGCCGCCACCTAGGGAAACCTACCAAACCTGTGCATTTCTGAAAATTAGAGACCTAGGGGAATCCAAGATAGGGTGACTTGTGTGGCTCAGACCAGGTTCTGTTACCCAGAATCCTTTGCAAACCTCAAAATTTGGCTAAAAAAACACATGTTCCTCACATTTCTGTGGCAGAAAGTTCTGGAATCTGAGAGGAGCCACAAATTTCCTGCCACCCAGCGTTCCCCCACGTCTCCCGATAAAAATGATACCTCACTTGTGTGGGTAGGCCTAGCGCCCGCGACAGGAAACGCCCCAAAGCGCAACGTGGACACAGCCACATTTTTTAAGGAAAACAGAGGTGTTTTTTGCAAAGTGCCTACCTGTAGATTTTGGCCTGTAGCTCAGCCGCCACCTAGGGAAACCTACCAAACCTGTGCATTTCTGAAAACTAGGGACCTAGGGGAATCCAAGATGGGGTGACTTGTGTGGCTCGGACCAGGTTCTGTTACCCAGAATCCTTTGCAAACCTCAAAATTTGGCTAAAAAAACACATGTTCCTCACATTTCTGTGGCAGAAAGTTCTGGAATCTGAGAGGAGCCACAAATTTCCTTCCACCCAGCGTTCCCCCATGTCTCCCGATAAAAATGATACCTCACTTGTGTGGGTAGGCCTAGCGCCCGCAACAGGAAACGCCCCAAAGCGCAACGTGGACACAGCCAAATTTTTGAAGGAAAACAGAGGTGTTTTTTGCAAAGTGCCTACCTGTAGATTTTGGCCTGTAGCTCAGCCGCCACCTAGGGAAACCTATCAAACCTGTGCATTTCTGAAAACTAGAGACCAAGGGGAATCCAAGATGGGGTGACTTGTGTGGCTCGGACCAGGTTCTGTTACCCAGAATCCTTTGCAAACCTCAAAATTTGGCTAAAAAAACACATGTTCCTCACATTTCTGTGGCATAAAGTTCTGGAATCTGAGAGGAGCCACGAATTTCCTTCCACCCAGCGTTCCCCCACGTCTCCCGATAAAAATGATACCTCACTTGTGTGGGTAGGCCTAGCGCCCGCAACAGGAAACGCCCCAAAGCGCAACGTGGACACAGCCAAATTTTTGAAGGAAAACAGAGGTGTTTTTTGCAAAGTGCCTACCTGTAGATTTTGGCCTGTAGCTCAGCCGCCACCTAGGGAAACCTACCAAACCTGTGCATTTCTGAAAACTAGAGACCTAGGGGAATCCAAGATGGGGTGACTTGTGTGGATCGGATCAGGTTCTGTTACCCAGAATCCTTTGCAAACCTCAAAATGTGGCTAAAAAAACACATGTGCCTCACATTTCTGTGGCAGAAAGTTCTGGAATCTGAGAGGAGCCACGAATTTCCTTCCACCCAGCGTTCCCCCACGTCTCCCGATAAAAATGATACCTCACTTGTGTGGGTAGGCCTAGCGCCCGCGACAGGAAACACCCCAAAGCGCAATGTGGACACAGCCAAATATTTGAAGGAAAACAGAGGTGTTTTTTGCAAAGTGCCTTCCTGTAGATTTTGCCCTGTAGCTCAGCCGCCACCTAGGGAAACCTACCAAACCTGTGCATTTCTGAAAACTAGAGACCTAGGGGAATCCAAGATGGGGTGACTTGTGTGGCTCGGACCAGGTTCTGTTACCCAGAATCCTTTGCAAACCTCAAAATTTGGCTAAAAAAACACATGTTCCTCACATTTCTGTGGCAGAAAGTTCTGGAATCTGAGAGGAGCCACGAATTTCCTTCCACCCAGCGTTCCCCCACGTCTCCCGATAAAAATGATACCTCACTTGTGTGGGTAGGCCTAGCGCCCGCGACAGGAAACACCCCAAAGCGCAATGTGGACACAGCCAAATTTTTGAAGGAAAACAGAGGTGTTTTTTGCAAAGTGCCTTCCTGTAGATTTTGCCCTGTAGCTCAGCCGCCACCTAGGGAAACCTACCAAACCTGTGCATTTCTGAAAACTAGAGACCTAGGGGAATCCAAGATGGGGTGACTTGTGTGGCTCGGACCAGGTTCTGTTACCCAGAATCCTTTGCAAACCTCAAAATTTGGCTAAAAAAACACATGTTCCTCACATTTCTGTGGCAGAAAGTTCTGGAATCTGAGAGGAGCCACGAATTTCCTTCCACCCAGCGTTCCCCCACGTCTCCCGATAAAAATGATACCTCACTTGTGTGGGTAGGCCTAGCGCCCGCGACAGGAAACACCCCAAAGCGCAATGTGGACACAGCCAAATTTTTGAAGGAAAACAGAGGTGTTTTTTGCAAAGTGCCTTCCTGTAGATTTTGCCCTGTAGCTCAGCCGCCACCTAGGGAAACCTACCAAACCTGTGCATTTCTGAAAACTAGAGACCTAGGGGAATCCAAGATGGGGTGACTTGTGTGGCTCGGACCAGGTTCTGTTACCCAGAATCCTTTGCAAACCTCAAAATTGGGCTAAAAAAACACATGTTCCTCACACTTCTGTGGCAGAAAGTTCTGGAATCTGAGAGGAGCCACAAATTTCCTTCCACCCAGCGTTCCCCCACGTCTCCCGATAAAAATGATACCTCACTTGTGTGGGTAGGCCTAGCGCCCGCGCCAGGAAACGGCCCAAAACCCAACATGGACACATCAAATTTTTTCATAGAAAACAGTGCCTACGTGTGGATTTTGGCCTCTAGCTCAGCTGGCACCTGGGGAAACCTAGCAAACCAGCGCATTTTTGAAAACTAGAGACCTAGGGGAATCCAAGATGGGGTGATTTGTGGGGCTCTGACCAGGTTCTGTTACCCAGAATCCTTTGCAAACATCAAAATCTGGCCAAAAAACACTTTTTCCTCTCATTTCGGTGACAGAAAGTTCTGGAATATGAGAGGAGCCACAAATTTCCTTCCACCCAGCATTCCCCTAAGTCTCTCCATAAAAATGGTACCTCACTTGTGTGGGTAGGCCTAGCGCCCACGAAAGGAAATGGCCCAAAACACAACGTGGACACAACATATTTTTTCACAGAAAACAGAGGTGTTTTTTGCAAAGTGCCTACCTGTGGATTTTGGCCTCTAGCTCAGCCGGCCCCAGGGGGGGGCAGAAATGGCCTAAAATAAATTTGCCCCCGAACCCCCACCCCCCCGGGAGCGACCCTTGCCTACGGGGTCGCTCCCCCTGCGTGACATTGGCGCCAAAAAACAAATCCCCGGTGCCTAGTGGTTTCTGCCCCTTGGGGCAGATTGACCTAACATCGACCAATCTGCCCCCAAGGGGGACAGAAATGGTCTAAATACAGTTTGCCCCCCAGGGGAGCGACCCTTGCCTGATGGGTCGCTCCCCATCTCTAAAAAAACAAACATACAAAAAATGAAAACACACAAAAAAATGTGCCCTGGCGCCTAGAGGTTTCTGCCCCCCCCTGGTGGCGGATCGGCCTAATAATAGGCTGATCTGCCCCCAAGGGGGGCAGAAATGGCCTAAAATAAATTTGCATCCCCAACACCCACCCCCCCACCCAGAGCGACCCTTGGCTACGGGGTCGCTCCCCCTGCGTGACATTGGCCCCAAAAAACAAATCCCCGGTGCCTAGTGGTTTCTGCCCCCTTGGGGCAGATTGACCTAACATCGACCAATCTGCCCCCAAGGGGGGCAGAAATGGTCTAAATACAGTTTGCCCCCCAGGGGAGCGACCCTTGTCTGATGGGTCGCTCCCCATCTCTAAAAAAACAAACATACAAAAAAAAAACACACAACATTTTTTTGCCGTGGCGCCTAGAGGTTTCTGCCCCCTAGGCCGATCTGCCACCAGGGGGGGCAGAAATGGCCTAAAATAAATTTGCCCCCCCAACCCCCACCCCCCCTCGGAGCGACCCTTGCCTACGGGGTCGCTCCTCCTGCGTGACATTGGCGCCAAAAAACAAATCCCCGGTGCCTAGTGGTTTCTGCCCCCTTGGGGCAGATTGACCTAAAATCGACCAATCTGCCCCCAAGGGGGGCAGAAATGGTCTAAATACAGTTTGCCCCCCAGGGGAGCGACCCTTGCCTGATGGGTCGCTCCCCATCTCTAAAAAAACAAACATACAAAAAAAAAAACACACCAAAAAAATTTGCCCTGGTGCCTAGAGGTTTCTGCCCCCCCCCCTGGTGGCAGATCGGCCTAATAATAGGCCGATCTGCCCCCAGGGGGGGCAGAAATGGCCTAAAATAAATTTGCCCCCCCAACCCCCCCCCCCCTCGGAGCGACCCTTGCCTACGGGGTCGCTCCCCCTGCGTGACATTGGCGCCAAAAAACAAATCCCCGGTGCCTAGTGGTTTCTGCCCCCTTGGGGCAGATTGACCTAAAATAGACCAATCTTCCCCCAAGGGGGGCAGAAATGGTCTAAATACAGTTTGCCCCCCAGGGGAGCGACCCTTGCCTGATGGGTCGCTCCCCATCTCTAAAAAAACAAACATACAAAAAAAAAAACACACAAAAAAAAATTGCCCTGGCGCCTAGAGGTTTCTGCCCCCCCCTTGGTGGCAGATCTGCCTAATAATAGGCACTGTGCCAAAGGACGTAACCACTACGTCCTCGGCACAGAAGGGGTTAAACTACACAAATCCACACACAGAGGTAGTTACCCTAAAGTCTTCATGGAAATGACCACATGAGACACCCATCGAGAAGATTCAATTGGTTCGATAATTTTCTTTCACACCAATCATCCAACATTACTTTCAATTTTTCCTTATCAGACGTGCCCTGTCCTTGAAGATTATCTTGTTGAAGCCCTTCATATCTCCCCAACTTTTCTTGAAAAAGACTAAGGGCTTGGTTTACAGTGTGGCGGAGGGGTTACTCCATCACAAACGTGTGGGATATCCCATCTGCCATATTACAATACAATGGCAGACGGGATATCAGTCACATTTGTGATGGAGTAACCCCTCCGCCAAACTCTAAATCGGGCCCTAGGGCATAAGGATTTTATCTTGGTTACAAAATTAGAACCATTAATTCCTGATAGGATGGCATAGACAGATGGAGATGCATTCAGATCTGGTTTCATACCTAATTTTCACTGATGGGACCAGTCCCAAATGGAATCACCTTTTTTCCAACAGAAACATTTGCTCTAGTTTTAATCCAAATCAGACCAGAAATGTCCCTCCTGTTCAATTTTGTGTCCAGATTACCTGCTAGGCTGTACATCTGGAGGTAATAATTCAGTATGGTGGAATGAATAGTGATCAGCATAGGACAGTAAACATGATTTACCCTTCCTGCTACTGGAGATGGAATGAAGGGAAGAGCTTGTTAGCTTCTGCCAATAGTACTGAATTAGTGATGCCAGTATCTGACTATAATCAACTCAACAGTATGGTGAGAAGATAAATTAAAAATTGCTTCACAGCAAAAGAAGTTGCAACAGTGAAAATAGGCTTAATTAACCAAAAGGCACCAGGCCTGATTCTACTCCAAAACAAAGTTTTCAAAATGTAAACAAATTGGTGGCACCAATCTTTGTGTGTCAAAACCAAAAACTATTTGAATTCTAGATGCAGTTCACTGGATGTCACCTCAATTAAATGCCCTTCTCTCTGAATAACAGAGTAGGGCAGTTGTTTAGCAAGATCCTGGTGGTAAGATTAGAGACCCATTTGTCTTCTAATAACCTCATTAACAATTGCCAAACAGGATTTAGCTCATACTTGGAAACAGTTGAGCAGGGCATCTGGTTATTGCATTTTGTTGTGAAACATGTCACCCTCAGTAGGGCAAGCTCTGTTTTTGTTTTCTTTGGCCTTATTTATGCTTTTGATAACTTATACAGAGCTATCTCCAAGAAGTAAGAAGAAGTGTAGCAGATAATGGTTCCAGCAACATTAATTTAGGACATTCTTTTGCTTCATGTACCTAATTCATCTTCTGTCTACCCCGGTCCTAGAGTCGAAAGAACAGAAAAAAAGGGCTAGGCAGATGAAACATTTGGTTGATAAGCTATTTAGTTGACTACTAAATTGACAAAATAAATAAATAGTTTGCATGTTCTTCTAAGACATTGTAATGCTGACTGCCCTGTAGATAATGGTCTGCCTGCTCTGTGTTTGATATACACAGGCGATACCGCCTTGGTCGCCCGCTTGGAAAACTATTTAAACAAACCCCTTGCAGAATTTTGGTAAAAGGATTGCGTGTTTAGGATGGCAACACCACTGAACGTAGTACAATGAGTGCAACCCATCTCACCTGGTAGCTGTCAGCCTAACTCCTGGCTAGCTCACAGTGCCTTACCGTGACCATCAAACCTGTTGGGGCGAAGGGTGATTACAGCAACCTCAGCATGACACTGATTCCTCAGGGAAGTTGTGGAAACAGATTATACCCCTTTCGCTCAGTTACCCATGCATGGTAAGGCAGGACACAAGATGTGAAATGAATTTCAATGTGTTAATTGAAGCAATCACATTCTGGTATAAGAAGCATATGCTGAGATAATTAGGCAGATGAAACAGAGCAAGGCAACCAACATTGCAGTCAAAGTGAAGAGGAAAAACAACCCCATCATATTTGTGTGTATCCAGGTAATCTAGACATTCCTACCAAAACCCTATGTCTAGATCTGAGAGTATAGTGATTGTAACTCTTTGCCTTGCCCGATCTAAAAGATTAACCAATGCCCCATACCTGGATAGAATAGCAAAATGTTGTCTGCTCTATAGATGGCAATCCTCTTGGGAGGCTGATAGATCAGTGCCAGCGTCAGCAAAGCTGTCTCCCACGTAGTATACATCCAAGAATGATCATGACCGGAATGCCCTCTACCCTCCTTTGGCCTAAATGTAGTTCATATAATGACTTGTACATTGTTTGGGCAACAGTTTTGATGTAATGCTGTGCCTCAGAGACAGAAGCTGATTCCTGGGCTAGCAACACAAATTAGCATAGCATGTACTGTATGCAACAGCCTTGGACGAGGAGCACAGATTATATGTGGTACCAATGCTGATTAAATGTGCAGTATGAACCTTGCCTTCATGGTAGAAGTAGCTGATAAAATATGTAAAAGTAAATTCTAAAAACTTTAGCTTGCTAAAATATTGACAGAAATGCATATAAAGAAAGACTAATGCACAAGCCGTGAAATTAAGCAAAGACAGGGCTGTCCAGCCTGGGTACTAAAAGGCTCCTCATGACACCCTCCCCTTGCCAGTTTTGGAGTGCAGATCCTAATATCCTTAAAAGAATAACAGTTAAAAACATTTTAAGAAATACTCTAGAAATAGCTATAAAACTGTCCATATTGACAAGCAGAACAGTCCAAAGAAAATGGGCAAATTAGAAGACATTGTGTTAGGTAAAAAAAAAAAATAGGTCTGAATTAATAGTCACCGGAATCCTGAATGAGGTCATCAAATAAACATCAGTGGAGATGGAATCCAAGCGGGATCCCCTTTCAACAGATGATATTACCACCAACGCCTCATTCAAAAGGTAAAGGCAGCATACTAAATCCATAACCTCAGCTGCAGCTATTGGGGGAGCAGTGCTCCACACCTTGCCAGATGAAGAGACCCCTGGAGCTGAAGCAACCTGGTCCAAGAAAGATGGCTCATGGGAAGTGTCATAGAGCAACCTCAATCTCATAGGACAACTCCAGGAATGACCCCTTATCAGACTCAAGTCCATAGAAAGCACCAGTTTGTGAACAATACACATCTCCATTGCATTCTCAAAGGATCACCATAAGCCATGGAAAACAGGCTGTACACAGTAGAACACTGGTCTAAACAAAAGTGACCAGTCCTTCTCAAGTTCCCCCAAAAGTGATACTCCAAAGTACTGCATCATACGTTCACAACTCAGTTGGGCTGGAGGGAGCTCCATCACTGATTGGGATGGGGCAGCCATTGCAAATCAAAATCAGTAACAGCAGACTCTCGCCAACACCAGTGGGAAGCCTCCAAAAACACTCTAAGAAAGTGAGTGTATGGCTGATGGTATGACTCCAAAAACTGTCTCTAATATTCTTACAAATCAAGACCCTACCACATTAAAAAAGTGTAAATCCATGTGGTGTTGGATGCTGTAAAAATGCAACTCACTAATTCAGCAAAGTGTCTTAGGAAGTTAGCATTTGAGAGGTACTATATCTATGCTGATGACCTTGCTACTTGTAGGTCAGAGGTATTGCAGACAGATGTCAGTTCCATGTGTTTGTGAAACAATAGTGCCTTCAGTCTGCACAACTTATCAAAATTGACATTAGAAGTAGCAATGTGGGGCCACATATTGGCTACTTTTATCTCATGGGTGGGTTGGAAAAGTACATTTCCACAGCAAGAAACCGAAATTTGGGACACCTGCCCCTCTTCCACAACAGACTTGATCACTCAGCATGAAATAACTCCCATTTAAGAGTAACTGAAACACTGGGACGGGAATACCCTTGAAGTTGCAGACTAAGGGGGTAATTCTGACCCCGGCCGTCGGCGGAAGCCGCCGGCCTGGCTGGGACCGCCAGAATACCGCTGCGCGGTCAAAAGACCGCCGCGGGTATTTTGGGTTTCCCGCTGGGCTGGCGGGCGACCGCCAGAAGGCCGCCTGCCAGCCCAGCGGGAAACACCCTTCCATGAGGATGCCGGCTCCGAATGGAGCCGGCGGAGTGGAAGGGGTGCGACGGGTGCAGTTGCACCCGTCGCGATTTTCTGTGTCTGCATGGCAGACACTGAAAATCTTGGTGGGGCCCTGTTACTGGGGCCCCTGCAGTGCCCATGCCATTGGCATGGGCACTGCAGGGGCCCCCAGGGGCCCCACGACACCCCATACCGCCATCCTGTTCCTGGCGGCCAAAACCGCCAGGAACAGGATGGCGGTATGGGGGTCGGAATCCCCATGGAGGATTCCCCAGGGCAGTGGAAAACCGGCGGTACACCTCCGGTTTTCCGTTTCTGACCGCGGCGTCAGAATGCCCAAGGGAGCACCGCCAGCCTGTTGGCGGTGCTCCCACGGTCGTTGGCCCTGGCGGTTTTTACCGCCAGGGTCAGAATGACCCCCTAAGTTAGTTGCAAATGCACTGCATGCACCGTGCAATGCCACCTGTTTAAAAATCATTGAATGCCTTACAGAAGTTACACACTCATTTGTGCTAAGAAACACTTCCCTTTCCCCATTCAGACGCTTTTAATCTAAAGGCATTTTCCATTTTCCAAACCTCAAGAATATAGCTCTCTCCTAGATGTTCAAATCTGCCAGTTGGAAAATGTTTTGGACATCAAAGTGCATATTTATACTTTTTGATGCAAAACTTGCACCAAAAGGTTTAGCACCGGCTTGCCCCATGCCTGAGCACCAGCTGGGCGCCATATTTATTGAATGGTGCAAGACGGTAGAAAGGGTGGGCTAGCGTTAAAAAAATTCGGGTGAGGCTGGCGGTATGGGAGAAGGGAGTTTTGCACCAAAAAATTACGCTAGGCTGGTTAGGGTAAAAAAAAAATGACTCTTACCAGTTTAGCATCATTTTCTGATGCAAAACCATCCATACTACATGATTCCTGTCTTAGAAAAGACAGGAGTCATGCCCACCGCCCGATGGCCAGCACAGGGGACCAGTGTCCCTTGGGCATGGCCATTTCATCCTATGCCATGCAGGGTACCCCAAGTTGGGCCCCGATAGCACTTTAACTTTTAAAACAAATTACTTACCTATACTTACCCTACTTACCTGGTATGGGGTCCCCCATCCTTTGGTGTCCCTCTGGTGTGGGTGGGGTGTTCCTGGGGCTTGAGGAGGGCAACTGAGGGCTCATTCCATGGTGTTTAACCATGGAAATGGGTCCACAGGTCCCATAATGCCTGGTCTGACCCAGGCATTAAATATTGGTGCAAAGCAAGCCTTGCACGATTATTTACCCCCTCCTCCCACGCGCATGTCATTTTAGCATGGGAATAAATATGGGGCTATTGGGTTAGCACCATATTTTAGATGGGAACGCCTACCTTGCATCTGATTGATGCAAGGTAGGTTCACACACCTAAAAATGGTGCAAACTCCAATATTTTGACGTTAAATGTGTCTAATGTCAAAATATAAATATGGAGTTAGTTTTGGGGTATAAATATGCCCCCAAGTGAATTGGAATATCAGTATTGGCAGTGGTATTACCCTGTGTATTAACCACTCATATGATATTGTTTCAGCCACCGTTAGAGGTGACTTCTCTATGTTAAGCATGGTGTAACTAGCTTCCCTGTTTGCTATTATCTGTTGTTTTGTGTAAGATTGAAAGGAGCGAAGTTCACATGCTTCCAAGGCACGCAATTCACCTTGAGAACCTGTGACATCTAACTCAACTGCATAATGGACCTAATTTTACTTTCTCCATGTTGTAATAATGACATATTCTGAATAATGTCAATTGCAGAAGACACAATGTTGTTTAATGCATGAATGCGAGTGAAGAATGTGTTCATATCATTATCAACAGTGGCCAATGCTTTTTCTAAGTTTTCCCTATCTATTTGCTTTAAACAACCAGCAGCTTCCATTGTGAAAACTTCCATATTTCATTGAAATTCCATACAAGAATCTTTTGCAGCGTGGTTTTCTAGGACCTAGTAAGAAATCTTGCATATGTATGTCCTCAGAGAGGAGAGAGAGGTGTTCTTTTACAGCTGTCAGTGTGGAGTGTTGCAACCATTGCTGACATAATTTACCTACGCTATATGTGGTGACTATACCTGTATGTTGTGTGGTGCTGTAACAAGGGTCCAGTCTGCTTGCTTTAAAACTCTGCAAAGAGTGGATGAAGACCATTTGTGTCCAGTGGCTACAATAACCACCTGTTGGGACCTGAAAGTGTTGATTTGAATGTCCTATTCTTAACCATACCATTGAGTTGGTCTTCTGTAAAAATCCCTACATTTTGCAAATTCTCAAATTTTGCCATTGAGGAAATACTGGACACATTAATTTCTTTAACTTTTGCTAAAACCAAGTGAAGTTGTTTGTTTATTGGCTTGGTACAGGAAGATTATTTGTAATGGAATTGAACATGCTTTGAATAAAAAATCCAAGCCATGTACCTGTCAATCTTTCATTCCCAAAACTGATCCAAATCAATTGATTGTTTTCCAATACTCATAGTTTTGTATAGCTAACTGGGAAACAAATACATCAGAATAAATCAATTTTAGTATTTCTAAGCAGGGGTTTCCTTGCTTTTGTTGTTGTCAATTTGAAATAAATGACTCAGGTTGGTAGTATCATGCCAGAAAAATATGCAAAATTATCTATCTATGTTTAAGAATTCCCCACTGGTGGAGCTGGACAATGTTCCCATTGTGTGTAATTAAAATCTATATGTGGCCTACTACCTCTCTGCAGGTAATGGTGTCCATAATAATGGTAAAAGAACATTTCACCATAACTTGCAGAATTCATGTACATACCTTCACTTTCAAATACAGTATAATATTCAAGCTCAGAAAACATGGAATCAACTGTTTTAATATCCCAGCCTTCAGATACATCCCCAGGAGTGATAATATAATTCTTTAAAACTTTGTAAACTTACGGAATTTTAATAATTTCGGTAGGACCGATTTTATCATATGGAACTTTATTGCAAACAATTCCATCAGGAACTGGAACAGTAGAAATGCTCACTAGGGACAAGTCTTTTCCCACTTTGTTGGAAGACAAGTAAGGTCTTAAAACCTCATCCACTAATTAAACAGCAGAGAGCTCAGGAAGAAAATGCATATGTAAAAGCAAAAAGATGACAATAACAAATCCAATTCACAGGAGAAAAGCCAGCAATGCCAATATAATCAACAGGTAATACCATGGACGAATCAAATAACTGTGTTTAAGCCAGTTAAAAAGCTTATGTATACCATGTACAGAAGTGGCAGATGAAGATAAAGAGGTGTCGTCTAGCTCAGCAAAATAATCAGAAGCAGTCTGTGTAAAAAGTGAAGCTGATGCAGGTGAAAACAACTAGTAGTATGTCAGAAGCAACCCAGTCGATTTGTGATTTGTGTCGCATTAATGAACTGCAAATTAACATTTTGGACATTTCTTGTACTTCTAGCAATAACTGGAATCACCAAAAGTTAACAGTTTGTATAGACTGTGCTGCCAATAGCATTTTTGTAAAAGTGAAATGGAAGCTGCCATACCAGTATGGCCAGAAGCAACACCCTAATGAGCTGCTTTCAGTAGTTCTAGCTGACAATCTTGGTTGGGGATCACACAGTCACCCACCCATGGTATTGTTAACTAAGGAATGTTATGGGCACTCAAGTGGTAGGAATATTTTGTTGGGTAGGCATTTGGCACAAGCTTGCCTTCAGCCAAAGCATTTACAGCAGTCAAAATGTCATCATCCACCCTCTTATGAGAATGAGTTATTGCAGCAAATGTTGCTATACAACTGCAGACTTGGTTGCTTCATCAGCCAATTAATTCCTAACAATGTGTATTCCTACACGCCCAATGTATGTATTACATGAGCCTGTGGCAGTTTGTCTTTGAACTCTGCCAACTTTCCCGATGGTAGTTTATGTTTTATGGTGTTTCCTTTAGGATCTCCGAATCCATTAAGGTGCAGGTAGTGTAGATTTTTAATTGAAAGACTGGACACAATAATATGAATAGCACACAATAAGTGTGGGGAATTCAAGATTCATGTGTTCCAGTGCCAAAATCAATGCTTTGAGCTCAGCAAGTTGTGCTATGCAGTCCCAAGGGACTGAGTGTAGGTTTGTTGAGGGTGAAACTCACCATCCCTCATGACCCTATAAACAGCTGTGCAAGCCGGGGATTATTGGTGTTTGGTATTTACAGCATGTTGAGCAGAACCATCAGAATAGATCATATATGTATAGTCATCTAGAGGCATGACATTAGTGGGCATGGGGTACTCTTGTTCATATTTGAGAAAGTCTTGGGTTTGTAATTTTGATCAAAAACACAGTCAACATCAGTTACAGTCAAGGTGGTGGTCCAGTGTATCCATCCTGGATGCAATGCTTTTGTGTTTGGGATGGTGGCTTTGTTAACAGCCTCGAGGGCTGGGACAGGGGTAATGACAATGATGCACTTACCATGGGCCAATGGTCTCTCCTTAATGACAGACATCTGAACTGTAGTCAGTATTTTCTCAGTGGATGCAAAACACATTCCTGCATTTGAGTATAAGTATGTTTTGTATGCAACTTGTACTGTTTAACCTTCATTGAATGTGCCATATGTAAATTCAGTGGCACCCAGTATTAACCTGATGACCAAATTTGCTTTGTTTTCACACTTATGTAAGTGTTTTGCTTAAAGCATGTCTCTAATGATCTCAAAATGTGTGTGTATGGATTATAGTATCTAGTGCTTGTTTAGAAACTCTGGATGTATTAGATCATAAAGTGGTTTTATGAGTTGGGAATAATCTGGTATGTACTTTCAGACAAATTTAAAGAATCCTAACAAGGATTGGAATTTTGTAATGGTATTTGGTGGTTATAATTGTGCACACTTCTCTAGGAAATGTGGTGCCAGACTCTTCCCCTCATGTGAAAGCTTGTATCCCAAGAATAGAACACTGAGAAATGCAATTTTAGTTTTCTTGAAATTACATTTGTAGCCTTGTTCAGCAATTAATGTGATCTACCCTGGTCAAATGTGTGTTGAGGTCGTCATCGGTTAGATACATGTCATCTTCATAGGACAGTGCCTCTGGATCAATATTGTGTAATATTGATGATACATGGGCTGAGAACAATCCTGGACTGTTCTTATACCCTTGGGGGAGTTCTTGTTTGAAGTGTTGGTAGCTAGTCAAATCTCAGCAGGAGATCTCTCTGGATCCATGGCCATAGATATACAAATGTATTTTCCCTTTAATATTTAAAACAAACTACTGAATGGATTTAAATCAAGGAACAGATGTAAGAGCCCCTATTGCCTTCTTGCGCCACATTAGTGTAATTTTAGTTTTTACACTAATGTGCCCAATGAGGCCAAATCGCAGCATTTCGCCACTTTGTAACCCTTTGCGCTACATTATGCCTGCGCTAGGCATAATGTATGCAAAAGGGGCGTACGCCCATTAGGGGAGGCCGAAGAAATGGCACAAAGAAATGTAAGAGATCTCTTTGCATCATTTTTCCGGCACTTTTAATGCATGCTCAGAGATATGGGCAACACATGGTGGTGTTAGGGCACGCAAAGAGGCACAAGAAAAGTGGCTGGCTGCAGCACCACTTTTCCTAAATCAGGCCCCAAATTTGGTGTAATTCCGTCCAGCGGTTCGGGCTGCAGGCATATTTAAAGAGTCTATAGGAATGAACATGGGAAACACCCTTTTTCTCGATCCCCGTTTGACGGATCATCTCGATACTTTCCATGCACAAGACCTAACTTGACACTTTCTTTTGAAAAATGTTGTGAAGATTTGTTAAATGGTGCAGAAGATTTAGGCAAGTCAAAAACACTTTTTCAAAGGAAACTAGGTCCTAACTATATGTAGATATATGTTTTAATGTTTAATGGAAAATGCATAGTACTGAATCTAACTGTTTTATTCTTTGTAAATATTTTCTTTTTGGGTAATCTGAAATAAACAAATTATGATAATGACTGGCTTTGGCCACAGTTAAATTTGGACCACGGGGTTATCCTTCATCTTATTAGATGCATGGCGTTTTTACTAGAAAAGACTTGCTGCTAATAAATAAGAATAAATGCTGGTGACATCTGATTATTAAAAGGTCATGGATGATGGTAGCTGCTGAAACATTAAAAGACAATTTGGAGTTAGAATATTACAGTTTTTCCATTTTATGCTGAACAAGCCTGGAGCCCCAACTTTGAGTGCTTGCCAAATGGTGTATCTTTTACCACACTTTCTCCCAAAAATGTCTCCCAAACACATCTAGGTAGTGATATGTGATACAGGCATTTGGGAAAGTTCATTTTACAAGGTTTATCAGTTTAGCATCAATCTACACTTCTAAATTTCACTTTGTTTCATTTTTCCACCCTGTCCCATCTATGAAAGAAAACCATACATGTTTACATACAATTATTTTTGAGTTGTGATCTCAAATAGGTAGTTTAATACTGCAAAATATGCATTTGCATGTAGTTTTTTCATTGTGCCATATTTGAATGATGGCTCATTTGTCTGGGGCATTTAAGTAAGTTGTGTGAGTCTTAGCAATCTCTGAGGGAACAGGAGCTTCTCTGTTTCAAAATGAATAATTATTTTATTGATTCCAATGTTAAACATATGTATGTGAGATGACATGTAGTTTGATGTTTGGCTAGGATACTTTTAAGAACTTTGATATTAAATACACTTTGAAATACATAAAACAGGCCTACTGCCTTTGTAAAAACTTTCATATGACATAGTCTAGACCTATGGCATTAAGCATAACATTTCCCTGCACACCAATCAACCCTATAGCTGTTATCACTGGCTTGTCATAGTAACCGACTCTGGCCTTCTGTGCTGATTATAAGCTATCCCAAAAGGCAACCATCAGGCATAGAATCATAACACTGAACAAGTATGGCAAAGTATTATCTCTCCTAACAGCTCTTAACTGGGATTCTCATGTGCAAATCTTCTATATTCATTGTTTGTCAAAGAGGGTAATTACCACCAAAGCTCCTGCTTACTCTTGTGCCCCTTGTGCAAATAGTGAGACTATGGATGTTGGAAATCTGTGTACATAATTGCATTTTACTGTGTTCCTTTATAATTTACTATGTTGCTTTATAATAATGGTTCAGGTCTGAAGTTTACCTTTTATTATTGACTATATTTCATTAATATATGGCAATTAATTATGATTTTTGCGTATCTGGCCACCCATTTGCACCATACTGCATTTTCTTATACGAGTGGATCAGGAATGGACCTTGCTTGTAAATGATAAGACTTGCCAATCTGAACCTTTAATTGCTCCTCTTATTTAACATATATCCTTTTGACCAGCATTCTTTGTACTATTAAGGACATAGGGCTACACTGCTAATAAGTGAATTAGGTGAGTTGCTCTTGGGGAAAGAGCTGTTTTTACCTCTTCCTTTGATTAAATGATTTTATTTTAGATATTGTAAATGTAATGTTTTATACTGTACTGTAAGCAATACAACATTACTTTATAGGGCTTTATATCTTCTATGCCCACAATTTGTTCTGGCAAATCACAAACACCAAAATACTTGCCTTCTTCAGTAACCAGTGAAATCCCTTTTAGTGAAGTACCTGCCTACAGCCTTTAGCACAGTGTAATAGCATTCTATCCTTGAAACTCATGCTTTTCACAATAAGTAGGTCAGGACTGCTGGCTCTGTCATCACATTTCAGATCAAACCTATGAAATCTGGCATGGTTGTCCCAATGAACTGATGAAGCCTCTAACCCTTTAACATTGGCTGTGCACTTTACGCCACACAATTGCCTATTCAAGTGAATATGCAGTCAGAATATGTAGAAAAATACAGCTTGGAAAACAAGATATAACCCTTCTTAACAGGGCATAGCAGAAATTGTCATGGAGAAACCCATCACAGTATGTCAGAGTGGGTGGCCAACATCAACATCCTTGCCTCCTATAGTAATCTGTGATATTCCATGCAACAACATACCTATCTATAGTCTTTAGTATAAAGTAATAACAATTTAAAGTCCAAAGATGTGCATATAAAGGCATTGAAGAAATATGTAACTCTGGCAAACTCCACAAAGCGAGAGTACTAAGAAGGAAGGATAGAAAGGGCAGATAATAGACCTAAATAGCTTTTTGAGATAGTAAAGGACTTCTCTGACCCAGTTGCTTGCTACAGAAGTAAGGCTACCTCTGCCAAGTGGTGCAAGCAACTTGCTGCACTCCTCCAGAACAAAATCCAGGCAATCCAGAATAATTTACCTATAGCTTGGGCCTGGAAAGTGGATGATTGTAGCTTTAGTCAGTATTCCAAAACCAAATCCTGCTGGGTTTCAGAGTTTAACACAATCTACTTGGATGGACTCCAGATCTCCTATTCTAAATCTCAAGTCTAGCTCCACCTGCCTATCCTTGTTCCTCTTCCATCCTGGCTTTGGGAGGAGATGTTATCAACCCCATCTTGAACGCTCTGCTTAATAAGTCCTTAACCACAGCAACTGTACCTATATGCTGGAAGAGGGCTATAATTGTTAATATCGGCCCATTTCGCTTCTCCCTGCGCCTTCTAAGTTGGTGGAAAAATGTGTTAACTGCCAGCTCGCCAAATGCTTAGACACTGACTGGCTACTATATCCCAGCCAATAGGGCTTTATGCCAAGGTACAGGACAGGGAAGGCCTTGTTGAAGATCTCTGAACTAATTAGAAGCACTATTGATGCAGGCTTTTGGGCTGCCCTAGTATTTTAGGACCTCTTGGCAGCATTTTACACAGTCCCACATGCCAAGCTGCTCACCCGCTTTCAGAAGATTGGCATTAGGGACAGCGCCTGGAAGTGGATGAAGTCCTTTCTTGATGACAGAAGTCAAGAAGTATGGCTACCTCCATATTCTTCGGGCAGTCAAAGTGTTTCAGTAAGGGTTCCTCAGGTCTCAGCTATTAGCTCCATGTTGTTTAATATCTACCATTCTCCCCTCGCTGATCTGGTGGAATCTTTTTGGGTTAAAATAATTTTAAATGCGGATGATACTCAGATCATCTTCTACTTTGGGAACGGGATGCCAGTTGAACAGGATGCCAGTCAACCCTGTCTTCTTGTGGTTTTTTGTTGGATGAATTGTAACCAACTGAAGCACAACACCAAAAAGGACAGAAGTGCTCTGGAAGTCCACTGTCCTGTAGGGGCTTCTCTACTGGATATCCAATTGGAAACCGTAAAATACTTGGTGTTCAAGTTTGATGAAAAAATATCTTTCCACAATCAAATTATCTTTGTGGTGGGCTTGGCATCTTACATATGGGAAAACATTTTTTTTGCATTAGATTCCGGTACTGACTAGAATTAAAGTGGTTTTGACTTTGGTTGTGTCCAGGCTGGACTATGTCAGTGCTCTAAATGCAGGCCTGCCACAATATCTGCTGAGAAGACTACTGATTATACAGAATGTGGTGGCTAGGCTGGCTCTTGATCTTTCTAGAAGAGAGCACATTACTATGCATCTGCTTAATTTGCACTAGCTCCTCATGGAAAAGTGGATTCTATTCAAGCCCTCTCTACTGATGCATAGAGTGCTCCATCATTCAGGACCTGATTACCTATCTTTCAGGATTTCCTACTATTATCCTGTGAGCGCCTTGCATTTCACCAATACCCATCTGGAGAGGATACCAAGAGATCATCTGGCTAAATCAGGTGGACATTCTTTCTCCCTCTTGGGTGCAGTGGGCTGGAACAATCTTCCTCTGGAGCTGCACCAGATAAACAATGAGATATTATTTAGGAAAAAGGCCAAGATGTTTCTTATCACTCAGTAGTACACCTCCATTCCTTTCTCTTTCATTGACTGCACCTGATAGTGCCAGGACACTCTTCTGAGAAGCCCTGCACTCAATAAATCCTGTTACATTAACATGAATTCACACTTAAATGCTTATCAACTTAAAGATATGCTTTTTACAAAAAATATGTCCAGCCCAGTGCCTTTACCATAATATTTCATACATAAGCCACAGGGCTCTTCTCTTAGTCCGACCCTGTTTAATCTATATATGGCTCCATTAGCCCGATGTATTTGTTCTTTTGGCTTTTTGACTACATCATATGCGTACGACACCCAACTAATCATTCCCATTGATGGGGACTGGGAAGAAGTCACAGACCGTTTTTATCACTGCATGGGGGAGATCAATAAATGGATGGGCACGAATTGGCTCAGGATGAATGCGGGATAAAACTGAAATCCTTTTATTTGGCTCCAGCAAAAATGTGTGGAGCACCTGGTGGTGGGCATCGGTGTGTGGGGAGCTACCCATGCCGACTGATGCCGCTAAGAACCTGGGTCTCATTTTCAACACTGCTTTATCCTTCAAACCTCATATTAACTCTATCACCAAATCTTGTTTTTGGACTTTGAAAACTTTGAGGAAAATATCCCCCTATTTACAGGAAAGACTTCGAATAATGGTGTCTCTCGCCCTGGTGATTTCGAAAATTGATTTTTGCAATGCATTATTACTTAATATTGACAAGCTGTCGCTCAGCAAGCTTCAATTGATCCAGAACACTGTTGCTCACCTGATGCTCAATCTTCCTGGTTCCTACTCGACCAGTGCTATGTTGAAGCAACTACACTGACTACCAGTGAAGAAACGCATTGCCTTCAAGACTATGGTGGTCATTATGAACACAGTGGAAACAACCGCTGTATTCATGTTGGCGGTCATAAACACTGACCGCCAGCGACCCTGGAACCCCGCCAGCCAGATAATGAACCTTGTTTCTGCCCACTGGCTCACAGAAAGGCTCGGCCGGGACATTGACGGTGGCAATGCCTCTGTGTGGCAGGTGCAGTTGTACCCGTCACGCAGATCACTGCACGAAAATCGGGCAGAGACGTGTGCGGCGGGTCTCTGCACCGGGGCCCCTGCACTGCCCATGCAAAGTGCATAGGCAGTGCAGGGGCCCCCAGGGGTGACCTGGGGCACCCCCTCTGCCAGCCTTTTCCTGGTGGGATATCCCGCAAGGAAAAGGCTGGCAGGAAATGAAACATTATCTGCAGGGTAGCACAGCTACCCTGGCGGATGGTGTTTCAACCCGAGGCCAGGCTGCCTGACGGCAGGAGCCTGGCGGGGGTGACGGCTGCTGCTGACGGCCGTCACCATGTCCATTATATGGCAGTTTGGCCCACCATGCCGGCTGTCGGCTTCAGATGCCACTGCTGGTATTGGTGGGCCAAACGGCCATGATCATAATGAGGGCCTATGTGTTTAACACACAAGGCGTTATATACCAGAAGTACGGACTATTTGTCCTTGGGGCTCCGCTGGTATACCCCGAGCCACCAGCTTAAATCTGCAAACTCTAATCTGGTCTATGTACCTCGGACCAAGAAGATCAGATGGGGCGATAAGGCTTTTTCTGTGGCTGCGGCTAAACTGTAGAACATGCTACCCCCTGGGTTGAGGAGTGAATATGATCTCTTGGCTTTTAGAAAGAAGCTAAAAACTTGGCTCTTCCCACAGTAGATACGGTCTTGCTTTTTTCTTTTGCTTGATCTTCGGTTCTCTCACTTCTGTTCCCAGCGCTTCGATGCCTCGGCTGGAATGCGCTTCATAAATAGGAAAAAATACAAAATACAAAATGAAGACAGATCAAACCAACAGCCATGATCATTGTCTTGCCAAAATACCCAACTCAGTCCTGCTGCAGTGCGAATAAACTTTGCCACAAGCCACACTTGCAATATATGCAATCTTTTTAGTGGAAGCACACACATTTGGCCCAAACAATTCCCATACTAAAGTGGACCAACATGTGAGTGGAGTCTAAGCGCCTTTCTCAGTAGGACTCTGAAAGCTCTTTTTTGTTGATCACATACAGCCAGTTAACAGATGCACTGTCATGATAGACCTTAAAATCCATGTAGGTTAATGACTCCTCTCCTCCCATCTGTGCTGGTGCCAAATATCATAAATTATCTTGTTATCTGAGACATTTTAGGAACATTACAATGTTATTTGTGTGCTCCTGAAAGTTCAAGCTCAGGCAACTGGATGAAGTAACACAATAATCACAGCTGTATGTAGAGCAAGCACGTTTTAGTGGAAGCATATAAAGTCTGCGCAACGAAAGCTTGTAAAACATCACGTGGATGGAGCCAAAGACCCTCTCCTGCTTTTTGACACTTAATTGTCTGGTAAGAGCTGTGCTGTCAAGCCAGACCATAAAAATAATAAACAAAATTGACATACTAAAAAGGAATCAGAAGGAAATAATCCTAAGGTTATAACAAAGACAGAAAAAATAGAAATATCCTCAAGCAGTGAACCAAACAAGGCTGAGACTACAGCAAAATGGAAAGGGGAACCAGAAAATGTTTCTCTGTGAAACCTTGAAGAGGAATTTAGGGACTGGTGTACATGAAAATTGGGGACCAAACCCAGATAGAGAACTGGATAGACTGAACAAAATAGCAGAAAGGATCTAAGAGGCTTACCGAATTAGGGAAAACAGTTAATCCCCATATCCAAAGAACAGAATTGAGAGACACTCAATTAGTATCTCTGTTCAAGGTTCATCTTTTAAAGACATACACAAGGGCAAGCAACAAGATATTCTGCACTTTTGCTACTACCACCATTATTCACCTAACAGGTATGAAAGAGCAGTTTACAATGGCATGCAGTATGACATGCCGTGTAGTATGGCATCCAACAACCACAAGTGATAAACTACTCATAACATAAAATAATTGATAATCTCATAACATAAAATTATATGCCGTAACATACCATAAAGTATAGCATAACTTAACCTGTGTGCCTAGCCAATGTCAATGCCTTGCAGGTTTTCCTGCAGCTGAATCAGCGGACCCAACTGTTAGAATTATTATTATTCAACTTATTTGATTTTAGTGGCGAATTACATGAGAAAAAACTCAGCTCCCCTACACCAGGAACAGTGTGATGTACTAAAAAATGACATCTGACATCTCCTACTTTCTCGTCTTCTTGTTAAAGTACAAATATTAGGCTTATTGTGTACAGCAACTTCTCAATGGACAACCAGGCTACATGGTTTGCCAGGCAATATCATGTCCTAGAGTAGATTTAATCAAGCATACTCTTTCTATGTGTTTTTGGAGTACATGAACAGAACAAAAATAAAAAACAAAAAAGAAGCTTTTTAGCCTTTGACTATGTCAAAAATACATTTTTAAGTTCAGTGTGCAGTTTTTGTCATCTCTGCCATTCGTTTTTCACATTACATTCCAGTGAGTAACTAAGGGCCTGATTTAGAGTTTGGTGGACGGGTTACTCCATCACAAACGTGACGAATATCCTGTACATAATGAAATCGTAATATGGTGGAAGGGATATCCATCTCATTTGTGACAGAGTAATCCCATCTGCCAAACTCTAAATAAGGCCCTAATTCTCTTTGAATCCTTCTTTAGGTCTTCAATGTCTGCGTAAATATGGTTTGGGACAGCCACATCTCTCTGCAGATCACCACCATTTGGATGTCCCCACCTATAAGTATTGCTTTGTTGTTGAAAGAGATACCTAATTTGTGAAATGACATCTTCAAGGACGGGGTGATTTCCTGTGACTGTAAGGAGATATAAACTCTTGACATTGCAGTAGCCTTACAGGATGTATTACATTTTTTATTACTATCTTAATTCATTATTTGCAATTTAAAAAACTAATAGATACAATCCACAAAGGAAAGTCTACATTGTGAAATGTCCCCACAAGTAGAAGTACATACCCTAGTGTGTATTCACAAAGAATATCTGTAGATTTCCATATGAGTGTAAAGGTACATTGATCCTTCCTTTTAGAGTTATACAAATCCGGTTGCAACATGCATATACAGATATCTACAAAATTTGGACTGACACACTTCCCAACTCCCTTTGTCTCTGCTACCAACATTTGTGTAGGAAGTTGGCTCTGTATGTGCTATTTCAAAGTAAGGAATGGCATGCACAGAGTCCAAGGGTTCCCCTTAGAGGTAAAATAGTGGTAAAAAGAGATAATACTAATGCTCTATTTTGTGGTAGTGTGGTCGAGCAGTAGGCTTATCCAAGGAGTAGTGTTAAGCATTTGTTGTACATACACATAGACAATAAATGAGGTACATACACTCAGAGACAAATCCAGCCAATAGGTTTTGTATAGAAAAATATATTTTCTTAGTTTATTTTAAGAACCACAGGTTCAAATTTAACATGTAATATCTTGTTTGAAAGGTATTGCAGGTAAGTACATTAGGAACTTTGAATCATTTCAATTGCATGTATACTTTTCAAGTTATTCACAAATAGCTATTTTAAAAGTGGACACAGTGCAATTTTCACAGTTCCTGGGGGAGGTAAGTTTTTGTTAGTTTTACCAGGTAAGTAAGACACTTACAGGGTTCAGTTCTTGGTCCAAGGTAGCCCACCGTTGGGGGTTCAGAGCAACCCCAAAGTTACCACACCAGCAGCTCAGGGCCGGTCAGGTGCAGAGTTCAAAATGGTGCCCAAAACGCATAGGCTTCAATGGAGGGAAGGGGGTGCCCCGGTTCCAGTCTGCCAGCAGGTAAGTACCCGCGTCTTCGGAGGGCAGACCAGGGGGGTTTTGTAGGGCACCGGGGGGGACACAAGCCCACACAGAAATTTCACCCTCAGCGGCGCGGGGGCGGCCGGGTGCAGTGTTAGAACAAGCGTCGGGTTCGCAATGGAAGTCAATGAGAGATCAAGGGATCTCTCCAGCGCTGCAGGCAGGCAAGGGGGGGCTTCCTCGGGGAAACCTCCACTTGGGCAAGGGAGAGGGACTCCTGGGGGTCACTTCTGCAGTGAAAGTCCGGTCCTTCAGGTCCTGGGGGCTGCGGGTGCAGGGTCTTTTCCAGGCGTCGGGACTTAGGTTTCAGAGAGTCGCGGTCAGGGGAAGCCTCGGGATTCCCTCTGCAGGCGGCGCTGTGGGGACTCAGGGGGGACAGGTTTTGGTACTCACAGTCGTAGAGTAGTCCGGGGGTCCTCCCTGAGGTGTTGGTTCTCCACCAGCCGAGTCAGGGTCGCCGGGTGCAGTGTTGCAAGTCTCACGCTTCTTGCGGGGAGATTGCAGGGTTCTTTAAAGCTGCTCCTTTGGATAAAGTTGCAGTCTTTTTGGAGCAGGTCCGCTGTCCTCGGGAGTTTCTTGTCGCGTCGAAGCAGGGCAGTCCTCAGAGGATTCAGAGGTCGCTGGTCCCTTTGGAAGGCGTCACTGGAGCAGAGTTCTTTGGAAGGCAGGAGACAGGCCGGTGAGTTTCTGGAGCCAAGGCAGTTGTTGTCTTCTGGTCTTCCTCTGCAGGGGTTTTCAGCTAGGCAGTCCTTCTTCTTGTTGTTGCAGGAATCTAAATCTTTAGGTTCAGGGAAGCCCTTAAATACTAAATTTAAGGGCGTGTTTAGGTCTGGGGGGTTAGTAGCCAATGGCTACTAGCCCTGAGGGTGGGTACACCCTCTTTGTGCCTCCTCCCAAGGGGAGGGGGTCACATCCCTAATCCTATTGGGGGAATCCTCCATCTGCAAGATGGAGGATTTCTAAAAGTTAGAGTCACCTCAGCTCAGGACACCTTAGGGGCTGTCCTGACTGGTCAGTGAATCCTCCTTGTTATTCTCATTATTTTCTCCGGCCTTGCCGCCAAAAGTGGGGGCCGGGGCCGGAGGGGGCGGGAAACTCCACTAGCTGGAGTGCCCTGCCGTGCTGTGACAAAGGGGTGAGCCTTTGAGGCTCACCGCCAGGTGTTACAGCTCCTGCCTGGGGGAGGTGTTAGCATCTCCACCCAGTGCAGGCTTTGTTACTGGCCTCAGAGTGACAAAGGTACTCTCCCCATGGGGCCAGCAACATGTCTCTAGTGTGGCAGGCTGCTGGAACCAGTCAGCCTACACAGATAGTCGGTTAAGTTTCAGGGGGCACCTCTAAGGTGCCCTCTGTGGCGTATTTTACAATAAAATGTACACTGGCATCAGTGTGCATTTATTGTGCTGAGAAGTTTGATACCAAACTTCCCAGTTTTCAGTGTAGCCATTATGGTGCTGTGGAGTTCGTGTAAAACAGACTCCCAGACCATATACTCTTATGGCTACCCTGCACTTACAATGTCTAAGGTTTTGCTTAGACACTGTAGGGGCACAGTGCTCATGCACTGGTACCCTCACCCATGGTATAGTGCACCCTGCCTTAGGGCTGTAAGGCCTGCTAGAGGGGTGTCTTACCTATACTGCATAGGCAGTGAGAGGCTGGCATGGCACCCTGAGGGGAGTGCCATGTCGACTTACTCATTTTGTTCTCACTAGCACACACAAGCTGGTAAGCAGTGTGTCTGTGCTGGGTGAGGGGTCTCTAGGGTGGCATAATACATGCTGCAGCCCTTAGAGACCTTCCCTGGCATCAGGGCCCTTGGTACCAGAGGTACCAGTTACAAGGGGCTTATCTGGGTGCCAGGGTGTGCCAATTGTGGAATCAAAAGTATAGGTTAGGGAAAGAACACTGGTGCTGGGGCCTGGTTAGCAGGCCTCAGCACACTTTCAATTCAAAACATAGCATCAGCAAAGGCAAAAAGTCAGGGGGTAACCATGCCAAGGAGGCATTTCCTTACAATTTGCTAATCTGGAAAATCATCAATACTAGAACTAGTATATGGACTTTGAATGAGTGGACATAAATGTCTGCACATCCTGATATTTTTAAAGAAAAATGACAACAATTTGCAGCGACACTCCATTCCAATGACCAGTTACTCCTCACTACCTAATTCTGGTATATAAAATGCATAATCCTGGGCATCTCGTCCTAAGCAAAGCAGACCCATTTGTAAAGGACCACTTTTTCTTACCTAGAAGTTCCTATTTACACCTCAGCCAGGATCAAAATGCTGCATTCAGGGCCCCCTATCTTTCTCAGTTTTGCTTTTTGATAGCTTCCATTTTATTACCTTACCCTTTCTGCCAGGCCCTGATGGGTGTGGATTGTCCAAGTGGATAGCCACAACCTTCCTAGTGACTCAAAGGGGCATACAAATAGAATAAGGGAGGTCACAGCTACGATCTTTACACCATTTCAGTGCATTAAAAGTGCATCCTCTATTTCCATGGTCTACAAAGGAAAATCAAAGTAGGCTATTTCTGTGTTTCTCTGAATCCTGATCAGGTGGGTGGCATGCAGAGGTGTTTGAAGGAGCTGATAAGTAGTGGCCCTGCAACATCTGGTATGGCCTGCATCTCTGCTGATTCAAACCACCTCCTCAGGAAAGTTTTGAGGAGGCATTTATTTGAACAAATTAAGAAGAACGTTTTTGTCCACATCCTCTCAGACATTTCATTGTGTCAGTTCTCCTGAACTGGTACACGTAGACCCTAGCATAATAACCCTTGAGAAGGATGGATTTTCAATTGAACCAACCTATATCCTGCTCTCATTGCCTCTTCCCTCAGATGTATCAGTATGTATTTCCCAGTCAGAATCTTCAAACATGCCCACATCCCACTCCCATTTCCAACTGAGTTGCTCCTTGCTGTCTGGAAAATTATTTATGGCTAAAAGAGATAACCTTTAGACATTGCATGTACCTACTGTATTAGTTAATTATCTGAACCTTTACAGCTTCCTTAAAGTTCCTACTCCCCCTCCCATCCATGACAGGGCTTCCTGGGCTAGCTTTGCACCCAATTAGCCCTGTCTCTGCATGCCTGGATTTTATCACCACTGTGGTAGTTGTGGGGAGCTCCAGGTATATCTCCCCTACATCTAATTTGTAATATCCATTACCTCTACTGGGTGAAGGTTCTCTTTGGGGAGCAAGGCTCATTTGTTAACATTTATAAGCAATGATGCCCAGTGATACTGTCTCACATGGGGGAGTGAGTTGTCCCCTCATTCATACCAATGCGATTACAAATTTGAAGTTTCTGACAACCACTTCTTGTACCCCTAAGTTAAATTTATGTTTGAAATATGTTTTGCGAATCGGTCATAACTAATCTTTACAACCTTTATCCTTTAACTACAGTACTTACAGCAGATATGACTTCTCCAATACGAAACTAGGATAAATTATGAGCAGTGTCCCCTATGAATTTGCATGACAAGAACTCTTTAGGTTTAGTAATGCTTTGCAGATGTTTCCATGTGACTTCAATAAAAATAAGAAGTACAATCTGAGACAAAAATGCTGGCTTTCTACTAAATGAATAGCATCCTCGAGAGATCTTGGTGCTGCCAGCATTTTTTATTTATCGAAAACACATGCTAATTATCAAATTGCACAGATTTCCCAAAATAATAATTTACTGTAACCAGTGTCAGTGGAGATGCCTCTTATGTAAGATGTTACCACAGTAAAACAACTGACAAAGCAAGGATCTGCAGAAAGACCTTGTAAACAAGAAACCGCCAATTCCTCTGAGGTGCTAATTTGCCAAACTGTGGGACACATTTCACAAATTAATCAATGTTTGTGACATATTTAATTATGTCTTTGGTCTATGACTTCAGGATGATATTACTATCTCATTTTACAGTTCTGTCATTGCACACTTCATGCCAAAACAATAATATATCAGTGATGTGTCTTAATTCGGTGCGGAGGGACCTAATAATGATTACATAAGGATGGAGTGCAGGAACCCTATCAGCTGAAACATAATGTAGTACATTGGTGAATTGCATGCATAGGGTGAGGAAACTACCTACTTAACCATATGATTGGGATGATTGGGTTGCCCCTTGAACAAAATTATTGGAAGGGGGCTGTACAGTCATTAACTTTGATCAGCCTGAAATGGCAGGAAGGCTCTTGGTACAGCTGGTACATGCTTATTGACCCCCTCAATGATACCGCCACAACAATTAGGATTTTGCTATCCCCCATCCACCCTCATCCCCCACACTGACCTTGCAATACAATGAACTACCATCAAGAGAGGGATATCCCAGGTCACCCCCCCCCCCATAAACATAAAATAGATTTGACATACTAAAAACTCTTGATATATTTAAGCTGAACAGAGTGCCCTGTTAGCAAGGAAAAGTATTGCATGCCTCTGGGAACAACCTCTAAGCTTTTGAAGTGCTTAGGTTGCAACATAGCTGGCTTGCTGAATAGGAAAAATGACACTCTTTGGCTTAGTTTCCTAAAGATTTCTGAAAATATTTGACTATTTTAAATTAGTTTAGATCTTTTTCCACTCCTGCCATTCCTGGTGCCTCAGGTAGAGCTAAAGGGGGTCTGATTACATTGGTCTCAGAATTAAACTGTAGGTCTACTTTGTAAGATTTGTGGGTCTCCTTATTTGCTTGCTGTGAATTTAATCATTCCAAACACTATAAGGGGCATATTTATGAGCCCCTAGTGCCACCTTGCACCACATTTGCAGCATTTATTTTGACGCAAATGTGGCATTAATGCTTGCATTGCGGCACTTTGTAAACCCTTGCGCCACATTATGCATGTGCCAGGTATAAGGTATGCAAGGGGGACGTTTGCCCATTAGGCCGGCTGAAAACAATGGTACAAGGAAATCTATGAGATTTCCTTTTGTTATTGTTTTCGGCACTTTTAAAGCCTGCTTAGAGCTGGCGTTAAAAGGGGGCTTCCATTATTTTGAATGGGCCCTTATGTACTCTGCAGGAGTAGCACCAACATTGTGGCGCTATTCCTGCACAGTACTTCAATAGCATCACATAGAATGACGCTATTGCCCCTGCCCTACGCCATGGTGCGCCGTATTTTAAATATGGTGCACACATGGTGGCGGTAGGGGGCGCTAAGGGGCAAGGGAATGTGGGGCTGCACTGAGTGCAGCACCACTTTCCAATAAATCTGCCCCTAAATATTTTGGTATTTAATTTTTTGTAAATCAAACTCTTCATCAAGAAATTCTGAGCATTTATTACCCTCAAAGGCATTTTTGGAGTGTTGTATTGAAGGGCTGCAGTCACTAAACTGATGGTATTTATGGGTAGTTTTAATATACATTTTTGGACTGAATGGTATCATATATATGATGCTGGGGAAGAAAGGAATACAGAATTTTTGCTGCATAAATAACATGTTACAAAGGAAAATGCGCCATCCTATTGAATTTCATTTTGACTTTATCTATACTGCAGACCCTGGAAGGGATGGTAACAGTCTGGCTGGCATTCAAACATTTAGTGGAAGAGGGTCCTCCACAGTTATTGACTTTATTTTTGTTTCATCCCTTTGTAAAAAGTTAATAAAGCATTTTAGATATAGAGTCATCAAAGCAATCATAATCTGCTAGATCTCACTTTGGCATGGAACTATAGGAAAGGCAATATCTGTTATGGATAGCTTGTTAGTAAATTAGTTAAGGCTTATGAAAAAAATCATAGACTAAAATGTGGTAGTCCGCACATTTTTTTATCCAATTTGCTAGTCTCTTGTGGAGAAGATTTGAAATCTGTCTAGATGTGGCTTCACATAATCAGAAGACCCAGTGTAGATGGTTTGAATGGAAGTGTTCAGGGGCACTGGATGAAGGCCTTGGAAAATACACACAGATCAAGAATTGAAATTGCAGTCTATTGCCAGATATACAAAAGAGCGATCAAAGAGTGGAAAAAAGATCTTAATCGGGAGGCCTGGTACCAGCTTTTACAATCAAGTATCCTTAAACATAGCTCCCTCTTCTGGGAGATAGTGAATTGCCCTATTTTTGCCATTGATTTCAAACACTTGTTTGTTCTCATATGTCCCCGTAGAGTCGGATCAAACACTTTGGAGGGCTCTATGAGATGTTGGGCAATTGGTCTCTTGACAACGAGTATGTGAATAATCAGGGTTTGTTGAAAATTGAGTTTCGGCTACAGGATGTCAGAAAAGCTATTTCCTGTTTATCTAAGGTGGAATTGCTGGGTCATGATGGGGTACCTCCTGATATATATGAACTAAACCCATCTAGATGACCCACTCTATTAATGCTTCAATTAAAGTAGGTCCCCCTACACCCTGGGATCACTCCATAACTATACATTTTTCCACAAAGGGGTAAAGTAGGATCTTTGTTGTTAGAGGCCTATTTCTCCAATTGAATCTGTCATAAATGTAGTGGGGTGGGAGGTGCTATCAAGACTTATGTCCTGGTAGAAGACAAGAACGTCCTGTTTTACCTTCAATATGGTTGCAGGCCAGGGTGAAAGACACTTGATAAATGTTTACATTTTCATTTGCTGATGGTCAAATACTCTGTGGCCAAATGAGGCTCCATTCATATGGTGTACAAGGACTTATTGCCACCCAAGCACGGGTTTAATGGGGATAAGTTATAAAATATCATGCTTGGTGTGGGGTTGACAAAGACATAGTTTATTTTTGCCTTTCAGTTCTTTGAATTTTATAAATTCCTAAGACCAAATACAAGGAGTTCCAGATCATGATAATAGGTTTGAGATCGACTAAATCAAAAAGGTGTTTTATACAGGGATGTGACATCACCAGGATAGAGGCATTTTCATATCTAGGGGTACTGTTTGATCGCAATGGTACTTGGTCGCCACTCCTAGTATCTGCAAAACCTTGAAGGCCAGGACTGTCTCAGGAGCTTTTGACTATACTGAGTCAAACAGGTCAAAGATTCAGTACTGCCTCAACAGGACAGAGTGTAGGAATGACAATTCCTCAGAATCAGACAAATCAGGTGGGCCCAGATGCATTAACAATCCCCTTTACTATAGGTTCCTTGGCTCTTTTGTGTGCTCCACAAATGCCTAGAAGCATTACACACTTAATAAATCTTCTGACAGTCCATGATACACCAGTTACATCTGCTATCATCAATTGGTATGCAGCGATCAGTATATTCAAACAATTCAGGGGGAGAGAGAACAGATTCCCTTGTTAGACCATTAACTCCTACACGAATCGCAGATCCAAATCAAGTCAAAAAGGATTTACACATGCAAGGTTCCCTCAGGGAACCCCTGTACCTTATTTGGTGCCCAGACCTGATGAGATTCTAAATGTAAATTGCAGTATCGCATAGGCTCTCATTATTCTAATGAGACTACTGGATTTTGAGTGGCAGAATTGTCCGCGGTGTGGGAGACTAAGAGGGTCATTCTGACCCTGGCGGGTGGCGGGAGCGGCCTGCCTGGCGGGAACCGCCAAATGGCCGCTCCTTGGCTTTCCCGCTGGGCCGGCGGGCGACCGCCAAAAGAGCGCCCGCCGGCCCAGCGGGAAAGGCCCTGCAACAAGGAAGCCGGCTCCGAATGGAGCCGGCGGAGTTGCAGGGGTGCGACGGGTGCAGTTGCACCCGTCGCGATTTTCACTGTCTGCTAAGCAGACAGTGAAAATCTTTATGGGCCAGTGGCATGGGCAGTGCAGGGGCCCCCAGGGGCCCCACAACACCCGTTCCCGCCATCTTGTTCCTGGCGATAAAAACCGCCAGAAACAGGATGGCGGGAAGGGGGTCGGAATCTCCATGGCGGCGCTGCAAGCAGCGCCGCCATGGAGATTCAGCCCAGCCAGGGGTAATCCGGCGGGAAACCGCCGGATCCCCTTTTCTGACCACGGCTTTACCGCCGCGGTCAGAATGGGCACTGAAGCACTGCCAGCCTGTTGGCGGTGCTTCAGTTGCACTCCACCCTGGCGGTCATAGACCGCCAGGGTTGGAAAGAGGCCCTAAGTCTAACCCACTGCAGGTGGCACCTGTCGCTCCAATCCGGGTTTTGCTCCGGCTAACTAGCAGTGCCTTGTCTCTACCCGAGGGCAGGGATAACTGGGCAGCGGAGCGCATAACATAGTTGGTTTCCCAGGGAAGCCGTGGTCACTCAGGTCTCATCCGTTTCTCTCAGTTACATTAGTCTCATATATACAATGACAAACAGAGGCAGTATATGTTTCAATAATGATTTTAATGAAGTGACTGCATCTTAGATAGCAAAGCGTGAGCTGCAATAACCAGGACGACACATCATGACAATATTAAATTGTGACAAGGAGAGTGAAGCATAAGAATAACGTAACCATGTTGTCACTACAGTCAATAGACTAATTCCTACCTAGGCTATGGTAGAGCACAGATTGTTAAGCTCTAATTCTGCCCTTCAGGGTCCCCTGGGAAGACATCATCCCCCATACCTGAGCGAAAGTCTCGAGTCTGCAAAGCAGCTGTAGCGAAGCATTTGGCAATTAGCATGCAGTCGTGGTTCTCTGACTGGAATCTCCCTCTAACGTGTAAGGGGCAGGGAAGTGTTTTTATAATAAAACAGCTGATGTTCTGAGAAAAGTCCCTACGTACGGATGTGCATTTTCTACCAATGTCGAAGACTAAACTATACCACGTTCAACTACAATGTACCTTGCAGTACCCTTGGAAGAAGCACAGAGTGAGCAAGAATGTCTTGTTTGAGAACAGAGTGCTGGCCTAGGCAAAAACAGTTAGACAAACAGTAAATAAAACAAGACCATAAAAGTGGGTATTGTAACAATAATAAAATAAAGCAAAATAAATATATCTAGTTTAGAGTGCACAGTGGCTTGGCCTAGAGTGTTAAAATAATGTGCATGGAGCTATAGCTAAAATGGCTACACAACAGCAACACTCTACAAGAAGGAGTACTCTTTAACACATCTAGTCAGCAGAATGTATATCCAATAAGAGCTGGAGTATCACAAAATAATAATTTAAGTTTCCAAGGTTTCAATGCACAACAACTGACTGATTGGGTAAACAATTTGAATCCTGAAGGTGCAACAGGTGTAACAAACTTCAACACAAGAACAAAAGATACAAAAGGTGAGTGGTAGACCAGTGAATGTGCCCGGATTGAAATTGGAATTGAATGAAATGATTGCAGTGACATTAGACTTACCCTGATTGGAAACCTACATAGAAAATGAAATTGCGATTCATGTGCAAAGACATTACTCATTGAGCAGGACACGCTTATGAGAGATTAGCTGAAGTAGCAGAAAAATATGGTGGAGATTTACAGAAATCAAAAAACTCCTAATGAGAAGTTACAGATTCGAGTTTAGTAGAAAGTAGGTAGTCAACATGAAATCTCCTGGAATGAAAACATATATTAACAAATTGATTACATGCATTCAGATATGGGGGACTACAGATAAGTGGGACGGTAGATGGGTAAAGAAAAGAGATCAGAAGAAAGCAAAGCCAAATGTGCTTCGGGCAGGAGCAAATCAAGCCGAGGACAGTGTAAACATGCTGCCCATGAGAGACATAGCAGGTGGAGGTTATGTTCATGTACTCAGGAGTAGGAGTGATATTTTGCCATTCACAAATAATTAGACGAGATTGAAAGAAAAACCAGTGGAGTGGTACAAGCAGACAGAGAGATTTGTGAAACTTTCAAAATGCCTATGGGATGATTTGAATTTGTTGTTTGACATTGTGGTTCCAACTGATTTGTGGACTGAATGCAAGGCGAATATTGATTGGCTTGATTGGGAACCTCAAAGAAACCCAGTGATGGGTGCACCATTTGAAGAGGTGATGAAAAAGTATTAGAGGGTGATTGAATTTCTGAAAAATGAAGTGTCCCCGAAGGATACTGATTAGCAGAAGATTGACAGGACAGCTCAGGAGTCAAAGGAATCAATTCATGCTTATTACAAAAGATCACTGCAAGCCTTTAAACAGCATAGTAGAACAATAGAAGCTAAATGTATAGGTAATTTTGCGTTCAGATGTGTGCAATGATAGAAGCCAGACATAAGTGAGATGATTTAGCAGCACCAGATTTGTGGGCAAAATAAGCTGATTGATGAAATCCTGTGATAAGCCAAATATTGTAGTAGCAAATTGGAATTGAAGCAGAAAAGGTGAAAGAGAAGATAATAGTAATGCAGTTGAAGGCAGCATAGAAAGTTAGTCAGAGCCTGCAGATGGCCAGGCTTTGAAGAGAACAAATCCACGTCATGCATGAGGACATTTTGGTTATTGGCGACAGGAGTGTCGATTTAATAATGTGAATAACTAAGTACAGAATACTGGAGTTGCTCAGATACAGGGCAATAATCAGGTTCAAATCCAAAGAGTTTTAAAGACTCTAAGTGCAAAATGTGAATGTGTCCCCAGGACAGGAGAAGAAGATACCACAAGCCAAGATGACTCAACAGTGAATGGTTGGTCCCCAGCAGAGTTTAAATGTAATTTTAAATGTAAATGTGAATCAGATAGTGTTGTACCATTGTTATCCTTCACATGAATCAATGCTCTCTGAGGTGGATGGATCTTTTGATCCAGTAAGTAGTGTGGTAGAACCATCAGCACAATTTCAATACAAACCTAATCAATTTAAACACCATGGCCAATGTGAACATGGAAAGAAACTCACCTCAAAAATAGAGATAAGGGATTTATTACAACCAAAAGCTCAAAGTAATGACGACAATGTGCAAAACCAACTCATACAGACACATAGGTGGTCATTCCAACCCTGGCGGTCCATGACCGCCGGGTTGGAGGACCGCGGGAGCACCGCCGACAGGCCGGCGGTGCTCCAATGGGCATTCCGACCGCGGCGGTAAAGCCGCGGTCGGACCGGCAACACTGGCGGGCTCCCGCCAGTGTACCGCCGCCCATTGGAATCCTCCAAGGCGGCGCAGCTAGCTGCGCCGCCGAGGGGATTCCGACCCCCCCTACCGCCATCCAGTTCCCGGCGGTTCTCCCGCCGGGAACCGGATGGCGGTAGGGGGGGTCGCGGGGCCCCTGGGGGCCCCTGCAGTGCCCATGCCACTGGCATGGGCACTGCAGGGGCCCCCGTAAGAGGGCCCCTAAATGTATTTCACTGTCTGCTGCGCAGACAGTGAAATACGCGACGGGTGCAACTGCACCCGTCGCACAGCTTCCACTCCGCCGGCTCGATTCCGAGCCGTCTTCATCGTGGAAGCCTCTTTCCCGCTGGGCTGGCGGGCGGCCTGAAGGCGGCCGCCCGCCAGCCCAGCGGGAAAGTCAGAATTACCGCTGCGGTCTTTCGACCGCGGAACGGTAACCTGACGGCGGGACTTTGGCGGGCGGCCTCCGCCGCCCGCCAAGGTCCGAATGAGGGCCATAATCACTAAAGGTTGCCCATGGCAACTAAATAAGTTTAGGCAAGCTAACATTATTAAAACTAAGCACTCCAGAATAATAATACATATAATCAACAAGAATATCTGAGTCACAGACATGAAACATTGCTCAGAATTAACTATCATCAGTCTAATTGAATTAGCAGAGTCACTAATCTTTAGATGGGCACAGGTCAAACCTACAGCTAACACAATTAGGGAAACAGGTGTGGGAAAAAACACATGTGGCCAAAAGACAAAAAACACAAAAAGGATAAAAATAATTTGGAAAAAGGTGGACAGAAATGTGTAAAAAGAGAAAGCATCAGCATATCAGAAGCTCAGTCACGAGTCTTCTCATATGGAAAGAAAAAAGGATTTCTAAGTCTAAAATGACATTTCAAAAGGCAATGGGTTTAAAGGGAGATACCTCTTCAAAGGTACAGCATTGAGGGAATTCTTTCAGCAAAGAATCAGGATCAGCAAACATCAGGGCAGCATCTGGAGCTCTAGACAGACAGCTAAGGACTGTTCCAAGTTCAAAATGTCCATTGGTATTTTAGACTTTGCAAAGCATTTTGATTCATCAAAAATATCATTTCACGTCACGTTGAAGTGGCATAATCTAAGGACAATCGATCAGCAGACCTCATGTTGAAACAGTCCAAGTCTGTCATGGGAACATCTTCCATCTGTGTGACTCCACCCAAGTTTGAAATAATTGTATACAATACCAATCCATATTCCATGATGTTCTTCTGTCAAGGACACTAGGTTACATTCTCTCTATGTTTAAAGAATAAGGGTGTCATTCTGACCTCGGCGGTAAAAGGCCCTTACCGCCGGTCAGAAGACCGCCATCATACCGCTGCGGCCGCGGTAAACCGCCACGGTCATTCTGACCTCCAACTGCCAAACCGCCAAAAACCCGACATCCATGGAAGGCCGCCTCATCAGCGGGCAGCGAAAAACTGGAGATGACCAAACCTCCACCGCCACGCCAACACAAACACACCCATGCCATTACGACCCACGAATCCACGCGGCGGTCTTTCAACCGCGGTATTCCATTGGCGGTACACACCGCCGCGCTCAAAATACACACACAGCTCCAAAACACAGCCACATTGAACAATTTGAAATACACACACCTGATACACATACAAACACCACTCCCACACATCCAAGCAACTATAAAACACACACCCACATCACCCACAAACCCCCACTACTAGAAAATCGGAGAGAAGGCGAGAGAGAGAGAGAGAGAGCACAGCTATCGAAAACCCCAACACACACAGGAACCCAACACCATCAACCAAACCACATCTACGCACACATCACCACACACCACCACTCACATCACCACAAACACCACCCCACACCTCATCCACACCACCCCATGGCACCCCAAAGACACCCCAGGTTTTCGGACCAAGAACTCAGGGTCATGGTGGAGGAAATAATCAGGGTAGAGCCCCAGCTCTTCGGCACACAGGTGCAACACACCACAATAGCCAGGAAGGCGGAGCTATGGCAAAGGATCGTCGACAGGGTCAACGCTGTGGGACAGCATCCCAGAAACCGGGAAGACATCCGAAAGCGCTGGAACGACCTACGGGGGAAGGTACGGTCGATGGTCTCAAGACACAACATCGCTGTGCAGAAGACTGGCGGCGGACCACCACCCACTCCTCCCGAATTCACAGCATGGGAGCAAGAGGTCTTGAACATCCTGCATCCTGCGGGCCTCGCTGGAGTAGGCGGAGGAATGGACTCTGGTAAGTCGAATCTCAACTACTTCACCCCCCCCCAACCACCAGCATGCCAACCCACACCCCCACCCTCACCCCCAACCCCCCAGCACACATCCTCCCTGCCAATGTCTCACCAGCACAACCCACCCAACCCAACACCAATCCCTGAATGCCAACACAAACCATGGACACCCATCACCTATGCATGACCACTGCACATACCCATCCCCCCCCCACAAACCACCCTCACAACTCCTCCCACAAGGGAATGCCAGCACTGGGGGACAAGGGCACCCACAAATCGCACGCCATGGAACACACAGAAGCAATAACCATACTCTTTTACCCCTGCAGGGCCCGAACGCCAACACACCGGCCTGGAGGGTCCAGATTTGTCCATCCCACCCCCAGAACAGGCCCCCAGTGAGGACAGCAGCTCTGTCGACCTAGAACCTGATGACCAGCCCGGACCATCGGGGACCTCTGGACAGTCGGTTCCCCACACACAGACACAGGCCACAGCAGACCTAACCCCCTCTGGGAATATCAGCACAGCTCCCACCCAGCGGGCCCATGTCTCTGTCTCCAGGACAGGTCAATCAGTGGTGTGTCCGCCACTACAGGGCACCCAGGCTGACCCAACACCCCAACAACAACAGGGACCTGGGGGCAGTGGTAGTGGGCACACCGTCCAGGGGACAGAGGCCCGGGGAAACAGGGGAACTGGGAGGGCTGCAGTGCGACGGGGGGGGAGGACAGGCCCAGGGAACCCACTCTCCAAGAGGCCCTCACCACCATCATGGGAGCATACCACCACTCCCAGGAGACGATGGCGACGGTACTGGCCAGGTTCCAGGAGATCCAGGCACAGCAGGAGGAACGGTACATGGGGTACAGAGAGGAGCTCAGGAACATCGTCCTGGTTCTCAACCAAATAGTCACCACATTGCGGGACCATGTGGCACCCCAAAGGGCCCCTGTCACCAGCCTGGACCAGGAACAGCCTACCACCTCCGCCGGCGCTAGTGGACAGGAGGCCCCCACACAACGACAGGCCACCAGAACCCCACCTCCTGCTGAAGATCAACCACCCCGCAAGAGGAACCTGAGATCACAAAGGAAGACAGAGTAGGATGCCAAGACCACCGCCATCATAAGATACCCCCTGATGTCATTCCACTGTCCCACATTGTCACCCTGTCCAACCTTGAACTGCCCCTGCTCCATCCTTCCACAGGCATATGGACAATGCACCTGTGCGACTGAGAACTGGACTCTGCCATGGACATTACTCCACCCCCACCCATCACCGTTTTACTATCATGGACCTATATGTAGCACTTTAAATAAATCACTAATTGCACTTAAAACACTCAGGAGTCTGCTTGTATTCTTAACAAATGTATTACACATAACGGTTCAAAAATGTTCAGTTACATTGTGATGACAACATACCAATGTCAATGTGCTTTACTCCATGGGCAAACAAAGCAGAAGTCACGCAGTGGGTCATACAGCTCTGAAAAGGGAAGGGAAAGTCACAATTCAGTTGAAAGGACCTGGGGGGAAACACAGAAAGTAGAGATGCAGGAGGCCTGAAGTAAATGTAAAATGCCGTGGGGGATTCTTACCTGTGTGCTACTGAAAATACTGTTGTATAACTGTGTCCCTGTTGTCCGTGTCGTCCCCGTCGTCTTCCTCCTCTTCACTCTCCACAGGCTCCACAGCTGCTACAACACCACCATCTGGACCATCCTCCTGCAGGAAAGGCACCTGGCATCGCAATGCAAGATTGTGAAGCATACAGCAGGCCACGATGATCTGGCACACCTTCTTTGGTGAGTACATTAGGGATCCACCTGTCATATGCAGGCACCTAAACCTGGCCTTCAGGAGGGCGAAGGTCCTTTCTATGATCCTCCTAGATCGCCCATTGGCCTCATTGTACCGTTCCTCAGCCCTGGTCCGGGGATTCCTCACTGGGGTCAGTAGCCACGGCAGGTTGGGGTAACCAGAGTCACTTATTAGCCACACACGTTGTCTCTGTAGCTGTTCCATCACATAGGGGATGCTGCTATTTCGCATAACATACGCGTCATGCACTGACCCAGGGAACTTGGCATTTACATGGGAGATGTACTGGTCTGCCAAACAGACCACCTGGACATTCATAGAATGGTAATTTTTCCTGTTTCTGTTCACCTGCTCATCGTCTTTTGGGGGTACTAAGGCCACATGAGTCCCATCAATGGCACCAATGATGTTGGGGATATGTCCAAGGGCATAGAAATCACCCTTCACAGTGGCCAAATCACCCTCCTCAGGGAAAACAATATAGCTCCGCATGTATTTCGTCAGGGCAGACAACACTCTGGGCAAAATCTTAGAAAACAGAGGCTGAGACATCCCTGATGACATGGCCACTGTTGTCTGAAAAGACCCACTTGCCAAAAAATGGAGGACTGACAGAACCTGCACCAGAGGGGAAATTCCTGTGGGTTGGCGGATGGGGGACATCAGTGCTGGCTCCAGCTGGGCACACAGTTCATGTATAGTGGCTCGGTCAAGTCGGTATTGAAGTATTATATGACGTTCCTCCATTGTCGACAGGTCCACCAGCGGTCGGTACACGGGAGGATTCCTCCTTCTCCTCGCAAGTCCCAGCGGACGGTGCCTAGGAAGGAGAACATGAAGTACAGAGTCAAGCAACCCACAGGTACGTAACTACAGCTTGCACAGTACACGAATCGCTATGCATTGAATGGGTTGTATGAGTGGCAATGCAAGGCCTAGGCCTGTGTGACGCAGTAGAAATTAAGCCATGTGGGCCCTTGAAATGGCGGCTGCCTGACCTGAGAAGTGTGACAGTGGGATGTGAGGTCAATGCGCTGGCGTGACACACCGTGGCGGTAGGCGGTCGAAGACCGCTGTACGAAGCCGCATTGGTTAACCTGGAACCCTATGGGTTTCAGGAGCCAATGACGAGGTGCGCCGGCGGTCGCGGTACGCACCGCCGCGGTACGCACCGCCGCGGGCGTGACCGCCATTTTCTATCTGATTAATCACTCGAGACCTGATCATCCACAGGAGAGGACCTATACTGCAAGTGCTGCTGTGAACTCGGTCTGGAAGAGACAATGGCTGCTGCTACTGGGGAAAGGGCCCCTGCCTTCACTACAGAAGAGTTGGAGAAACTTGTGGATGGGGTCCTCCCCCAGTATGCGCTACTCTACGGTCCTCCAGACCAACAGGTAAGTACACTGTGTGCACGTTGAATGGGCTATGCCTGTGTTGAGTGGGGTGGATATGAGATGGTGGGGTGGGGTGGGGAGAGAATGACGAGTGCAAGGCACGACAGATGAGAGCATGTGCCACATGGCAAGGTTGGGGAGGGGGGGCCAATCACATCTAACATGCGGAAAAATGATGATATTTCTTTTCCCACCCTGTACATGTCAAATAGGTCAGCGCCCATCAGAAAGTCGACATTTGGCTTGCCATCGCCAAGGAAGTCCGGACCCTGGGGGTCCACAACAGACGGGGCACCCACTGCCGCAAGAGGTGGGAGGACATCCACCGCGGGACCAGGAAGACTGCTGAGTCACTGCTGGGGATGGCCTCCCAACCTAGGAGGGGTGCCAGTCGTACCCTGACCCCCCTGATGTCCCGGATCCTGGCGGTGGCCTACCCCGATTTGGATGGGCGCGTGAGGACATCACAGCAGACACAAGGGGGTGAGTACCAGCACATTCAGCTATCTTTACGCGCAGTGGAGGTGCCTGGGTTGGGGAGGAGGGCTGTGGGTGACATTAGGCCAGGGCGCTTTCTGTAGTGTAGTCCTCTCCTTTAGCCATGTCCCTGTGCCCCCGCCCCCCACCTCTGTAGGGTGACAAGTACAGCTATCCATGGTCCTGCATCACCCATGTGCGCGTTTGTTGTCCCTAGACCTGTTGGCCTAGTCAGAAGTACTGAGTAGTGTACCCCGATTGCGCGACTTAGTGCATGAGGTTCCTGTGTCTGTCCTCTCCGCCAACGGTGTTGACAATGCATGCACTCAACCTGTTTTTATTTCTCCCCCCACCCTTTTTCTTTATCTTCTTGTGCATGTGTGCATTAGCATCATCAGGCGGAGGAGAATTGGCACCGGAGCACGAGGGAGCTGCAACTCACAAGGCCCCGGTGGGCCATGGCACAGACACCGAGGCCACCAGTGATACGGAGGGCGAGGGGAGCTTCACAACGGGGACCCGTGGTGACACCAGCGACACCGACACGTCCTCGGATGGAAGGTCCCTAGCGGTGGCGGCAACATCCGTGCCCCCCGCCTCTACAGGTACAGCCGCCACCCAGCGCACCAGCCCCGCCCTCCCAGCAGCCCCTCAGCCTACGCTCCGTGCCCGCTCGCCCAAGAAGGCGGGCATCTCCTTCGCCCCAGGCACCTCAGGCCCTGCCCCTGTTACCTCTGCTGCCCTCAGTGAGGAGGTCATTGACCTCCTACAGACCATCATTGTTGGGCAGTCTACCCTTTTGAATGCCATCCAGGGGGTAGAGAGGGAGGTGCATCGTAGCAATGCATACCTGGAGGGCATTCATTCGGGTCAGGCTGCCCATCAACGATCGTTCAATGCTCTGGCCTCAGCACTGACGGCAGCCATTGTCCCTGTTTCCAGCCTCCCTCTTCTAACTGCCTCCACCCTGTCTCTGTCTCCTGTTCCTCAGCCTATCCCATCCACACCATCAGACCAGCCTGCACACACCTCAACACCCAAGGGCAGCTCATCCAGACATAAGCACCACAGATCACACAAACATTCACCCAAGCAACACCCAGATGCAGACATGCCAACAGCCACTACCACCTCTGTGTCCCCCACCTCCTCGTCTCCCTCCTCCCTCCCTGTGATGTCTCCACTCACACCTGCATGCACACCACCAACAGCCAGTACTTCCATCACCAGCACACCCTCCAGTACAGTCCGCACACGTGCAGTCACCACCCCCACTGCCATTTACACGTCCCCTGTGTCCTCTCCCACTGTGTCTGTCACCCCCTCTTCCAAGACACACAAACGCAGGCAGCCACCCACCCAACAGCCAACCACCTCACGACAGCCTCCAGCCCATGCACCTTCACCCAAGGACAGCACACCTGACTCTCCTACAACCACCTCCTCTTCCTCCACTCCCATAACCACTACACCTACCCTTTACCTTGGTCCTAAAAAAGTTTACCTCTACAATCTTAAGCTCTTTCCCTCACCTGACCCACCCCCTCCATCTGCTAAGAGTCCCAAAAGCACCTCAGCCACCACCAGCCCGGCTTCAAGTGTCACCGTAGTGCATGGATTTTGGAGTCCACCCTTTGCCAGCAGTGACACATCGGTCAGCAGCAAGGGGACAGCCAGCCCCCCCCCCTGGAAAGAGGACCCGTAAAGTAAGGGGCTGCCGCGAGAAGACTGACACGGCTGCCCCCAAGGACCAAAGTTCTGCCACTTCACCTGCCACAACATCGAAGGAGGGCAAGGGCAGCAGGGCGGAGAAGTCAGCCAGCAGGAGCGCGGACCAGGAGGGCCCCACAAGCCCCATCCCGGGTGTGAGGGAGGACACCCAAGGGCCCAGGACACTGTCACCGAAGGGTCCAGCAACTGCACGGTCGGAGGGCGACTGAGCAGGGAGTCCTGGCCAGGTCTGACTCCCTTGACTTACAGGACAAGCACCGCTGAAGAGGGCCCCGCCGTCCAGAAAGGCACCGCTGAAGACGGCCCCGCCGTCCAGAAAGGCACCGCTGAACAGGGCCCCGCCGTCCAGAAAGGCACCGCTGAACAGGGCCCCGCCGTGCAGAAAGGCACCGCTGAACAGGGCCCCACCGTCCAGAAAGGCACCGCTGAAGAGGGCCCCGCCGTCCAGAAAGGCACCGCTGAACAGGGCCCCGCCGTGCAGAAAGGCACCGCTGAAGTGGGCCCCGCCGTCCAGAAAGGCACCGCTGAACAGGGCCCCGCCGTGCAGAAAGGCACCGCTGAACAGGGCCCGCCGTGCAGAAAGGCACCGCTGAACAGGGCCCCGCCGAGACAGGCACCGCTCCGCTGGGCCCTTCCTGTCAAGCACCGCTCCGCTGGGCCCTTCATCTCAAGCACCTCTCCGCTGGGCCCCGCCGTCTCAAGCACCGCTCCGCTGGGCCCTTTATCTCAAGCACCGCTCTGCTGGGCCCTTCCTGTCAAGCACCGCTCCGCTGGGCCCTTCATCTCAAGCACCGCTCCGCTGGGCCCCGCCGTCTCAAGCACCGCTCCGCTGGGCCCTTCATCTCAAGCACCGCTCCGCTGGGCCCTTCCTGTCAAGCACCGCTCCGCTGGGCCCCGCCGTCTCAAGCACCGCTCCGCTGGGCCCTTCATCTCAAGCACCGCTCCGCTGGGCCCTTCCTGTCAAGCACCGCTCCGCCCTTCATCTCAAGCACCGCTCCGCTGGGCCCTTCATCTCAAGCACCGCTCCGCTGGGCCCCGCCGTCTCAAGCACCGCTCCGCTGGGCCCTTCATCTCAAGCACCGCTCCGCTGGGCCCTTCCTGTCAAGCACCACTCCGCTGGGCCCTTCATCTCAAGCACCGCTCCGCCGGGCCCCGCCGTCTCAAGCACCGCTGGCCCAATGACAGTGCTGGTTCTGTGTCGAGCTACTGTTCACGCTGCACTCGGGCCACCCTGCCTCCTCCATTGCCTGTGGAGACTGTTATCCACTTGATAGACTGTGGCTTTGCACTCCCCTGGATGGAACAGTGGGCAAGCCACCCACTGTAGAGACTTGAGAGACTGTGGCTTTGCACTCCCCAGGATGGAACAGTGGGCAAGCCACCCACTGTAGAGACTTGAGAGACTGTGGCTTTGCACTCCCCAGGATGGCACAGCGGGCATGGTGGCCCCTTCGTGGATCTGGCGTCGTGGACTCATGTGGCTGTGGTGCCCCCCCTTCCCTTCCCCCTGAGGTGCCTGTAGTTTTATCATCTGATGCCCCTGCAGTGTTCTCTCCAACGGACTCAGGTCTCCTGTGTGGGCTTTGCCCATGTGTTGATACACTTTGGCCCACGGACAGTTGAAATTTCAGTGACTGTGCAGGACTTATTGCCTCTATTTATCGGTTACGCAATGTTTTAACTTGATTTTTTTTAATTCATTTTCCTATTTTACCATGACTTCAATGAACCTATTTTATACATAAATTTAGTTTCTCACTTTAATTATATCTTTTCATTATTCCGGGGGGTTTGGGTGGTGTCACTTCGACTTGGTGCTCTGCATTGGTGTGTAGATAGTTGGGGGGTGGGCGTATTGCGTATGTGTGTGCCCGTAACCCTTCCTCCTCCCCCCTCCCCTGTGTCGTAGGTGCGGTACTCACCGTTGTCGTCTGCGCCGGAGTTCGTACTCGTGGTAGATGAGCAGGTAGACGAGAGCAGGTAGGATGTTCAATTCGGGTTCCATGCTGTCCTCCGTCCTCGTGGAGTGCATAGACGTGAGCGTTTTCCCGTTCGTAGTCTGTTTCCGCCGTGTTTTTATCGGCGGTGCTCCCGCCCCGGAAAAGGTGGCGCATTGGTGAGTTGTGATAGTTGTGCCTTTTGGCGGTGACCGCCGCGCTGTTTGTTTGTCCCGCCGTGGCGGTCGGAGTGTTAAAGTGGCGGTCTGTGTTGGCGGTTCCCGCCAGGGTCAGAATTCATTTTTTTTTACCGCCTGCCTGTTGGCGGGTTGGCCGCTGCTTTATCACCGACCGCCAGGGTCAGAATGACCCCCTAAGTGTGTTACTAACTTGCTAAGCCTCTCAAGAGAACATACCCTAAAGCAAAGTTCATGTTTGGAAATTAATTAGCATTTCTAGCATAGTCATGACTTACAAGCTTCAAGAGGCTTCACTCATGCTAACACAAAAGAACTATAATAAAGCATTTAATTAATATGTTTAGTAAAACACATATAGCCCCTGATTATGAGTCTGGTGGTCCATGGACCGACAGACTCACTGTGGCAGGCAGACCGCCGCTGTAGTGGCAGTCTGCCCGCCATATTATGACCATGGAGTAGCCACCACAGTTGAAACGCTGCCACTTCCAGGCTGCTGCCACCAGCCAGCCTGGCGGTCTCAGCATTTGAAATCCGTCAGGGCAGCGCTGCCCTGGGGATTATGAGTCCCATTCTGTCAGCCTTTCCATGGAAGACAGGCGGAATGGGGGACTCGGGTGCCCCCTGGGGGCAGTGCAAGGGCATGGGGATGGGCAGTGCAGGGGGCCCCATGCACAGCCCCATCATATATTTCACTGAAAATGTGCGACGGGTGCTGCTGCACCTGTTGCATTGCCACATTGCCGACGGCTCCATTAGGAGCCAGCGTCAATGTAAAGGCCCTGTTTCCCGCTAGGCCGGCGGGCGGAAACACTGTTTCCACCCACCGGCCCAGCGGGAAACTCAAAATAGGGCCGGCGGGGACTTGACCGCACTGGCAGTCCAATGGCAGCAATGAGTTCGCCGCCCGCCAAACTCATACTGACCCCCATAATATGCAAATTCATGAATTCAGCATTAATAATATTTGTCAATGTATTTTATAAACTACAACAGAGAATTGCATTTCTCCCATATTTTCACATAAGTTTAAACTCATCAATCATTCTTTAATCATTTAAAATTCGGTATTGTTTCTGTGTGCATTGTTAGTCTAGAGTCTAAGTTACATTATACCATCATTTTATCCCTCTAATATGGCTTAATTAAAACGTCAAACTCTGAAATACAAGCATTTACACATTTAAAATGATGACCTTTGCGACACGAAGGGCTCAACTAAAATCTAACCTACACCAGCCCCTCTTTTGATGACTACTACTGTATGTCATCACAAATTACTCCCACTCTCATTTTCAATGAGACAGCCCAAACTTCCAGAGGTTCATTTATGGTAAAATCTTCTGAAATCCTCTAATTGTATGAAATTACTGTAATACAGGCTTCTTATGGCTCCATTTCTATCTCTTCCCTTCTCTGTCTACTCTTAGCTCTTTTCAGTATCTTGTAGAACTTGTAAAATCTGATTGCAACTAGGGCACACAATACCACAATCAATAGGGGTCTCAAACGTAATCCTGCAATACCTCTTCCTACCATCTGCCAATGACTGTAAAACTATTACCTATAGCTCCCCATGCCCCTGTTGCTGTCAGATCTTTCAAGTCTTGTTTCAAGTCAGTCATGTTTGACATTTATTTTCTTATCTCCTTACTATTGTAAGGGATGTATGTGCAAAATAGTTGTGCATGCAGCATTTTGCAAACTCCTTCTTCCTTCACAAATAATATGTCTAAAGCAAGACAATTTTACAAAACTATTGATCTCCTAGCTACCATTTCTGTGTCCATCAACAATGTGGCACCTGCGTTGTCTTGCAGCGCCGCCCTGGGGATTACGAGTCACCATACCACCAGCCTTTCAATGGCGGTTTACAGAGTCATGGAAAGGCTGGCGGAATAGGCTTGTTGGGGGGCCCCAGGGAGCCCCAGCCCTGCCCATGCATTTGGCATGGGCAGTGCAGGGGCTCCCATGCACAGCCTTGTCGCACATTCCACTACCCGAATTACGGGCCCTGGAATGCCCGATGGATACTGCTGCACCAGCCACACCGCTAGATTGGCACCAGCCCCATTAGGAGCCAACGTCAATATTAAAGCCCTGTACACCGCAGGGCCAGCGGACGGAAACACTGTTTCTGCCCACCGGCCCTGCGGTGAACTCCTAATAGGGGCCTACTGGGTTCAAGCCTATGTGTGTCAGCCTTTGATTTTGGCCTATATATTCATAGCCTCCCTACAGATTGCCAATCTATAGCCAGGAATCCTTGATTTTCAGCCATTGAGAGTGTTGCATATTTTTCCCAGTACTGTAAAACTACTCCTTTTTCTATTTTGCCTTTCATTGCTCTCCTTTTCTTCACAATTTGTCCAATTAACTCCTTTTCTACAGGGCTAAGAATACAGGTTAAATTATCCCTGTGTGCATATGCTGTTCCAAATGTGAATGTAGGTTCAAAGAAGCCACCCACATAATCAATTTCTTTCCCTTTGCAATTCTACTTAAATGTTTCATGACAGGGACACAGGAAAACACCAAATCATAATTCAAATAGAAATATTGATAATACTCCTGCTGATAAAACAGTGTTAATAACAAACTACAGGAAATTCCATAGGTCAAGGGTAAGCTGTGATATGTAATTCCTTCACTAACTGATGAAGGCAACTGTGTACACATGTAACAGTCCTTAGCTTTGTTAGAAATGGGGCCCCTAGTTGGCAGAGGTATACACCCTTGGCCAAGTAGAGTCCACAATCCTAGCCAGGGTATGTCACACACAATCCAAATTATCCTGTGCCCACCCTGTGGTAGCTTGGCACTGAGCAGTCAGGCTTAACTCAGAAGGCTACGTGTAAAGTATTTGTGCAATAAATCATGCAATAACACAGTGAAAACAACAAATAAACACACCACACAGGTTTAAAAAAATATAAGATATTTATCCGTGTAAATTAAGGTCAAAACAATTAAGGTTTGATAAGCACAAGTTGAGATATCAGATTTGCAATGATAAGAAGAGTCTTCCGTCTTTAAAAATCTACAATTGTCTCTTATGTGCACAAAGTACCTGGTATGCGTAAAAATGATACGCATGAAGACCACAGAGGAGGAGATGCGTGGAAAAAGGAAGGTATGCGTTGGATTTCTGAATGCATACAGAGGATGCATCGATTTTTCCCACACTGCAAGGGCTTTGTGTTGATTTCCAGTGTGCAGTCTTGGATCCTGTCTTTTGACGTCCAGGGACGATGCGTGGAATTCCTCGGCATGCAGGATAAAGTCACAGGGGCTACATCGATCCGGTGGTCGGTGTGTCGGAATTCCTGTCGCAAGGAAAGTGCTGCATCGATTCCTCATGCAGGAAGTCAGGCGGTGTTGTTCTGGCTCGGGGATGCGTTGTTCCGGTGGGCTGTGCGTAGAAGTTCCGGGCACAACGCTGGTGCTGCGTCGGTCTCCACCCACGGAGCTGTGCTGCGTCATTCCGGGTCAGGTATGCAGTGATTCTTTCACTGCTAGGCAGGCTGTGCGGCGATTGTGGCAGGCTGTGTGTTGATTTTTGCTGCACAAGGAGTTCTTTTGAAGAGATGAAGTATTTTTGGCCCTGAGACTTCAGGAACAGGAGGCAAGCTCAATCCAAGCCCTTGGAGAGCACTTCTCAGCAGAACCAAAGGCCAGCAAGGCAGCAGGGCAACAGCAAGACAACAGTCCTTCACAGCAAAGCAGTTCAGGTGATTCCTTTGGGCAGCCAGGCAGCTCCTCGTGGCAGGTTACATGATCTGGTTCAGAGTATCTGTCCCAGGAAGTGTCTGAATTGGTAGGGTCAGAGACCCAGTTTAGATACCCAAAAGTGCCTTTGAAGTGGGGGAGACTTCAAAGAGTGGTTTTGAAGTGCACAAGGTCCCCTTTCAGTACAGGTCTGTATGCCAGGGTCCCAGTAGGGGGTGTGGCAGTCCTTTGTGTGTGGGTAGGCTACTAACATTTGAAATGTAAGTGTCAAGCCCCTCCAAGCTTCCAGCACAGGAAGACCCATACAGTATTCAGGTGTGTGCAAGTGTGACTGAGCATCCTGTGTTTGTGGTTGTCTGGGTGAAATGCACAAGGAAGCTGTCAATCAGCCCATCCCAGACTGGATTGGAGACAGGCTGTAAGGCACAGATGGATTTAAAGTGCAGGGAAATGCTCACTTTCTAAAAGTGCCATATTTAAAATAGTAATATAAAATACAACCTAACCAGTCAGCAGGGGTTTGTATTACCATTCAGGCCATACTAAATATAACCTATTTACCCCTTTCTGATCAGAATCTACCACTCAAACAGTATATGAGGGTTGCCCTACTGTTAGCCTGTAAAAGGAGCAGGCCTCATAGCAGTGGAAAACAAATATAGGATGTTTCCATTACCAGGACCTATAAAACACACAGGCATATGCCCTGCCTTTACCTACACAAAACCCTGCCCTATGGGTTACCTAGGGCCTACCTTAGAGGTGACTAATAAGTAGCAAAAGGAGAGTTTAAGACTTGGCAAGTACTTTCAAATGCCAAGTCAAAGTGGCAGTGAAATTACACACACAGGCCTTGCAATGGCAGGCTGAGACATGGTTAAAGGGCTACTTATGTGGCTGGCACAGCCAGTGCTACAGGCCCACTAGTCGCATTTAATCTAAAGGCCCCATAAACGTGGACACACACTCAAAGGAATAGCTTGTGACAATTTTACAAAATACTTTGGATTTTTATGACATTTTTAAGACCAAAATCATCAAAATCTGGTAAGTACTTTTTAAGTTATGATTTTTCAAAGTTTAGCAAAAATGGTCTCTTTGTGTGTAATTACACACCATAGGACTCAATAGAAGATAACTTTAAAAATGCATATAAAGTCAGGCAATACATTTACCAATGTCTCCTTCTATTTTTAGGTCATGGTCATCAAGGGATCCTGTGGTCCAGCTGGAGAACTTCGGGCAGTTCCAGATTCAAGATGGAGCAGCTGCTGAAAGTCTTGGAGCTGGTGCATAACAGGCAAGGGGGACCACTTGAAAATGCACTGCCCAGGTGGACTTCAATATGAGTTGGTGGGTCCCCTTGGAGTGTAGAGGTTGCAAGGGTGGGTTACACTTAGAGCGCAGCTGGTTTTCCGGTGCAGGGGCCGGAGAGGCTGGGTGCAGAGCAGAGAGGTCAGCCAAGAGCTGTGCGCAAAGATGCCCTTGGTACAGGTCACTTGGATGATGGTTTGCAGGTCAGCAGGACCACTATGGGGGTTGGTCATTTGGTGTTCTGTAGTCTCTCGACTGGTGCTTGATTCTGGTCCTGGGAGATTCCAGAGTAGACTTTTCCTCTGGGTGTCTGACATTGGGGGTCGAGTACCCCCAACTTTTGCAAGCTTCAGCCACTAGAAGTCGCAATGCCACTAACCTTGGCACACTTGTGGGGTTTTTCCTCCAGGTTCATTGGGTGAAATTTGGTCTGGTTGCCATGTCCAGTTTCTTGGTCAATTGAACTGGACTTCAGTGGTTTTTGCTTCTTGCTTGCAGGGAGTGATGCCTTCACTCTGGAGGAAGGTCCTTGGCAATTTGCAGAAGGTTTGTGGTCCTCTGGGGTTTCTTAGAGTCTGTCCATTGTCCAGTCAACCCATCAGTGGAGATTGTCGAGTCCAGGGTGCAGCAGGGAGGGTTTGGCACCTTTCTCTTGGTGCAGCAGGACTTCAGTTCTCGAGTCTTGGGTCTTCTTTGTTGCTGGCCTTCTTGTGTTCATTAAATCAGGTCTGCAGGTCTAGGGATGGCCACTAAATACTGCATTTAGGGGGCATTTAATGAGGTACCTAGTAGTAGCCAATGGGCCATCTACCTTAGGGTGGCTGCACTATGTGACCACATCCTCTGGGCAGCGGTCACATCCCTATCCCTGATTGGCTATTTTCCTACCAGACAAGATAGAGGGAAATGAAATGGAGATGTCACCTCCCCTGCTACACCTTGGGAATGGTGCAGGTTGGGGGTGGCCACTCTTCCTGGTCTTTGTGCATTTTCCTGCTTTTGCTCCCACCAAAAGTGGGGGTTTGCAGTGGGTAAGCTATCTGCTGCGAGCAGCAGGGCTGGTGGTTGAGTTTCAAGCCCTTTGAAGCCCACAGATGGCAACGTGCACATTCCTGGGGGAGGGCTTTGTTTTCTGGTCTCAAAGAGCAAAGACCCTACCCCAGGGATCAAGAATCTTGCCTGGTGGTGGCAGGCTGGTCAGGACCAGCCATCAGCCATGCCAGGGTTAGTTAGCTTTTGCAAGGGTCACCTCTAAGGTGGCCCCTGCGTACATTTTTCAATAAGGCCAGTGCTGCTACCAGTTTGTATTTATTGTTCTGAGTTGTTTGATACCAACCAAGTCAGGGTTCAGAGTGGCAATCATGTAGCTGTGGTACTCTTACTGATCAGTGTCCAGCACATGCATTTAAAATGGCTGTGCTGTACACTTACTATGTCTCAGGTTTGGCAAGGACACAGTAAGGGCATATTGGTCATGCACCTTTGCCCACACATGCAGCATAGTGCACCATTCCTTAGGGCTGGAAGGACTGCCAGAGGGGTGGCTTATCTATATTGCATGCAGTGTGTAGTGGACAGGTCAGAGAGGCTATGTGCCATGTCGAGTTTGCATTTTAGAATTGCACCAGGACACTCAGCCTGCAATGACGGTACTGGGTGCGCCTGGATGCATGAGGGTGGCACAATCTGTTCTGCTGCTGCTGGGGACAACACTTAGTACCACATGCAATGGGTACCTAAGTACCATTTACTAGGGACTTGTAGTGGCAGCTAGAGGTGTTGTCAATTGTGCCAATGCATCACAACAGTTTTAGGAAAGAGACCCGACCCAGGGAATCTGAAACTTTGAAACTACATCAAATACCAGGCAAAACATGGGTGGCTAACCATGTTAAAAGAGGCACTTTCTCACATGCACTGTTTGACTCACATTAGAATCTGGATCAATTTGATTCACAACTGGACTTGGAATGGGCGGGACTGTGTTATGAGTCGAAACTGGTGGATAAACCATGGGCACCTATATGATTGAATTTGCAGATGTATCTGAAATCGTCTGATTCGGGGTCTGTGCAACTGGAGCGGTTGCCACATTTGGGACTACATTCTGTACTGCTTCACTTCTTGTTCCTGTGTCAACTGCATGATATGGTGTTGGACTCATCATCTGAATCTTTCTCATACTTTACTGTCTTTTTACTCTCGACTTCCTCTGTCTGTTCCGCTTTCTCCACCTGCTCCTTTCGAGTCTTATGTTTTATATTTCCATTCTGACTCCATCCAAGATATTTGCTTTCTGCATTTTCTGCTCTGCCTCCCATCTAACCTCTGAAAGTGTCTTAATTACTTTCTGCATTCTATTGTCATATTTAGCTGACATTCTTTAACTGGCAACAAGTTCCCAAATACTGAGGACTTCAAATTGTGCGAGTCTTGGAGCCGGTCTCATTCAAATTAAATGTTCCATATTGGGGAAAAGCTCAAGCACCTTCTTTCTCAGTAATTTTGCATTACTGTTCAGGCCAAAGACATGCATGAAAACCTTTAGCGGACGTTACAATATAACCTGGTGTTTAATATCATACATAACCTGAATAAACACATATCCCACACACTTTTTAATGGTTCGTAAAATGTAATTTTCAATCAAATTCAATTCATTCCACAACTTCCAATTGAATGAGGAAAACATTTCACTCCCACAATTATTTGTTGTCATATTTTCTCAACCATTTTGAACATGGCACTGTCCACTAATACCAGAGTAGCTTCACACTAACCGATCTACACCAGTCACCTAGCAATTGTGTCTCACACAATCGCTCACTCACATCTAATGAAAAATATTGAAAGCAAAAACTCACCAACTGTCTACACGCTACGGGTAGGGATTCAAACACTTCAAAGCTGTGCAGGCTTATACTTCAACAATTGTACATTTAACAATTACTCAACAAGTGAAACTTGACCAGTGTGTCTCACTCCAGGTGATATATAGATCCTCCGTAGGCCCCTAGGATTCACCAAATACCATTTATCAACTCGCACTCACTCAAGGAAACCTTTGCCACTTTCAACAATGTCTCATGATTAGTACCTCCCTGCAGACAATATTTTAACCAAGTGGCTTCTACACTGTTTTGTTACCCTGGAATCTTAGGCCACGTTGGACATGTCAACAATAACAAGCGTGGACATTTATTGGCACAAAGAGCTACAATAACTTTGTAAGGAAATGCCTCCTTGGCATGGTTACCCCCTGACTTTTTGCCTTTGCTGATGCTATGTTTTGAATTGAAAGTGTGGTGAGGCCTGCTAACCAGGCCCCAGCACCAGTGTTCTTTCCCTAACCTGTACTTTTGTTCCCACAATTGGCACACCCTGGCATCTAGGTAAGTCCCTTGTAACTGGTAGCCCTGGTACCAAGGGCCCTGATGCCAGGGAAGGTCTCTAAGGGCTGCAGCATATCTTATGCCACCCTGGGGACCCCTCCCTCAGCACAGACACACTGCTTGCCAGCTTGTGTGTGCTGGTGAGGACAAAACGAGTAGGTCGACATGGCACTCCCCTCAGGGTGCCATGCCAACCTCACACTGCCTATGCAGTATAGATAAGTCACCCCTCTAGCAGGCCTTACAGCCCTAAGGCAGGGTGCACTATACCATAGGGTGAGGGCACCAGTGCATGAGCACTGTGCCCCTACAGTGTCTAAGCCAAACCTTAGACATTGTAAGTGCAGGGTAGCCATAAGAGTATATGGTCTGGGAGTCTGTCAAACACGAACTCCACAGCACCATAATGGCTACACTGAAAACTGGGAAGTTTGGTATCAAACTTCTCAGCACAATAAATGCACACTGATGCCAGTGTACATTTTATTGTGAAATACACCCCAGAGGGCACCTTAGAGGTGCCCCCTGAAACCTTAACCAACTACCTGTGTAGGCTGACTGGTTTTAGCAGCCTGCCACACTCGAGACATGTTGCTGGCCCCATAGGGAGAGTGCCTTTGTCACTCTGAGGCCAGTAACAAAGCCTGCACTGGGTGGAGATGCTAACACCTCCCCCAGACAGGAGCTGTAACACCTGGCGGTGAGCCTCAAAGGCTCACCCCCTTTGTTCCAGCACCGCAGGGCACTCCAGCTAGTGGAGTTGCCCGCCCCCTCCGGCTGCGGCCCCACTTTTGGCGGCAAGGCCGGAGGAAATAATGAGAATAACAAGGAGGAGTCACTGGCCAGTCAGGACAGCCCCTAAGGTGTCCTGAGCTGAAGTGACTCTAACTTTTAGAAATCCTCCATCTTGCAGATGGAGGATTCCCCCAATAGGGATAGGATTGTGACCCCCTCCCCTTGGGAGGAGGCACAAAGAGGGTGTACCCACCCTCAGGGCTAGTAGCCATTGGCTACTAACCCCCTAGACCTAAACACGCCCTTAAATTTAGTATTTAAGGGCTCCCCTGAACCTAAGAATCTAGATTCCTGCAACTTACAGAAGAAGAAGAGGACTGCTGAGCTGAAAAACCCCTGCAGAAGAAGAAAGAAGACACCAACTGCTTTGGCCCCAGTCCTACCGGCCTGTCTCCTGCCTTCAAAAGAAAACTGCTCCAGCGACGCTTTCCCCAGGACCAGCGACCCCTGAATCCTCAGAGGACTGCCCTGCTTCCAAGAAACCAAGAAACTCCTGAGAACAGCGGCTCTGTTCAACAAAGACTGCAACTTTGTATCCAGAGGAGCAGATTTAAAGACCCCTGCAATCCCCGCAAGAAGCGTGAGACTTGCAACACTGCACCCGGCGACCCCGACTCGACTGGTGAAGAAACAACGCTACAGGGAGGACCCCCAGGCGACTCCGAGATTGTGAGTAACCAAAGTTGTCCCCCCTGAGCCCCCACAGCGACGCCTGCAGAGGGAATCCCGAGGCTCCCCCTGACCGCGACTGCCTGACTCTGAAATCCTGACGCCTGGAAAAGACCCTGCACCCGCAGCCCCCAGGACCTGAAGGATCGGAACTCCAATGCAGGAGTGACCCCCAGGAGGCCCTCTCCCTTGCCCAGGTGGTGGCTACCCCGAGGAGCCCCCCACTTGCCTGCCTGCACCGCTGAAGAGACCCCTTGGTCTCTCATTGAAAACCATTGGAAACCCGACGTGTGTTTGCACACTGCACCCGGCCGCCCCCGCGCTGCTGAGGGTGTACTTTTTGTGCTGACTTGTGTCCCCCCCGGTGCCCTACAAAACCCCCCTGGTCTTCCCTCCGAAGACGCGGGTACTTACCTGCTGGCAGACTGGAACCGGGGCACCCCCTTACCTCCATTGAAGCCTATGTGTTTTGGGCACCTCTTTGACCTCTGCACCTGTCCGGCCCCGAGCTGCGGGTGTGGTAACTTTGGGGTCGCTCTGAACTCCCAACGGTGGGCTACCTTGGACCCCAATTTGAACCCCGTAGGTGGTTTACTTACCTGCAAGAACTAACATTACCTTACCTCCCCCAGGAACTGTGAAAATTGCACTGTGTCCACTTTTAAAACAGCTAAATGTGTTTTATGTAAAAAGTATATATGCTATTGTGATTATTCAAAGTTCCTAGAGTACTTACCTGCAATACCTTTCAAATGAGATATTACATGTAGAATTTGAACCTGTGGTTCTTAAAATAAACTAAGAAAATATATTTTTCTATACAAAAACCCATTGGCTGGAATTGTCTCTGAGTGTGTGTTCCTCATTTATTGCCTGCGTGTATGTACAACAAATGCTTAACACTACTCCTTTGATAAGCCTACTGCTCGAGCACACTACAACAAAATAGAGCATTAGTATTATCTCTTTTTGCCACTATCTTACCTCTAAGGGGAACCCTTGGACTCTGTGCATGCTATTCCTTACTTTGAAATAGCACATACAGAGCCAACTTCCTACACACTTTTAGTACAACAACACTGCAAACACTTCGCCTCATTCTTCAAGACAAAACTATGCAAGAGCAAAAACCTATTAATACTCACATAACCGTCACTTGAGGCCAGAGCGTTAGAATTTCATCAGTCTTTGAACTGAACCATGGAACAAGATTTGGGGTGGACATTCCAGAGGCTGGATTTATCATGGGTCAATCCTATCTCCCTAACACTGACTTAATTATTCTCCCTCCCCTACAGGAAGAAAACATAACTCTGCTACCAGAACTGTTGTGCCATTTTCATCCCTCGCAGGAATCAGTGCTCTCTCAGGTGGATGGATTTTTGACCCAATAAGTAGTATGGCAGAACCATCAACATAATTTTAATACAAACCCAATCAATTTAAACACCATGACCAATGTGGAGACAGAACGAAACTCCACTCAAAAATAGAGTTATAGAAATTATTACAAACACAAGCTCAGTCATGAAGACAAAACCAATTTATAAAGATACATGGTTGTCCAAGGCAAGGAAATAAGTTTAGGCGAACTAACATTAATAAAACTGAGCATTCAAGAAGAATAATACATATCATCATCAAGAATGTCTGAGTTACATAGATTATACATTGCTTAGACTTAATTAACATCAGTCAAATTGAATTAGCAGAGTCATTTTCTTTAGCTGGTCACTGGTCAACCCTAACCAAATTAGGGAAATTAATGTGTGGGGAGACACACATGCAGGCAAAAGACAAAAAGCACAAAAGGGACAAAAATATTTTGGAAGAAGATAATCTTGCACTGGAGGTCATTAACTAAGGTGGACAAAAATAAAAAAAAAGGAAAAGCGTCAGCATTTCAGAAGCTCGATCAAGAGTCTTATGAAAGGGAAAGTAAAAAGGATTTCTAAGCCTAAAATGGCAATTTCAAGGGCAATGGGTTGAAAGGGAGATACCTCTCCAAAAGTCCAGCATTCAGGAATTCTTCCTCATCAAAGCACCAGGATCAGCAAGCATCAGGTCAGCATCTGGAGCTCTAGGCAAGTGGCTAGGGAGTGTTCAAATTTCAAAATGGCCATTGATATTTTAGAATTCACAAAGCATTTGGATTCTTCATAAATAACAGTTCATATCATGTTGACAGGGCATCATTGAATAACAATTGATCAGTAGACCTCAAGTTGAAACAGTTCAATTCTTTCCCAAGTCTTTTGTGGCAACGACTTCCATCTGTGTAAATCCACACAAGTTTGAAACAATTGCAAATGATACCAGTCCATGCTCCACAATGCTCTTTCATTAAGGACACTACTCTACATAATCTCTGTGTTTAAACAAAAGGTCTATTACTAACTTGCTAAGCTTATGAATTCAGCATTAATAATATTTAATTAATATGAATAATATATTGCATTTCAAGTGGAAAAGCTCTGTCAAGTTATTTCATTGAGTACAACAGAGAATTGCATTTCTCTCATCCTTGCATATATGTTTAAACTCATTAACCAGTCATTAATCATTTAAAATTCTATAATCTTTCTATATGCACTGTTAGTCTAGAGTCTAAATTGCATTATAACATAAATTGTATCCCTCTAACATGTGATTTAATTCAAATGCCACCTAAGTCGATCTCTGAAATATAAGCAATTTAACATTTGAAATGCATCGGTGCAACTCCTACTTTTACCGTGTTAGCATTTCAATTAACATAAGGCATACATTGACACATTCTGATGACCTTTGTGACACAAGGGGCTCTGCTAAAGTTTAATCTACATCAATAGCATCACAGTTTTCCCTGATGGGCCTGAGGGATGAACATTTTTCAGAGATTCTGTAAGCTGAAAGGTCAGAAGATGAGGATTGCATGTTAGCTGCATCCTTAGAAGTAGATCAACGTGGTCCCTATGTAAATGCCAATTTTATGGGTCATGATTTGTCATTCCCAGTTGACACAGGAGCTACATGTTCTACTGTCAGAACAGCAGAAGTGCCAAACTTGCCCTTTTCAGGATATAGAATCCAGGCTGCAGGAGTCTCAAATAAGCAGTTGACCAACCATGTAACAGAATATGTCCCCATAAAAAAAGGTTCAATTTGAGAATGAACACCAATTTGTGGTCTGTGATTAAAGTCCCCTAAGTTTACTTGGAGGCAATCTACTGTGTAAGCTAAACCGTTCTATTAGCTGCACACCCTGAGGAATTGCAATCCAGAAAAATAAGTAAGATGTGCTCTGTAAAATTGTGAGGTAGTACCCGAGTGTCACGATGTAACCAATGTTGACATGTAATGATTTGCCAGAAGATGTAAAAGACACAGTGACATCTAAGGTTTTAGATTTTTCAGAAAAAGAAGTAGGACTCATTGGAGTTGAGCCTATTAAAATAACAGTGAAGCCAAAAGCAGTATATCCAAACATGCCACCGTATAACATGACACCAGAGACCACTGCAGGAATCACTCCCTTAATTAATAGTGTAATTGAACAAGGTATTTTGAAAGAGATTATGGGAAGTTCATGTAACTCAATGGAAAGTACTGCCTAGTCTAGAACCTGAGAAAGGTGAACAAGATTGTTGTTCCGTGTTGTCCCCAGGTACAGAATCCTGCAGTGATTTTATTTCAAATTCCATGTGAAACAGAAAGGTTTGTAGTTATTGATTTGTGCCAGGCTTTTTTCTCTATATCATTGCATGAAGAAAGTCACACACTAGCTCTCTTGAATCATTTAGTAGAGAATGGAAATAAGATTTCCCAAGAAAAATTACAATATTGCAAGAAATAAGTCCTGTACATAGGTCATCACATTGAGAAAGGTATGTGGAAAGTGCCATAAAAAAGAATTTCAGCAGTAATGAAAATGAATCCCTCTGTCACACAGAAAGAAGTCAAAATGTTTCTGGGAATGGTTGTCTACTGTTGCCAGTGGATTCCAAACGTTTCCCTTTTGGCCAAGCCTTTATAGAGGTGGATACATAAAAATATGCTTGATCCAGTACCATTGGATGACAGCTGCATAGTGCCTTCACAGAGCTGAGAGGAAGCTTATGTTGGGTCCCAGCTCTGAGAATGCTTGATTATACCAAATATTTTTCTTTGTTTTGCTGTGAGAGGGATGTATGTGCTCTCTCAGTTTTAACACAACAAGCCTGTGGCTTATGTTTATGCCACTCTTGATCCTGTGGCTTCAGCACTGCCTGGATGTTTAAAAGCAGTCACTGCTCTGAGCGTCAGAATAGAAGAGTCTGAAGGCATCGTTCTGGGTCCTCCCCTGAAAGTTTTTATTTCCCACTCAGTGGACGTTCTGTTAACCCAAACAATAAAGCAATATTTAACCAGTGCGCACCTGACTCAATATGTGCAAGTTATCCTCGCATCTCCCAATGTTAATATCAAAAGGTGTATGTACCATTCTGAATCCTGCTACTTTATTGCCAAATTCTGTTGAAAATGTAAATGACTGTGAGGATAAGGTTGAGCATGACTGTCTCAATGTGATTGAATTGTGCACCAAACCAAGACCTGACATTCAACATGTCCCATTAAATGAAAATTACTATGTCATGTTTGCTGATGGCTCCTGTTTTAGAGATAAAGATGGTACCCTGAGAGCTGGTCATGCAGTTTGTATGGTCTCAGATGCAAATGAAACCTCCTCACTTTGAGGAGTCTTTTCTGTTCAAGTAGCAGAATTGGTTGGTCTTACTAGAGCATGATGTTTTTCTGAACAGCTTAAAGTAACAATTTTTTTGTGACTGTCAGTATGGTTTTGGTGATGTTCATGATTTTGGACAGTTGTGGTCCCAGGGAAGGTTCATGACCTTCTCTGGATCCCCTATCTGGAACTGTGATAAAAGAACAATCAGTTCAATGCATTGCAGCTGCCTGCAAAAATTGCTGTCCTCAAGTGTGCAGCGCATAGAAAATGTACTGATTATGTAAACTTAGGCAATACATACACGGGTGAAGACGAGAGATACTGTGCCTTAAGCTGTACCTCCTTTAATAGAGAGTGGAATAATGAGACAAATGATAAGAAGACACATTTTCCTATTGACTGCTGTTGAGACTTGTGAGGAATTTAAGGGATTACAGGAAAATGTGACACAGGAAGAGCCGCAAAGTTGAGTCAGAGCAGGATGTGTTAAAAGTAATGAGGATGTTGTTTGGGTTTCAAGCGATGTAAGCACAATGTTGCCAAATAGCCTATTGTCACCTATGGCTAAATACTATCACAGACAGGCTCATATTGGTATGGATGCAATGATAGAACTTTCAGACATACATGGTTTAATCCTAAATTCAGAGTGATTGTAGAAGCCATGAGCCACAGATATGTCACATGCCAACATGTATGTAATGCACAATTGTTACACTGAGTCATGTAGGTAGATCAGGAGAACCATTCAATAGAATGCAGATGGATTTCATGGAACTACCTGTGTGCGTCTTAGTCACTGTATGTATTTTTCACACTGGGTTGAAGCCTACTCAGCTAGGATGAATGATAATCTTAAAGTAGCAAAGCTGTTACTTAGGGAATTACTTCTGCGATTTGGACTTCTGACTTCTCTAGAGTCAGATCAAGGAACTCATTTAAACAGAGAGTGAAACTGTCGTGTACGGCATTGCAAGTTGAGCAAGAATGCATTGCAGCTACAGACCAGAGGTTCTGGACTTGTAGAACAAATTAATAGAACCCTGAAATCCAGATTGGTGAATTTATGTGCATCCACCACTTTGAAATGGCCAGATATGTTGCCTCGTGTCTTGATAAGTATGCGCAGCACGCCCGACAGAAAGACTGGGTTGTCCCCTCATGAGTTTATCATGGGGAGGTTCATGGGATTGCTAGCAGTGCCTGCAAATGCGCTTGTGAACATTACAGATGACTTGGTATTGGAGTATTACAAAAGACTGGCTGAAGTGTTTGTTCTTTGTCTTACCAGGATGGTGAAGCTACAGTGCAGCTGCAGCAGGAGCTTTGCCACGACCCCTGTCCTGGCGTTTGGGTCATGATTAAGACGCATGTGAGGAAAAACTGCTTGGAACCATGTTGGAGAGGTCCTTACTAAGTGGTTGAAACAGTAGGACTTTTCCTTGAGCCTACAAGGACATTTGGTGCAGTTTATGCCCACAAAAACAATGTGACCTGTATTTTTATCCCAGTAGAGAAGGAGTTAATTGGATAAGTTGAGGAGAGGAGAGGAGAAGAGCTATGAAAGCATGCATAGAAAAGGGAATAGCTTTACAGAATTGGGAAAAAGATGAACCTCACACAGTGGCTGGAAATCAAGGATTCCTAGCTATAGATTGGCGACATGCAGGGAAATTATGCATAAATAGACCTAGATCAAAAACTGTCACACATTTTGTAGGATCTACTGAATGCAGACATTTATTTTTGTTTAAAAGTGTTTGGACATTTATATTAAATGGACAAGAACCCATCACACCAGTTGTTCATTTCATATGTGAGAAGAATGCCTCTTACAAGCTGCCGAAAGGCTGGTGTGGTACATGTTACCTGGGAGTTGGTTTTCCAAGGATTTATCATGTGGACCATTTTAATGATCCAGTCTGGAGTAAGAAATCACACTCCAGAGTCAAAAGAGGAACTAGTGCTTCAGAGATTGTAGGAGAGATGTTGGTTCCATAATTCCATCACTAGGTGTGATCTTGAATTACCTCAAGATTGGGAAGTTGTCAACCATAATAGATAAATTATCTACCGACACTGGAGGTGCCATATTGTTAATGGACACAAAAATGGTTGCTGTGAGATTAATGGTTTTGCAAAATTGCCTTGCATTAGACATTCTTCCTGCAAAGGAAGGCAGAGTTTGTAAGATGTTACATATTCAACAATGTTGCACTTACATACCTGGCAATAGTAAAGAGATGAGAAAATATGTAGCAAATATAACTGACTTGAAACAGGACCTAATAGAGATAACTGCAACTGATGCATGGGAAGTGATAGGTAGTGGTTTTTCAGCTATTGGAAAGTGGTTTTGAAATATAGAAAGATGAATTGTGGGAACCATTTTGAGACACCTATAAATTATGGTTTTATATGGCGTAATTGAAGTTGGCCTTTATAAATTAGTCAAGAAGCTGAAGAAGAGAGCACAGAATAGACATAGAAAAGAGGAGATTGAAATAAAGACTAGGAGGAGCATATATTATAGTAACATCAAGCAGTTAGAGCACTACAGGTGACCTTACCTGAAAAAGCCTCTGAAATGTTGAGCTGTCGCATTGAAAATGAGAGTTGGAGCATTTTGTGATGGTTTTATTCGCCATCAAAGGGAGGACTGATGTGTCAGAGAGTTTTGTGCTATTCCTCATGTCACAGAAGTCATCTATATGTGACAGTTTCTGCATCATGTTAACCAAAGTACTAATAGTTTGACTGTAGAAAGACTTACTGAGAAGTAATTTAAATGTGCATTTGTTTAGATTAATGTTAGAAACCCTGGTGGATTCAAAGTTTAAATAAACGTTTGAAGGATTAAGCTGCTATTATGTAATAATTTAGACTTTAACCTAATAGAATGTATTGAAACAATATTGAATTTCTAATGATTAATGATATAAATATGTGTGCAACAACAGATAAATGCAGCTCCTTGTTATACTAACTGAAAAGTATTAACAGAATTAAGCCCAGATTTAAGAGGGCCTAGCGCCATTCCAACGCCACATTAGCATTTTGTTTTTATGCTAATGTGGCATTGGAAGGCCAAAAATGTGCTGTGTTATTTCACTTGCAATAGCATAAGTGAGGCCTGGTAGGCCTTATATTTCGTGACTGTACAGAAAATGCTAAGTCATTCCCTAAGGTGAACTTTCTTTCAGACTTTCTTTCCATGAGAAGACTAGTTTTGGTAATAAACTTCTATTGTTTTATACATAGAGAGTTGTACAAATGTGATCTTGTATGTAGAAGATCCTGGACTGTACACTAGCAATTTAAACATTTGTTTCAATCTCATGTGACATCACATGGATGGAGGTCATTCTCATGACAGACCTGAGAAGAAATTGAATTGTTTCAACTAGGAGTCATGTGATTGATTTTTATTGGATGATGCTCCTTTAACATCAAATGAAGTCAAATTAACTGTTGTCTTGAATTAATTAGATTGCTGTATGAACTTTTGTACAGTTGGACTTTGGTCAGATTCTCTTGGACAGAGGATATTTCCATATTCCTGTATCCTGAATGCTGAGCTCCTTGAAGAGGTACCTTCCTCTCTGCCTCTTACCCCATGAAATGCCTTGTTGAAATTAAATAATTTATTTCTTGACTGATCTTCTTACATGCTGACGCCTACCCTTTTTACTTATCTTTTTCCCACTTTAGTAAGTAGCTTATTGCCCAAGATGACCTCTTTGCCCTTTTTATTCTTTTGTCTTTTGCCCGCATGAGTATTCCACATACATGTTTTTCCTTAATTTGGTCAATGGTAGGGTTTCCCTGTGCCCAGCTAAATTGAAATGTGATGATTTGAATTGCATTATTGCTTATCAAAACTGAGGAACATTTGTTTTCTGTTTCTCAGATAATCTTGTTGATGTTTTGCATTGCCTTTGTCGAATGTTTAGCTTTCTTACTAGTTCATTTGAACTTATTTTGTTGCCTTGGGCAACCCTTGGTGATTTTGTATCTTTATAACATTGTTATGTGGATTTTCTACATGACAATAAAAGCTTACGCTTGTAATAAATCCCTTAACTTTTTTCCTGACTGGAGTTTTTCTTGTATGGCCACATTGGGCACACTGTTTAACCTAATTGGTTTGCAGTGAAACTGTGTTGTATGGTTCTACTTCATTCTATGCAGGGTCCAAAAATCCATTGACCTTGTTAAGCATTGATTCCTGCAAAGGATAAAAATGCTCCAGCATCTATTAAAGCCCTCATTGAGATTGGGCAAGCTAAATGTGTTTCAGCCACTTGGTACGGAAGTGATATTTGAAATTTTGCAGACATCTCTATACCACAAGTGTCAGAAAATATATTCTTAAGGTGATTGTTATCCTTATCCGAGAATGTGTTATCCTTTGTTGTACATGAAGTGCTAAGTTTGGAATATATCTAGGACATACTTACTTCACACCCCCTCATTAGATGGATTTTGATTTGACTCCATAGAGAGGGAGTTAAGTGGTATGGTTCTGAGGGATTGCATAAGCATAGAGGATTGAAGTAGGATTCCCTGGCTAAAATATATAAAATCTGTATTCACTAATTTGGGTTACCCATAATTATTTGAAACCCTTGAGATCATTGGTAAGTTAGATTTGAACTGGACAAAAAAACATTTTTGTTCCATACACGGGACAAAAAAGAAGCAAGAGGACCATGTAATCCTCTTGTTCGTCCTCATGCTCCATTCGCCAACGTCCCTGTTTTCTGAACCGTACCTAACTTTGGTGACAAATACTAACCAGGGTTTCTTATTAGCTAGATTCAAGTTAACCCCGACACACTGTCTTTTGGCTAGTCCAAGGGAATGGCATTTGATATAAAATCAGGGCCCGTGTGAATGTGACTCATTTTCTGAACAGGACACTATTCAGTTGATCATGTTTTGTGGATTTTATGAAGATTTGCATACAAGTACATTTTCTCTTTGTTGAGAGGCATGAACTTTACTCATGTAAGGTTGGCCCTCACTTATTTGCAAATGTTAACAAATGAACTTTACCTGTTTCCTAAATGGTACTGCAATTAAGCCATCCACGCCGGGTGTTTAACAGGTTGCCAATTTTATATCGTACATGTTCTTTTTACGTTTTTATTTTAAAACCGAAATAAAGATGATGGTGATGGTGATGATGATTACATAGGAAAAATTAAAATAAATCCCCCATTCCCCATGAAGCGCACTAGAGGTTGGATTACATGCATTGCACGGGCAGCGGAGCATTTTTGAACTGCGATTTTGCTGCTGAATTTGCACTCTCACAATAATGAACAGTTGGGGGAAATATTCTTGCATCACCATTCAATAGAAATGTTGGTGCAGAATAACAGGGCACTAATGCATAATTCTTCCAGTCACAAGTGCGATGAGAGTAATCCGCCCCCCGTCTGTTTCTGTGCCACCTGCACTGTGTCTGAATTAGGGTGTGGACAGATATTTTTTCCGTGCTCTGTGGTGTCTTTGCTAAGGATAAGTGCTTCTGACCGTGAAAAGAGGTTGTAATAAACATTTAATTTCTAAGTCCATCATAGTCTTCCTAGGCTCTTATGCCTGCACTCTGACACAATACCCCACAGAAGAGGTAAGAAAGGAGCTCCGAAGGTCCCACGTTTGTGAAGGGGCAAGTTAACTATCTGTTTGATTACGCCCATTTTTGTGAGCTGGCACATTACCAACATTAACGGCATGTTGAGCCAGGCACACAGTGGCAGTTTGTGAACAACCACTGGTGGTTGCAACACATTTGCATGATAACTCCAGATTTTTCATCCTTTTTATGGACCATATTTAGGATTCTACGCAAATAGACACTGCTATTCAGTGCACGGTGTATGTGTTTATGACGTAAAATGATATAGGTAAAATTGGTTTCATCCCAGTTGGTCTATTTAATTTTGCTGCAAGGCCATGGTATATGGCACATAAATTCCGACAGTGCTGTGAAAGATAAAAGCGAGCTACAGTGTATGTTCAGCCCACCCTCACATAAGACAAAACATATATGGCTGCCAGTAGCACCCTTGTGCTATGACTGGCCTCCATTTTGAAGACACTGCTGAAACACCTGACAATGAAAAGTGCCGTTGACGAGTAAGAAATATTTTTCATACCTACTGATACATGCAGAGTACATACCGAGAGTTATGAGCAGTACAAACACTGATTCAGGGATATTTCACCAAGAATCTGTGTAGGAAACAAGCTTTTTGCAGGTTTCCCTTAGCTTATTTCCCCTCTTTGGACCATAATCTATTGGTTTTTTACTTTGAGCGCGCACTAAGGCCTGCTGTCCACACTTCAGTGACATTGTTCAATCCCTTTTCAAATGCTATGTTTAATTGGGTGTCCCAATTGGCATATACTGATTTACTTATAAACTCTGAGTATATGTTACCCATGTACCCATGGCCTGTAAGGCAGTCTCTCCACACACAAGCTGCAGCACTGGTTGTGCCACTTTGTGTGTGACTAAGTGAAAACATGACTTCCAGATGCCATTGAAGCCTAGAGAGACAGTAATTACATTATTGACAAAGTCCCCAAGTCCCTTCACTATGTGTATAAGACTCCTCTAAGGCAGGCCTAAGAAGCCCTATGGCAAGGAGCTGTATATTGTTAATAAAGACATATGTTTTTAAAAATTCTTCACAGCAAAGCCCTGAAGTGTTGGTTTTGCTGAGGACACTTAATAGCCCCATTGACTATCACAGAGTTACTTGTTGACACCCAAACCTACCCAACTCCTGCATATGACTACGAAATTAGGTAGCATAAGGTATCAAATTAAAGGGGACATTAAATGTGGCTCAGTGACGTAGTCGAAATCTATGTCACCTTTAAGGTTAGCAACTTTCGCAAAGTTGTGACTCTGTAAATTAGCTAGTCTAGTGGCCTTGCAGAGGCACTGAACTTGGGACAAGACTCTGCCCGCACGAGGAGATGTGTAAATGACTTCCAGGCCCGGAACAAATGCTGTTGTTGCACTGGAAGGTGTGACCCCCCCCCCAACATGGCTGCCTGGGGTGTTTGCCCAAAATGTGAGCTTCAAAGGTGAAGCCGCCTTTAAAGGCTGCTGTGACAACACTCATGGGCAAGATGCTGTTTGTTTCCTGCAGACAGAGTAGAGCCAGGGACAGAGAAGGGAAAACCAGTTTACAAACCAGTTTTCCAGGGGTGTGCAGCCCCCCATGGTACCCACACCTGTAGGGTTGGGCTGCCAAGGTCCTCACGGTTGGGAAGACTTCTGCCATGTTGTTTGTGGCAGGAATGCTGCGCTATGGGATAGCCAGATGAGACATCACTGGAACTGTGTCACCAGAGCGGAGGAGACTAACTAGCCCATTTGTGACCATGTTGTCACCTCAGGGCACTTGGATGGAATATAAAAGGCATCCCTGGCACCCGAGACTTTAGTGGTCACTGGACTTGGAAGAATGATGAGAAGAAGACCAATGTGCACCCATTGGAAGCACACTGGAAGAGACTGCGTTGTAGGAATGACTGCACCTGATTCACTCTGGACTAGTGGAGTTTGGATCCTGTTCGGCATGCTTGGCTCGGGGAAAAGTTGATTCTCATCCACAGACTGAAGCAGGGACTCCAAGGGTCAGTTGGCTGACCTTTCCAGAATGGCACTCAGTACACAAAGCTGGAAGAGCCCAAATCACATTTCTGGTAGTCACTGAGAAGTTCTGCTGCCACCGGATGCTGGGCACTTCAAAGGACAGTATGGAGCTAGCCAAAAGGTGCACCTGTGTCTGCTGGATCCAATGGTGTTGGTTGTGACTGGATTCATCGACCAAGAGAGAAAATAGCCTCTACCAAAAGTTTGCACAGTGACAGCTGTGTTGCAAGAACGAAAGGTCTGCATCAGTAGCCCCTTGACCTCTGCATAGAGGACTTTGTGGGACCCCCAAGATCCATGGACAGAGTCACCCCCACTCACCTGTGATCTGAGGACTCAACAGGACATCACCCTCATCAACAACACAACATCAGGAACATGACTTGAGCATCTTTAAGCCTGCATCACTCAGCATCAGGACCACTCTAGTGCAGTCAATGGCGGTTGTCCTGCAAAGATTGGAACTTGAAAAATTCTCTGGTGGTCATGTAACTTTCCAAAGAATCCTTATTGGCCTTCTAGTCCTCTATCATGCTGGATTTGGTTGCCCAACCTGTGTCAGAGTTGCTGAACAAACTTTTCTAAACTTTTGAGAAGTTTTCAAAGTTTTGACTTGCTAATGCTTGTTTGGGTTGATACTAAAGTTTTTAAACATTCTAAAAATTCATATCTCCAGAACCCTTAGGTGGCTTTTGATGATCAAGTCTCTGAAAATGTATAGAAATATGCTCTATTGTCATCAATTGTTGTTGTGTTTCTTTCTTGTTTCATGAATTTCTTATTCTGTTGTGTAGTGGTATTAAATGCTTTGACATTGTTGCTTTGCTAAGCCTTACTGCTCCGACCCACAGTTACCAAGGGTTGAGTTTAAGGTTGAGTAAAAATACCTGACTGGGCCAGAGATCATAAATGTGAGTGTACTGCACAGTAGGGTCCCAAAAATATCACATAGTACACCCATTTTCCTACATTGGTGCCTAGGTGGTGGAATCCAGAACCTGTGGTTAGCTGTACCAGGCAATTAATATGTTGTTACTGACATAAAGGGAATACTGTTTTGGAGTCTAGCAACAGTTTTAAGAAGTTGACAAAGTCCTACAGGTGCTTGTGTACACATTTTCTCAAGCCAAAAGAGACGTCGACAGCCAGTTTTTCTTCAGAAGCAAAAAGTTTTTTTGCAAGCTTTAAAGAGGAAGAATGGAGCAGTTGACCTGGCTAATCTGTCCAAATTCAAAATCAGTGATTTAAAAGATGTGCAGGAGTGGTGAACTGGGCTAGGCTTGAATGAAAATATAGAGGAGTTGGAGGAAGCTCTTAAAACCTGGGAGGAGGCAAAGGAGCTCCAGGCCCAAGCACAACTTGCAGAGGAGGTCACCCCAGAGAGTGGTGATGAAGAGCACATTGACTGAAGTCCCTTTGAAACTGAAGGGGACCACAACAGTGTCGTCCCTAGAGCAAAGCCAAGACATTGGTCCACGGGGCATATTTATAACGTCCCTGCGGCACAATAACACTGCTGGAGCGTCACTTTTGTGATGCTCCAGCATTGCAGTATGCCTGCAAATACTTTCAAGGCCACGTAAAGCCAACTTGGGTGGCTTTTCATGGCCTTGTAAATATGGCCCCCTTTCATGCATAACTGTGTGAAAGGGGCATTCTATAGGTGTTGCTGTGGGTGTTCCCACGCAACACCCATGGAATCTGATACATTCCCAGATTTACAAGATTTTGGACACCTGGGAAGGTGTCAGATTCCCACATTATCTCAGGGGTGGTGAAAAAGGGGTGCAATGAGGAGAAATAGGTTTATTTCACTTTGTTTTTTGCTCTATGTGTGCTGTAATTTGCAGTACACATAGAAGGAGGAAAACACCAATAATGATTCTTTATGGCATGTACATCAACAATCATCCTTGCAATGCAGGCATCCTTACTCCTTGATGCAAGGGTACCTGCATTGGGGCTAGGTAGCCAATTGTGTGCCAGCATTGAGGAAAGTACAGGAATGCATCATATTGCGTAAATATGATGATCCCTGCATTTTCCTAATGGCGCAGCACAGCAACTGGCTTGTGGTGCGACGCTGCCTCCTTTTCTTGTAAATATGGGCTTATATCTGGGAGTGAGAGGAGCTTCACTTCAGTAGAAAGACCCACTGGCATAGATTCCGAGTTCAAGCTTCTGGAACTTGAAGAGAGAAGGCTGGAGATCTAAGAGAAGAAATTGACACTTGGCCAGAGAAGAGCCGCCAAGTTGCTGTTAACTCCTGAATGTAATGGTGACAGCAACAATACTGAGTCAGAAGTGCATACTGGCAGTACCTATGATCCCAAGTTGCCAAAAGGCATAGTTCCACAATCCACTGAAGTTGATGACATTGACAAGTGGCTGGCATCCTATGAGAAGGCTGCTAGGATGAGATAGGTGAGTGCACAAAATTGGGGGCCTTGTTGTGGTAATTGTTACCTACAGTAGGTAGAGGTAGATTGCTTACACTTGGGGATGAGGTAGCATAATTATACACCCACATGAGACGGGCAGTCATGGAGCTATTTGGCCTTATTCCTGAGGTGTACAGGCTGAGGTTAGGGAACACTGCAAAGGGCAACACAGACATGGGTGGACTTTGTGGATGCATCTGTAAAGTCATTGGATGGCTAGATTGAGGGTAACCAGGTTGATACCTATGAGGGCTCATACAATTTAATTGAGAAAGAACATATTTTGCCAAATTGTTCCTCAGAGAAGTTACACTAGCATCTAGTAGAGTCAAAGCTTTCTAGTCCTAGGGAGTTGGGCAAAAAGACTGATGAGTGGGTTAGAACTAGAATTCCTAAAAAGAACCAGGGGAGTTCCTAGGAAGGGATGGGGGGCCAGACCCACATAAGGGAACGGAAGGAGATGGGAAGCCCACCAAAGGTAGGCTCTCAGAACCCTAAAAGAGAAGATGGTAACTCCCACCCCAGCTCTAGTTAGCAGACCCTAAACTTAAAAGATTAATTGAAGGTAGGTCCTGCTTTGATTGTCAGCAGGTTGGGCACTACATAGGGGACTCAGGTTCTCCCAAGAAAAAGGAAATCACTGGGGTTGTGAATTAGTTTTACCGGATTATTCCTGAGATGAACTGAGATGAGGAGATCCTATTAGCTTTTAACTGGGAAAAGGGCCCAGATGGTGAGTTGGTGATTCCAGAGGGCAGTAAACGCTTTTGCCCTATCCAGGTGAATGAAAACCCAGTCTCTGCCCTAAGACTCTGCCCTGTGCCAGTCATACCATTGCGCATGACAGGTTGGTAACCCCAGAATAGTATTTGCCAGAACGGACTAGAAGAGTGGGGCCTTTCTTAGGTAAAGTTACTGTTAGGCCTTTGGCTTTACTAACTTTAGAGAGAGGCAGCTCCTTTAGTTGGCAATGGGTGGTAGTCAGTCCAGAACCCCCCCCCCCCCTTGTTTGTCTCCTTGGAAATGACCTCCCAGAGGTTGGTCTGAGCCCAAAAGAGGTAGTTTCCCAGTACAATACCCCACCCAAGGATTCTGGAGGTGCTGTTCCTACAGTCAGTAAAAATATGCGCCAGAAGAAAAGCAGGAAAAAAAGTGGGAGAGGGAGGCAACTGTAAAAAAAAGTTCCAGTAAGCCAAGGGAATTCTCCTCCAGTACGGAAGAACTCAAAGTTGGCACTGGTAAGGGCTCATTTTTTTCACCAAAAAGTCCTGGCCAGTCAGGTTTGACACCTGAGCTTACAGAAGGGAGAGTAGAAGAACAGTGTCTGCCACAAGATGTAGTAGCCCCCATTCAGAAAAAGCAGAAGGGCACCCGTAACCCAGAGGAACCTATTGTATAGCACATCCATCTATCACCTCTGCTGGGTGTTAGCCTTTAAGGCTGCACTATCATTAGCATGGTTGTCTGGCCACATGCCTAGTAGCAAGATAGGCCCCATGACCCTGTTGTGTATGATGGTGTTACTCCAGTGATGGATAACCTTTGTGGGTAAGGTAGGTGTTGCCCTGGCTAACATAGGGTTAGCAGAAGTTGGGGCCTCTCTTCCCATGGTGAAGGAGGAAAAGGATGAGAAAATTGAGGAGTCTACTAAAGTCCTATTCAGGATGGATCCTGTCAGAATTGAGGTTGGTCAATTCCCCAGTGGGAATGACATTGTCAGGAGGATTTAAGGCAGAGAAGGTCCTGTAAAACAGACAGCCAGGTGAGTTCTCCATGAGGTATTAGCTGGGAGGGGGTGGGTTTTGTAGGAAAACAGGCTTTCTGCAGGTTTCCCCCAATTCTTGCTCCCATTTGGACTATAATCTGCTAGTTTTCGACTTTGAGGTACACTGACGCCTGCTGTCCAGACCTCGGTGACAGTGTTTAATCCCTTTTCAAATGTTATGATTAATTGGGTGTCCCCAATTGACATGTATTGACTTACTTATAAGTCCCTAGTATATGGTATCCAGGTCCCGGGGCATTCAAGTAAGTCTGTCCACCCGAGGGCTGTAGCACTGGTTGTGATAATCTGTGTGACAAAATGAAAACACAACTTGCAGCTGCCATTGCAGACTGGAGAGACAGTGCTTGCACTGCACACTAGACTTTGCCACTGTCATTAATGACAAAGGGCCTTATTTAGATCTCAGCAGATGGAATACTCCGTCACTGTCCACTGTATTACGATCTCCATAGTATATAATGGGATCATAATACAGCAGACGGAATATCCGTCATGTTTGTGACAGAATAATTCCCCTCTGTCCAGATCTAAATCAGGTCCGAAGACCCCAAGTCCCTTAACCATATATATAAGACTCTTCTAAGGCAAGCCTATGGAGCCCTACGGCAAGCAGCTGCACATTGTTAAGCAACACATATGTTTAAATATGTATTTACAGCAAAGTCCTAAAGTGTTAATTTTGCTGAGGACAGTTAGAAGCCGCACTGGGAAACACAAGATTACTGGTTGGTACCGCAACATGCCTAACTCTTGAATGGGATGACCTAACTGGGTAGTGTAAGGTATCAAATTAAATCAAACATTAAATGTGACTCTTTGTTGTAGTTGACACTTATGTCCCTTGTAAGGTTAGCAACTCTTGCAAAGTTGCCACCCTGTGACCCAGGTAGTTCAGTGGTCTTCCAGAGGCATTGCAATTGAGACAAGATTCTGCCTGCCTAGGGAGACATGTAAATGACTACCAGGCCAGGAATAAAGGCTGTTGTAGCACTTCAAGCTATGACCCTCCCACACAGGATGACTGCCTGAGTTGTTAGCCCAAAAGGAGAGCTTCAAAGGTAAAGCCGCTTTTGAAGACCCACTGTGACAGCACCCCTTGCAGGATGCTCTTCATTTTCTGCAGACAGAGTAAAGTCAGGGAGAGAGGAGGGAAAACCAGTTCACAAACTGGTTTTCCAGGGATGTGTAGCCCCATGGAAGCCACACCTCTGAAGGTGGGCTACCAAGCTCCTCACGGTCCAGGAAGGCTTCTGCCATGTTGTTTGTGGCGGGAATACTGAACTACGGGATAGAGAGATATGACGCATCACTGGAACTGGTTCACCGGAAAGGAGTAGAGTAGACCAACTGCCCATGGACTAGTGATCGCTTTGTCCCCTCTGGGCCCTTGGATGAGATATAATGGGCACCCCAGGCACCCGAGACTTTAGTATTTGCTGGACTTGAAAGAAAGATGAGAAGAAGACAACCTTGCACCCGTTGGAAGTGCACGAGAAGAGGCTGCGGTGTTGGAGCAACAGCACCTGCTACACTGTAGCAAAGTTTAGTTCTTGTTCTGCTTGCCTGGCTCAGGAAAAAGTTGATTCCCAGTCTCAAGAAGAAATTGTAAGGGTCAGTTGGCTGACCCCCAGAGCAGCACTGGGGACATTAAAGCCAGAAGGGCCAAAATTGCATTTCTGGTAGCCATCGCAGAAGCTTTGCTGCTACCAGACTCCAGGCACTTCGATAGACGATTCAGAGATAGCCAAAAGGTACACTTGTGCCTGCTGGACCTGTGGGTGTTGGTTGTGACCAGATTGTTTTGACCAAGAAGAACAATAGCCCCCACCAAATGTTTGCACAATGACTGCTGTGTTCCAAGAACGAAAGGTCTGCATCAGCAGCCCTTTGACCCGTACATAGAAGACTTTGTGGGACCCCAAGATCTGTGGACAGAGTCACCCCAAGATCTGTGGACAGAGTCACCCACACTCACCTGTGGACCGAGGACTCAACCGGGCTTCACTCTTGTTGTCCTCACAGCATCAACAGCGTCACTTGAGCATCTTTAAAGCAGCATCCCTCAGCTACAGGACCACTCCATAGAAGTCAATGGCGGTCATTCTGTAAAATTCCGAACCTGCTTAAAAAATGCTCTGGTGGTCAGGTAACTTTCCAAAGAATCCTTACTGGCCTCCTATACCTCTATCCTGTCAGATGTGGCATCCCACCCCAGGTAGGAGTTGCTGAACTGACTGTTACAAACTTTTCCAAACTTTTGCGCAGTTTGGAAAGTTTTGACTTGCCAATGCTTGTTTGCAGTTGATATAAACACTTTTAAATGCTTCAAAAATTCCAATCCCTGGATCCCTCAGGTAGGTGGATTATGATGATCCAGGACTTTAAAAATTCAATAACTCTATGTTTAAGAATTGTTGTAGTGTCTCTTTTTTGTTGTGTGACTTTCCTATTCTGTTGTTTGGTGCTGTTAAATCCTTCACACATTGTTTCTTCACTAAGACTTGCAGCTCTGAGCTACAGCTACCAAGGGTTGAGCTTAAGGTTGAGTAAATTTACCTGACTGGTCCAAAGATGGTAAATGTGAGTATACTGCACGATAGAGCCCCATCTATATCATGTAGTACAACTATTTTCCTACTTTCTGGAGAACCTCTTTCAGTTACCAAAACTGCAAATTGAAATTACTCATAGATATTTGGATGAACCTTTACTGCTTTCTCTTTTAGTCTCTCTTTTCCAAAAATGATAGGATGGGTCTCAATGTGTCGCACTGGTCCACAAAATGTGTTTAGCTTTATGAGATAATCTAAAAGGGCATAAAATTATGATCAGGTTATTAAATAAAGAAAAAAGATTTTTTTTTTACTGGCCAACCATTAACTATTACATCTTTGGGACCATTCAAGTCACCATACAAATGTAATTAATGTGTCACGTTCTTTCTACACTACGGATCATTTGCCTGTTCACTGCAAGTAGTTATTTCAGTATGTTGTACATGTACATCTGGGATTGATGCCTGTGGATCACAGTTAATGCTTGCTAATGCTTCTAGTACCTTGAAATCTACTTGAATTCTAACCTGGGGACTTAAAGGCTAAGGAACTGAGCAGTTATTTTCTAGCAGTTGGAGAAAAGTGAGACTTAGGGCCTGATTACAAGTTTGGCAGTCAGACCTCCAGACGGTCATGTTGGCAGTCTTGAAAAAAACACCACGCATATTATGTTGAACTGCCAACTCCCAGGCAAAAAAGGCAGACCGCCAGTGGAACAGCAGCTTGCATATAGGCGGTCTGACCTCCAGCACCACCAGTGCAGCAGTCATCCACCGAGCCTATTACAATCACACATTCGCCATGGCGGTCCCCTCATGTTGGTCAGCCAATGGTAGTCCACCACAGCGGTTCACAAAGTAACAGAGAAGTGCACATCGGATGAATTCAAAAACAACATAGCTGACACACATTGGCCAACTGGACACACTTGCAAAGGACACTATAAAACACACCCCTTCACAGGCCACAATCCTTTGCATTTCCACTGGAAGACAATGAAGCGCAAGCTCCTATTTTTTGTAGAATACATAGATTAGGCACCCAATTTCTCCACCATCCCATATAACACGCTGCACACACTTTTGTCCATTCACACTCTACTGCACTTCCCCTGTTAAGTAAGTCCCTGTCACCCTTTCTTTTTTTCCCCCACAATGTCACGTGTAAAAAAGCCCCGTTTATCTGAAGATGAGTTAAGAGTCATGGAGAATGAAATTATAAGAGTCGAACCAAAACTGTTTGGAGCACAAGTCCAGCATACTCCTCTCAGCAGGAAAACTGAAATGTGGGACAGGATCATTGACAGAGCGACTACTGTAGGCACCAACCTGCATACAAAGGAGGACATTGGGAAGAGGTGGAACGATCTCAGGGGCAAATTCCGTTCCCTGGTCTCCAGGTACCAGCCCCCCAAGACACGCAAATACCCAAACTCACACACGCAACAGACACCACCCAAACAGAAGCATACCTCACACATGCACACACTGAAGCCATCTACACCAACACTCAAGGGGACCACTCCCTCAACCTCCAAATCCCCAACTCCTTCTGCAGACCCTCCTGGTTTTCCCAAGGAGAGTTTCCTTTTTGAGCTTGTTCTTTTCCCTGTCCCCTCCACCCCCTTCCCAAAACCAAGAGGCCCGACCCACATCCCTACTCATCCCTTCCATATCCAAGTCCTCCCAATGTCACACCTGTGCCCTGCAAGCACCTATACCCCTCCCCCCCAACAAGACACTTATCCCTCCAAAGAAAAATATACCCCCCAATTCAAACCTACCCATCCAAAATCTGACCCCACCCAATGATTATCCCCGAGGCACCTGCCTGCCCAATTTATGCCCCTTCCTGTGGAGGTTCAAGTGTTGGCACAGTAATGTGCATAGACTTCTAATGGGACTGGCCAATGGCCTTTACTCTAAATGATTTTCAGTTAATAAACCCAAGTTGTTTTTTTGGGAACACATTTGTCCTACATTTCCTTTTCTACCTTTATGTTGTTCCTGAGTAACTTGTGTTGTATGCCTACAGTTTTGTGTGTGTTTGAGCCTGATCGATGATCCATTTGCTGCTTTTTGCAATATCTGAGTTTGTGGGCAGTACTGGTGTCACCCAAGACAAAGGCAAATGTTGACTCAATGGATATGTGGGTGTTGATCCAAATGGGTTGTCAGTGCGTTGTGTTATGTTTAGTATGATAAGTATTTAATCTTGTGTGGCCCAATGCCCCCCTGATATGGATTCAACATTTGTCTCATGTGTGGAAGCTAGGGTTTTGTTTGTTCACACATGGAGGGTGTTCAATTGTGCTAGCTTCCTTTGCATTTGACTGAGCATGTGTCATTTTGATGTGTGTACCTTGCAGCTACTTCCTTTAGATGTATGGCCCATGCTGTTGCTGTTGTATTTGCTTTCTTGACTTGCACTTCCACATTATGCAGATAGGCATATCACTTGGCTCTACTGTTGTTTTTCCCTGAGACACATGAAGGGGCAGTTCTGTGTAAATGTTGTTTCAGGGGCATGTGCAAAGTGTAATGTGGCAGAATCCTTTCATGAACGCTTCTGATGCCCCATCCCTACTGTGCAGATATTGTTTACATAGCAAATTATTGCACATCCCATTGACTTCCTTTGTGTTGCAATGGGAGTGATGTGTGGGTTCATTGCAGGACTATTTTATGGGAGGTGGCAGTCTTTGCTCTATGGGCCCACCGACATAACACCGCAGTCTGAATGCCAAGCCGATGGACCGCCAAATCGTAATCAGGCCCTTAGTCATTTGTTCCACAGCCAAAGGACTAACACGAGATGCTGAGATATGCTCAGAGAGGGTGCATCCAAGGAGGGCAAGAGAGCCAGGCTTTTAACATTTGGAGCTTTTCACCTCACAGGAAAAGGTGTAAAGTTTGTCCTTGCATTAAAAATATCTGGCCACATAGAACCCTGTCTGGCTACAGCTTCCAGATTTGCCCCACTGAGGGATTGTAATAACCAAAAAAGTCTTAAGGTAAAACCTTGGGTCAGGGTGAGGCAACAAATCTGTCTTACTCGCAAAGTGACATTGTCACTATGAAATCCAGCTTAGTCTTGCTATGAGAATCTGGTGCCAATATCAATGGCTTCAGTGGAAGCTCAAAGACAATGTATCTAACTTCCTTGTAGCCTCCTGACCTCCACACCTTTCCTCACTAAAGGATTTGATTTTCATTTCAGTGACTAAGCCAGAAGATACAAACGTTGACAGGGACAATCAACTTTGTGTATCTGAACTCCATTGCTATTGGGGTGCAACTGCATAAAACCTGATGGTGCTTTATATTTTCTAGGTGCTTAATGTGTTCTCTATGCTTTTGTTTTTTGCTTGAAAATTGTGGGTACGGCTTCAATTAAACACACATTTCCCTGGGTACTGAGGTTCGCCTGTGTCATATCTTCCAGGACTTGAAAATAAAGTCTCCAAGAACTGTATTGTTGTCTAACCTGTGCTTATTGAGAACTAGAAGCCAGCCCCCTTAGATGAGTAATATGTTTTTAATATGACCTTTGGCATTTCATGTAAACAAGGACAAAGCTACAACAGTATTCAATAAGCATTGGCAAAGCCAATAAGTGCTAGTAAAAGTGATTAATTGATTTTTAGTGTGTGTGTGTATCTGTGTATGTGGGTGAGATAGAGAGAGAGAGAGAGAGAGAGAGAGATTGTTGAATGGGGACGTTTCCTGGAGAGAGAGATTGTTGAATGGGGACGTTTCCTGGCACAATACCCTACTTTCTATCCTTCTATTTATTCTGCACATTTTTTATGTATATAAATACATGTATTTTTATTCAACTATTACTAACCTCTAAGCAGTCATTGCACACTGGTTACAGTGCCAACAGGAAGAACAATTAACCTGAAAAAATTGTCTCAACTCAGACTTAACCTATACATACACATAGCCCTTAATAATCAAAGTAGAACTTAATAACATAAGTTAGCATGACATAGTGATACATTACTAAAATAGCGTACAAAAATACTAGTGAAAAACACTAACAGTACCTCTACAAATAAAAGAACCCAACAAACATTATAACAACCTTCTAGACCTCCCCCCAGGACCTCTTACCCTCAAAAGCCTTTAAAAAAACTTAAAAAGGACTTAACTGTTTTATGAACAGCAGAACCTTCCTGCAAGCTGGTTCTGCGAAAATAAATTAAAAAACATAACAGAATATACCACAAAATAACCCTTGCACTGCCCATTCCAAGTGCCCGCCTGTGGCCCCTGCACCTGTTCTCCACCAACCTTTTCATGGCGGTGTTACCAATTTAGGAAAGACTTTGGATGCTAAAGGGGTGACATTTACTATTCACACTCCAATCTTTCAATATTGGTGGACGGTGTTGGACACTAAAAGGGTAACATTTATTATTCCCACTCGAATCTAAACCAATTTGGTGAAGGTGTTGGACACTGAAGGAGTGACATTTACTATTCCCGCTTCAATCTAGACACATTTTATAAAGGGACTGGGCACTAAAGGGGTGAAATTCCCTAATTCCCCTACAATCTAAGGCTATTTGAAAAAGGTGTTGGAGGCTAAAAAGGTGAAATTTACAATATGCACACAATATAAAACATTTTAAACAGTGTATTACAAATTAACAATTTAAATGCACAATTAATGTGCAATACTCATACACATTTTGTTATACAATTAAATCAAATGTAATCCAAAAGCAAACTAACCTACATTACACACGTATATATGCAATTTTAAATATTAAATTGTACGTCTAAAATATATTTTGAAAATACACTTACAATTTTCTTTTAAAAATAAAAATATCTACAATTTAAAATAAACTTTAAGTAAAATTATAACATTCTAAATGTTTACATAAAATACTTCTAAATATTTTACTTCATTAAAAATGTTATCACTTTTTAAAATTGTAACTTTTTTAAACAAATGTTTTTATTTTATACCATGTATTTATATATCTCAATAAATATGAAATTAAAATGTATAAAACATATTAATGTAACAACATACATTTAAAACCTCAAAATTCTTAATGTGCACATATTCAAAATGATGTACCTAATTTTAATTATAAATATATATGTTTTTAAAAATATCCCCCATTATCCCCTAAAAACCAATGTTCTACTATTAAAAAAGTATTAAACAACTAATTATATACATTAATACAACTAAGTATACACATTTCAACAATTCCATCACTGAAATAATGATCATTACTAGAAACCCAAATATATAAGATGATAACCATACAGTCAAACAAACTAAAATAAAATGAAATACTAATTAACACTTACAAACATTGTTACATACAACAATATTCTCTACATCAATATTATTTACAATGATATTAGAAACAACTCTAAAAACAATATTTTTACCTTCAATATTACTGTTGATGATACTTATGATGGACTGATATTCTTGACACAATATGGTTGTATCACAATATTTTTTCCAATAGTCTTTTTAAACCCTGCCAGACTGTCTGAAACTATAAAAGTGTTGTTATTTGAAAGAAGACCAGAAAGCATTTCATTAACTTTCAGTGAATGCTAGTGCCAAGTTCAAGCTGAGTGTAGAAATAGGCCTCAAGTTTGGGTAATACTGGAGTGCCTACTGAAATTATAAGCCCTCAGCATTAAAAGTATCAAGGCATGAAACTACATTGTGACTGGGTATGTTCCTGGACTGCAAGCTGAATCATCCAACAAGCTTTGAAATGGTAGACAATAGCAAATCCCAGGCAAACCATGGTGGCAAGTTGTGAAGTGCACTTGACTAATGTGAAGCCATCAATAACATCTTCACTGGGAAAATAAACAAAATTAGAATCTTCGTCAATAATATGAGTCAGAAATACATACCTCTTGCAATCTTTCAAAGCTCACCATCACAGTGGACCATCTTCAACCTCCTCTTGCATATTGAACTCACAAACACCCTCAACTCTCCTCAGACCACTTTCTACAAAGACAACATTTTACCATCATTTATTGTGGAATCCATCCAAGGAGATCCTGTAGCTCCCATCTTCAGTATTACACCTCCCTCAGTCAATGAGCCTCTGCTGAAACTCCCAAAACTGGAGAAATGCTGCTCAATCTGAAAAAGAGTGCCATCAGAAAGTTGGTAATAAGCTCTCTGTAGCTTACCAGAATAACCCTTTTGCTTTTCTTCATAGAGCTCACTGTTTATGGATTATTTAATGTTTTTATTAGTCAATCTATCTCAACACCAGGGAAGTAGCGAACCAGTGCATGATCAAATCTCTTTTTTGATACTCATCACATTGTTAGAAGAGACAGAGAGAAAAGCAAAATCATTTTTTCAACCATATGAAACATTGTTACTTAATGCAGCATAATATTCAAGAAAGGGTAGTTAAGTGATGCAGTCAAGTTGACAGAATTATCACTTATAATTACTGGTGTGTTAGTACAAGTGCAACACCTTAATACAATAATTAGCAATTAAACTTTGCAAATAGTTTACACTAGTGGGGGACCACGCTTTGGTAATCTCCTTAGTAACATTTGATTCTTTTGACCACAGGACCATATTTATACAAAATAACGCATCAATGTGTTGAAGAAGCAATGTGTCAAAATGATATATGTTGTGCAGGAATCAGTTATGACGCCATGGATGCACCATATTTACATATTTACAATAAAGGGCACTATGGGGCAAGGACCCAAGGTGCACCCAAAATTCTGACACATCTATGGGAACTTTGCCATAATGATTCTGCCCCAAAAGTGGCACATCACTGAAGTTGGACTTACAATTGACACAACTTCAGCGATGTGTGAAAATTTAGAGGCGCTGCAAAAGACTGTAAAATGGTGGAATAGCACCATCTACACTTTTACATTTGGTCCTGGATATGAGGGGGTCTGCATGAAGTATGTCTATGTGACACATTATAATTTGCATAGTGTGCTTATGTGTATGTAGAGACCTGCGTGACATTGTGTGTGAGAGTGTAAAGTAAATCAATATAAGCATATTTTGGAATGTGAAGTGGAAATACATGTATAACATACCTTAAGTGTATACTTACCTGTTGTCCTTTCAGAGTACACAGACCTGGACTTACAAAACGTACTGAATGTCAAATTGCTTTGCTGCAGTGTATGATGAGACCATAGGTGCCATTGTCCCAGCTTGGTCCAGGGGTCTTACAACATGATTGCCACATTTGTAGATGCTCTACCAGTAGAGGGCAAGTGAAATACAATAATAAAAAGGGCTCCCCATCAACTAAAATAGAAGTGGGACTAGGGATAACAAATCAAAACCACAAAATGTCCCTCATCAAAAAAGGGTTCCTAAATATGGAATCCCAAACTCACAAATAAACAAATATCTCAAGCCACAAAAATCAAATACATTTACATGTATCAAAAATCTAATTTAATTTATTTAATCATATATATGTTCCTAAATTCAATTATAACATAGAAGACCTCATTGTTTACTGAAAAATAATAGCAGTGTCCCTTAGGAAAAAAATCCATAAATATAAAAAACAGTGAACACAATCACACCAATACACTCATACCGAAATATAAAAAGTACAACAGGGACAAAGCTAGTCATAGATAGCAAAGGAAATACCAGCACAAAAAATATTCCTCCAGATGGACCATCTGGTCTCCCAGATTAGGCTAGGCTAGTCCTTTATTTCTATATTGATATTCGTTCAATCAACAAGTCTTGTATATCCATCTCATTCTTTTGTATGAGTCCTTCTTTACATCCTTATGGACAGGAGAAGAGAAATAAATCCGATGCAATGCCATCGTCCTGCAGAACAGTGACCAGTTAAATCCAGTACAATGTCCTTGTTTCACATACTAGTGCTGATGTACGTTTCAGTGAATAGTGATCACTCTGGGTCACTCACCTTTTCAAGGCACTGTGACGGATCGGACCAGGCAGATCCGCACACCATTAGGACTTGTGCTGTTGCTGCCTTAGACAGCACGGAAGCAACCCGGGGAGATACTCTCTCCATTGGCTCCCTGCCAGGACCGTGCGAATCTGAGGCCGTAAAAGGAGTGGGTCCACCCAATCCGGGGAGAGGAGGAGGGATCCGGTGGTGGAAAACAAAGGAGCCGGCGAGTGAATTGGAAGACGAGCCGCAGAGGACGAGGGACGAGGAAGATCCTGAAGACTTCAGGACTCGTCTTTAACAGCCTGGAGTGGAGCCGGAGTCAGGATTCTTGTGGACCCAACACAAAGACGAAGACCGCTGGCCCCGGGGAGCATACGAATGAGCCTGCCACGCTTCAGGAGAAGCGTGGCCAAGCCAGGTACGGGAACTCGGGACAGGGAGGAAGGAGCGGGAGGAGGGAGGGGGACGGGAGAAGGGGGGAAAAATCACGGGTACTGCACTAAGAAGGGGGGTGGAAGAAAGGGGGGTGAGGGGCGTAAGGAATCGGAGAAACACAGAATCACGAGAACGATGTGAGGAGATAAACACAAGGAGTTTAGCCTAAGAAAGAAAAAAAAAGAGAGAGAAGGAAAAGACAAAGAACAGACCTAAGAGGAAGGAAGGAAAAGAACAGTAGCGAGACGTATACACCAATTTCAGAGCAGACCAAGAAAAGGAGAAGAAATAAGACTAATACGAGTGAGAAAAGAGGAAAAGAAAAGAAACCTGCCAGCACCAGGAAAGAGGGATAAGAAAGGGAAAACTGAGTGACCACAGGAATAACCAAAAGGCTGAAAGTAAAGAGAAGGGAGGAAGCTCTAAATAGAGAAAGCCGCGTATTAAGACAGAAGAGTGGAGAGGAGTAGTAGAGAGGGAAAACAAAGGAGGGGTGTAAATCAAACACTTACCACACCTATTCTTCTTCTGTCCCCACACGCTTCCCGCGAGGCCTCTGGAAGAAAAGAAAGAAGAAGACGAGATTAGTGGCCAGAAGAACGAAGAGACTCACCAACCCCTACCTACAAGCCATCCTCCCACAACCCCACTGACATTGTATAAAGAGCAATAAAAGAAATATACCTAACACTCAAAACGGGCAGTCTGGTGTATTCGATCGGCCAACCTGGTACAGGCACATAGGGGGTCATTACAACATTGGCGGTAAATGCCATTTACAGCCGTGCAGAAGACCGCCAACACACCGCTGCGGCAGCGGAATTCCGCCACAGCTATTACGACCCACAGCTCGGAATCCACCGAAATCCAGACACCCACACAAGTCCGCCACACCAAAGGTCAGTGATAAACTGGCGATAACAAAACCTCCACCGTCACGCCAACAGGAATACGCCCACACTACTATGACCCACGAATCCACGCGGCAGTATTTTAACCGCAGTATTCCATTGGTGGTATACACCGCCGTGCTCAAAATACACACACATTTACAAAACACTACCACATTGGACAATTCCAAATACACACACCTTATACACATACACACACCACTCCCACACACTCAATGCAATATAAAACACACACCCACATAACCCACAAACCCTTATGACCAGAAATGTAGACGAAGGCCAGAGATACTGCACAGCAAAGACAACCCCACCATACAGAGGCACACAACACCATCACACCTACACATCCACCCACAAAACACCACACACCCCTAAACATCACCCCACACATCACCCACACCACCCCATGGCACCGCAAAGACACCCCAGGTTTTCTGAGGAGGAGCTCAGGGTCATGGTGGAGGAAATCATCTGGGTAGAGCCACAGCTATTCGGATCACAAGTGCAGCACACCACCATAGCTAGGAAGATGGAGCTATGGCGCAGAATCATGGACAGGGTCAACGCAGTGGGACAGCACCCAAGAACACAGGATGACATCAGGAAGAGGTGAAACGACCTATGGGGGAAGGTGCGTTCCGTGGTCTCAAGACACCACATAGCGGTTCAGAGGACTGGCGGTGGACCCTCACCTCCTCCCCCAGAACTAACAACATGGGAGGAGCAGGTCTTGGCTATACTGCATCCTTAGGGCCTCGCAGGAGTAGCTTCAGGAATGGACTCTGGTAAGTCAAATCTTTCACTACTTCATCCCCTACCCTACCTGTATGCTATCACATACCCCCACCCTCGCCCTCACCCCCATCACTCCAACTCTTCACATATGTCCCTCTATCACAACCCACCCATCCCAACATAAAGCCCTGCATGCAACAACAAAGCATGGACACCCATCACCAATGCATGTCCACTACACATACCCACACAGACCCCTAAACAATTAGCACACAAGGTCCTACACAAGAATGCAAGCACTGGGATACGGGGTCACCCACCCATTGCACACCATGGCACACACAGATGCAATAATCATGCCTTTACACCCCTGCAGGACCCCTACCCAACGTCGCCGGACAGGAGGGTCCAGACATGTCCATCCCACCCACAGAAGAGGCCCACAGTGATGACAGCAGCTCTGTCCAACTGGATCTAGATGACCAGCCCGGCCCATCTGGGACCTCGGGACAGTCAGTTCCCCTCACACTGACACAAGCCACAACAGAGCCTCCCCCCTCTGGAAACACCAGCACAGCACCCACCCAGCGGGCCCATACCTCTGTCCCCTGGACACATCAAGCAGCAGTATGTCCACCACTACAGGGAACCCAGGCTAACCCACCAACCCAACAACAGCAGGGACCTGGCAGTGGGCACACTGTTCAGGGGACAGAGGCCCAGGAACACAGGGGAATTGGGAGGGCTGCTGTGCGACAGGGGGAGGACAGGCCCAGGGAACCCACTCTCCACGAGGCCCTCTCCAACATCAAGGGAGCCTACCACCATTCCCAGGAGACGATGGCAACGGTACTGGCCAAGTTTCAGGAGACCCAGCTGATGCAGGAGGAACAGTATTTGGGGTTCAGGGAGGAACTCAAAGCCATCAATTCCACTCTTGGCACCATTGTAGGGGTGCTGAAGGAACTCGTGAACACCAGGAGGGACACTGTGGCACAACAAAGGGCCCCTGACACTGGCCTGGACGATGAGCTGCCCACCACCTCGACCATGACACCAGCACCACACCCCCTGCAGATGGAGAACCACCCCGCAAGCGGTCCCTGAGATCCAGGACAAAGACAGAGAACAATGCCAAGAACCCCGCCAAGAAGTGAGACCACCCTGATTGTCATCCTTTTGTCCCACTTTGTCACCCTGTCCATCCTTAAACTGCCCCAGCTCCACTTCCTATGCCCCTTTGGAAAATACACCTGTGAGTCTAATAGACTGGACTCTTCCATGGACATTCCTCCACCATCACCCCTGACCATTTTACAACCCCCTCCACTATTTAGCACTTAAATAAACACCCTTAAATCACAAAACTATCTAGAGTCAGTCTGTACTTTCGAAAATGTGTATTTGCAATAACTGAGCAAAAATGATATATCAATTGTATTGTCAACATACCTATGTCACACAGCTCTAGTCCATGAGGAAACAAAGCAGATGTCACACAGTGGGACTCACATCTGTGAAATCGAAAGGGAAAGTGACAACTCAGGCTCCATACACTGGGTGAAAGTGACAGACAGATGAGAGGTAGAACAAGTGTATCAGATGGAGCAGGCAGTGATGCCTTCTTACCTGTGTCTCACTGGAAGTATTGATGAATCACTGTGTTTCTGTTGTCAATATCCTCTTCTTCTGCTTCCTCATCTTCACTGTCCACAGGCTCCACAGCTGCCACAAGACCTCCATCTGGATCATCCTCCTGCAGAAAAGGCACCTGTCGTCGCAAAGCCAAGTTGTGAAGCATACAGCAGGCCACGATGATCTGGCACACCTTCTTTGGTGAGTAGAATAGGGAACTACATGTTATATGGAGGCACCTGAACCTGGCCTTCAGGAGGCCGAAGGTCCTCTCTATAACCCTCCTAGTTCGCCCCTGGGCCTCATTGTAGTGTTCCTCTGCCCTTGTCCTGGGATTTCTCACAGGGGTCAGTAGCCATGAAAGGTTGGGGTAGCCAGAGTCACCTGCAAATGTCGAGGGACAACTGTTAGACACACACTAACCCTTAGGGACAACCCCAGACCCAGACACCTAGTCACACTGTATAGGGTCCATGTCCTCACCTAATAGCCACACACGGTGCCTCTGGAGTTGCCCCATCACATAAGGGATGCTGCTATTCCTCAGAATGTAAGCGTCATTCACTGGGCCAGGAAATTTGGCGTTCACATGGGAGATGTACTGGTCGGACAAACACACCATCTGCACATTCATAGAATGGTAACTCTTCCGGTTTCTGTACACCTGTTCACTCCTGCGGGGGGGACCAAGGCCACATGTGTCCCATCAATAGCACCTATGATGTAGGGGATATGTCCCAAGGCATAGAAGTCACCTTTCACTGTTGGCAAATCCTCCACCTGAGAGAAAACGATGTAGAGATGCGCATGTGTTTCAGCAGGGCAGACAACACTCTGGACAACACGTTGGAAAACATAGGCTGGGACATCCCTGATGCTATGGCCACTGTCGTCTGAAAAGACCCACTTGCCAGGAAATGGAGTACTGACAGCACCTGCACTAGAGGGGGGATACCTGTGGGATGGTGGATAGCCGACATCAGGTCCGGCTCCAACTGGGCACACAGTTCCAGGATTGTGGCACAGTCCAGTCTGAAGGTGACAATTACATGTCGCTCTTCCATTGTGGACAGGTCCACCAGCGGTCTGTACACCGGAGGATGCCGCCATCTCCTCACCTGCCTCAGTGGACGTGCTCTATGGAGGAGAACAGCGATCAGAGGGTCAGCCAACACTAAGGTACAAAAACACTACTTTATTGCACACATTTTTCAATCGGCTATGTCCCTGTCGTAATGTGTATGCAAGGCCTAGATATGTGTGACGCACTTAAAATTAATGCCGTGTGGCCCCCTGAAATGGCGGCTGCCTGACCTGTAATGTGGGACAAGGGGATATGAGGTAACTGCGCTGGTGTTGTACACCGTAGCGGTAGGCGATCGAAGACCGCGGCGCAATCCTGCATTGGTTAACATTGGACTCTATGGGTCCCAGGAGCCAATGACGATGTACGCCGGCGGTGACGGTATGCACCGCCGCAGACGTGACCGCCATTTTCTGTCTGTTCACTCACTTGATACCTGATCTTCGACAGGAGAGGACCTACACTGCAAGTGCTGCTTTGACCTCAGTCTGGAAGAGACAATGACTCATGTGTCTGGAGAAAGGGCCCCTGCCTTCACCACAGAGGAGTTGGACAAACTAGTGGATGGGGTCCTCCCCCAGTATACGCTACTCTACAGTCCTCCAGACAAACAGGTAAGTAGACTGTGAGCATGCTGCATGGGCAATGCCTGTGTGGAGTGGTGTGGATGGAAGATAGGGCGGGGGAGAATGAGGCCTGCATGAAACGACATTGAGTGCATGTGCATCATGGCAAGGGTAGGAACACAGGCCAATTACTGTGACGGTCCGGACGGTTATATCTTCTCCTTTTCCCCTGTACCATTCCTCTAGGTCAGCGCCCAGCAGAAGAAAGATATTTGGCGTGCCATCACCAAGGAAGTCCGGACCCTGGAGTTCCACTACAGACAGAGCACCCACTGCCGGAAAAGATGGGAGGACATTTGCCGCTGGAGCAAGAAGACGGCGGAGGCCCAGCTGGGGATGGCCTCCCAACGTGGGAGGGGTGCCTGTCGCAGCATGACCCCCCTGATGTCCCGGATCCTGGTGGTGGCATATCCGGAGTTGGATGGGTGCTTGAGAGCATCACAGCAGCCACAAGGGTGTGAGTACACTCTCATTCAGCTGATTCAGCGCGCATTACAAGGTGTCTGGGTGGGGGAGGTGGGCTGTGGGTTCCCCTAGGCCAAGACGAGTTTAGTTGGCAAGGTCCCTTCGTAAGGCAGGCCATGTGGCACCCCACCAGTGTTCAGAGGCAACTGCACCTAGTCAGGCTCGTGTGACTTCCATGTGTGCATCAATTGGGCATAGGCCTTGTACCCCATGTCCCTGTGATTAATTAGGGAAGTCTAAGTGCACGGCGTAGTGCAGAGGTCTTCTGTGTCTGTAGTGTCCACCAACGGTAGAGGTATAGCATGCACTCAACTTGTCTTTCTTCTGTCTTTCCCTCTCTTTGTTTGGTCTCCCTGTTCTTGGGTGCAATAGCATCATCAGGCGGAGGAGCAGTGGCACCGGAGCAGGAGGGAGCTGCATCCCACATGGCCCTGGAGGGCGAGACAACGGAGTCTGAAGGCACCAGTGGGATGGAGGGCGAGGGGAGTGCCACAGCGGGGACAGGAGCTGAGACCTTCGACACGGACTCCTCCTCTGATGGGAGCTCCCTTGCGGTGGCGGGCCCCTCTGTGCCTCCCGCATCTACAGGTACAGATGCCACTTTCCCTACCAGCACCGCCCTCCCAGCAGCCCCTCAGCATGTGCCCCGTGGCCACACACCCAGGAGGGTGGACATCTCCTTCGCCCCAGGCACCTCAGCCCCTGCCTCTGTCAGCCCTGCTGCCCTCAGTGACGAGGCCATTGACCTCCTCAGATCCCTCACTGTTGGGCAGTCTACCATTCTGAATGCCATCCACGGTGTAGAGAGGCAGGTGCAACAGACGAATGCATACCTGGAGGGCATTCATTCTGGTCAGGCAGCCCAACAGTGAGCTTTTCAGACTCTGGCCTCAGCACTGATGGCAGTCATTGTCCCTGTGTCCAGCCTCCCCCCTCCAACTTCCACCACCCAGACCCAAACCCCTGTACCTCAGCCTATCCCAAGCACACCATCAGACCAGCATGCACACACCTCAACACACAAGGGAAGCTCTAGCAAACATAAGCACCACACATCACACAGGCACTCACACAAGCATCATACCCATGCAGACATACCAACATCCACTGCCTTCACTGTGTCTCCCTCCTCCTCGTCTCCGTCCTCCCTCCCTGTCACATCTCCACTCACACCTGCATGCAGTACATCTTCATCCACTAAGTCCATCACGAGCACACCCATCACCACACTCCGCTCACGTGCCCTCACCACCCCCACTACCATTCACACATCCCCTGTGTCCTCTCCCAGTGTGTCTGTGAGCCCACCTCCCAAGGTACACAAATGCAGTCACACACCCATCCAACAGCCATCCACCTCACGACAGCCTCCAGCCCATGCACCTTCACCCAAAGTCAGCAAACATATACCTCCTACAACCACTACCTCTTCCTCCACTCCCAAATCCCCTCCATCTACCCGTCCCAGTGTGTCTAAAAAACGTTTCCTGTCCAACCTTGACCTCTTCCCCTCACCTTCCCCACCCCTTCAGTCCCCTAGGGCCCGCCTTTCCAGGTCCCAACCCAGCACCTCAGCCACCACATCAGCAGGAACAGTGGTTCCAGCAGTAACCGGCTTCTGGAGTGCGCCAAGCAGCAGGGCAGCCAGTGTGCCAAGGAGCCAGACCACGGACAGTCCCCCACCTCAGAAGCATAAGAAGTTCGCCACTGCCCAGAGGGAGAAGGGTCAAACATCTGCCACGAAGGGCCCTCCCAGGACTACAGTTGGGAGTGGGAAGAAAGCTGCGCCAACATCCAAGGTGGGGAAGGGGCACAGAAAGAAAGGGAAGTTGCCGCCAACCTGCATGGCGGACAAGACCTCTACCAGCACCGCTGCCCAGGACACCACCGCCACCAGCACCACTGCCAAGGACACCGCCGCCCCAAGCACCGCGGCCAAGGACACCGCCGCCATCAGCACTGCTGCCAAGGACACCGCCACCACCAGCACCGCTGGCCAGGACACCGCTGCCACCAGCACCGCTGCCCAGGACATCTCCGCCACCAGCACGCTCACTGAGCAACCCACCAGCACCGCAGGCGAGTGAGCAGGATGAAGCACTCTGGGCACAAAGCCCCATCCAGAACCAGTGGAGAAAGGCATCCACTACCTCTGTCCTTGGCAGGATGAAGCACTCTGGGCACCAGGCCCCCTCCAGAACTAGTGGAGAAAAGCATCCACTACCTCAGTCCTTGGCAGGATGAAGCACTCTGGGCACCAAGCCCCCTCCAGAACCAGTGGAGAAAGGCATCCACTACCTCAGTCCTTGGCAGGATGAAGCACTCTGGGTACCAAGCCCCCTCCAGAACCAGTGGAGAAAGGCATCCACTACCTCAGTCCTTGGCAGGATGAAGCACTCTGGGCACCAATCCTCCTCCAGAACCAGTGGAGAAAGGCATCCAGTACCTCAGTCCTTGGCAGGATGAACCACTCTGGGCACCAAGCCCCCCTCCAGAACCAGTGGGGAAAGGCATCCACTACCTCAGTCCTTGGCAGGATTAAGCACTCTGGGCACCAAGCCCCCTCCAGAACCAGTGGAGACTGTTATCCACTTGAGAGACTGTGGCTTGGCACTACCCAGGATAAAGCAGTGGGCAAACCACCCACTTGCGAGACTTGAGAGACTGTGGCTTTACACTCCCCAGGATAAAGCAGTAGGCAAACCACCCTCTTGAGAGACTTGAGAGACTGTGGCTTTGCACTCCCCAGGATAAAGCAGTGGGCAAACCACCCACTGGAGAGACTTGAGAGACTGTGGCTTTGCACTCCCCACAATAAAGCAGTGGGAAAACCACCCACTTGAGAGACTTGAGAGACTGTGGCTTTGCACTCCCCAGGATAAAGCAGTGGGCAAACCACCCACTGGAGAGACTTGAGAGACTGTGGCTTTGCACTCTCCAGGATACAGCAGTGGGCATGGAGCCCCCTTGTGGATCTGGCGTCATGCACTCATCCGGCTGAGGTGCCCCCCCCCCACCTTCCCCCTGAGGTGCCTGTTGTATTTCTATCTGATGCCCCAGCAGTGTTCTCATCGTTTTGATCGGGTTTCGAGTGTGGGTCTCGCCCATGCATTTTGGGCCCAGTGGTCCACGGACTTTAATGGTGCAATACCTGGGCTTGTATTATTGGTATATATATATTTGTTTATAGTGCATATATATTTTTGAGTACTGGATTTTAATAGATTACAATCATTCAAATCATTTCCTTTTGTCTTTGCATTCTTCCGGGGGGATTAGGTGGTGTAACTGTAATGTATCAACATGTATTTGTGTGTGTGTTGTAGTGGGTGAGGGTGGGGGTGGGGGTGTTGTGTGTGTGTGTGTCACTCTCTTTTCCCTCCCCCTTCTCCTGTGTCGTAGGTGCAGTACTCACCGTGGTCTTCGCCGCCGGCGTTCGTGCTCCTGGTAGAGGAGCAGGAAGACAAAGGCAGGGAGAATATGGAGTTCCGGCTCCATGGCGTCCTGGTTCCTCGCGGGGTGTGTAGAGGTGAGCGTTTTCCCTTCCAAGTCCTGTTTCCGCCGTCATTTTGTTTGCGGTGAAACCGCCCCGGAAAAGGTGGCGGATTGGCCTGTTGTAATACTGTAGGCAGTACATTGTCGTCCGCCTGCCTGTTGGCGGTTACCGCCACGGTGTTTGTTTGTACCGCCGTGGCGGTCGGATAGTTAAAGTGGCTGTCTTTGTTGGCGGTTTCCGCTACTGTCGTGATTCAATTTTTCCCGCCCGCCTGTTGGCGATCTTACCGCCGCTTTAACACCGACCGCCAGGGTTGTAATGACCACCATAGTGTTGATATAAATAAAAAAATTCCAGGGACAAATATGTTATTCCCAAAATATATATTTCTGAAATACAAAGAAAGGATTTAATATATCTCTGGGCTTGCGAGTAATATAGAATAATACTTCATGATTCGGGGAAGTTACCCCACATGCCTAATAATGTTAGTTTAGAGTCATGCTCTAGTGTTCCCTGTAGTATCATTGCCAGATGTTCTACAAAGGATTATCAGAACCTTCTAATCTGAGGACACTCTCCCAGAGTGGATAAACATCAGGCACTGTGCCTCTTCGGCCTTGCCAAGTTATCTGTACACTAATGCACCATTTACAATGAAAGGCTTTTAATTGAATAGGTTGAAATTCAGCTCATATTTTGGCTGTGTGAGGAAACCTACAACCTTTTCCCAGTCCAATCCCTTTATAGGTCCCAAATAGTCTTCTAATTTTTCTTTAAATTTTCAGAGGATATCAAGAACATTATTTACTAAAGTTCTGATTGTTTGTGATATTGCTTTCATTTACAACTGTGTTGAAAGTGGTTTATTGTCAATGTGTAACTTTTCCTAAACCTCTATGAACCAACTACAGTGACGGATATCCCATCTGCCGAAATAAATCATTCAGGAAATAATGGGATTTATAGTTCAATGGATGGGATATTCAGCACTGTCATGACGCAGGAACCCGTCTGCCAAAAACTAAATCAGGCCCAAAGTAATGTTATTTTTTAGAGTTTAAATTACACATGCATGCTGTAGTGCTGAGCCCATGGAGAAAAGATGGTGTGTTCAGTGATGAACTCTCTGCTCAACTACTGAACTGAGGTGCAGAGGGTTTTTGGTGTTGCTGAACATGCAGTGTGGACTCCATCATCCTGAGCAGTTCTGGTTTGAAATTGGGCCCATTGCCCTTTCATGTTAAGCTACGCAGCCTCCTACATCCTTAGTGGCAGGTCTCATCTTGTGAGATGAAAGTTTCTTGCTAACAAACCTGCACATAGAGAACCACTGCTTTACTGTAGTCCATGCAGCATCAATGAAACATTCTAATTAATCTAAAAAGCATCCTGCATTGCGAGGATGATTGTTTTTGTGCAGGAAGGTAAGCTTCCTGCACAAAAACATTCACAAGAATGTGCACAGAATGCAGCACATGTAGCAGTGTTATGCATGAAAGGGGTCCATATTTACAAGGCTATTAAAAGCCATGCAAGGTGGCTTTGTGTGGCCTTGTAAATATGGGCTGGCACACTGCCCCAGCAGAGTGTCAAAAAAATTATGCTCTGGTGGCACAGTGTGCCGCTAGAGCCTCATAAATGAGGCTGTAAATTGTTTGCTTCCCCATGTAATGATTTGCTAAAAAATAGGAAATATGAAAGATGCCGTCCCTTTCAAGGCTGGGCTTGGGGATGGCAGTGGCCGCACTGCCAGACAAATTGCTGCTTCAATCAAGCATCTCACAGCAAGTCCAGAGGGCATACCACGTGGGTGGTGCAGGGTGGGGAAGGATCAATAACTTTTACATCCATGAAAAAACTTGGTGAAAGACAAACGGGTGCTATCCATCATTCAAGATGTTTTTTTGATAGTGTTAGAAATGGGGTCTTTGGTTGGAAGTCAGGTTACCCACCTGTCCAAGCAAGGACCCTCACTCTAGTCAGGGTAAGTCATACACAGTCCAAATTATCCTGTGCCCACCCTCTGGTAGCTTGGCACTGAGCAGCCAGGCTTAACTTAGAAGGCAATGTGTAAAGTATTTGTGCAATAAATCATACAATAACACCATATAGCACCACAAAAATACACCACACAGTGTTTAGAAAATGATCTAATATTTATCTGATAAGATGCAGGTCACAACGATTAAAATGCAATAAGTATATGTTGAGATACCACTGTAAAAGTGATATAAACTGTCTTAAGTCTTTTAAAAGCAAACAAAGTCTCTTTCAAGCACAAAGTACATGGTTCAGGTGAAAAATCTCCGCAAAGAACCGCAGAGGAGGAGATGCACGGAAACAAAGGGGTGTGCGTTGATTTCTCAGGCCGCACACGGCGATGCGTTGTTTAGTTTTCATGCAGGGACAGCTGTGCGCTGATTTCCGGCGCTCAGTCATGGATCCTCTTGGGGTTGAGGGGTTTTCAGACGCCCCGGGGCCGATGTGTGGATTTCCTGCACTGGCAGGACAAAGACACAAGAGCTGCGTTGTTTCAATGGGTGTTGCGTAAAGTTTTCTACTGCACGGCAGGCGCTGCGTCAGTTCCTCTCTGGAAGTCGGGCTGCGTCGTTCCAGTTCTGCTGTGCGTTGTTCCGGTGGACCGTGCATCGAATTTCCGGTCGCTACGCTGGCGCTGCATTGATCTTCTCAATGCAAAGTCAGGCTGCGTCATTCCGGTTCAGCATGTGGTGAAATTTTACTGCAGTGCAGGCCATACGTGTTTCTGGCAGGCTGTGCATCGAATTTCACAGCACAAGGAGTCCTTCTTGTAGAGATGAAGTCTTTTTGGTCCTAAGACTTTAGGGAACAGGAGGGAAGCTCTATCCAAGCCCTTGGAGAGCACTTCTTCACCACAGCCAGAGAGCAGCAAGGCAGCAGGGCAATAGCAAGGCAGCCGTCATTCACAGAAAGCAGACAGGTGAGTCCTTTGGGCAGCCGGGCAGTTCTTCTTGGCAGGATGCAGGTTCTTGTTCCAGTTTCTTCTCCAGGAAGTGTCTGAGTTGGTAGGAGCAGAGGCCCTGTTTAAATACCCAAATGTGCCTTTGATGTGGGGGAGACTTCAAAGAGTGGCTTGGAAGTGTACAATGTCCCCTTTCAGTTCAATCCTGTCTGCCAGGGTCCCAGTAGGGGGTGTGCAGTCCTTTGTGTGAGGGCAGGCTACTGTCCTTTGACATGCAAGTGTCAGGCCCTCCCCCCCAGCCCAGGAAGACCCATTCAAAATGCAGATGCATGCAAGTGAGGCTGAGTATCCTGTGTTTGGGGCGTGTCTGAGTGAATGCACAAGGGAGCTGTCAACTAAACCCGGCCAGATGTGAATTGTAAGGCACAGAAAGATTTAAGTACAGAGAAATGCTCACTTTCTAAAAGTGGCATTTCTGAAATAGTAATATTAAATCCAACTTCACCAGTCAGCAGGATTTTGTATCACCATTCTGGCCATACTAAATATGACCTTCCTACTCCTTTCAGATCAGCAGCTACCACTCAAACAATGTATGAGGGCAGCCCCAATGTTAGCCTACGAAGGAAGCAGGCCTCACAGCAGTGTAAAAACAAATTTAGTGGGTTTTACACCAGGACGTGTAAACTACACAGGTACATGTCCTGCCTTTTGCCCACACAGCACCCTGCCCTATGGGTTACCTAGGGCATGCCTTAGGGGTGACTTATATGTAGAAATATTTGAGTTTTAGGCTTGGCAAGTACTTTTAAATGCCAAGTTGAATTGGCAGTGAAACTGCACACACAGGCCTTGCAATGGCAGGCCTGAGACAAGGTTAAGGGGCTACTGAAGTGGGAGGCACAATCGGTGCTGCAGGCCCACTAGTAGCATTTAATCTACTGGCCCTGCGCAAATATAGTGCACTCTACTATGGACTTGCAAGTAAATTAAATTGTCCAATTGGGTATGATCCAATGTTACCATGTTTAAAGGGAGAGAACATATGCACTTTAGCACTGGTTAGCAGTGGTAAAGTGTGCAGAATCTTTAAACCAGCAAAAACAATTTCTAAAAAGTGGAGGGAGGCAGGCAAAAAGTTATTGGTGACCACCGTAAGGCTGTCAGGTCTAACAGATAGGTTCACAACTTCTCCTTCTGAGTCACTCTTAAGGGTAAATCGGTTACTGAGGTCAGAGATCAGAAGAAAAGCCAGGCTACCAGAGTAAAATATTTGGTTCCAAAAGAAACAGTAGCCCCAGTATTATAGCTGCATAGAGGGTATTCGATATAGTCTATACTCTTTCTTGTGCAAAATCAAACATCAGATTTACACCAGTCTTGAGCTTAAAGACTTTGAGCACATTTGTCTTTCTCATATTATTCAGGATGGTGGCTTCACATATTATAATTCCATTAACATCAGAAGGAGATTTTGGATACCCTTGGCCTTGCAGGATGTATAATTGTTTGTCCCAAAACACCAGAGGAGTTAACAATATCTCAGGTTAGTGGCCAGCACTGTCCATTCGAGGACCTTTCCTTCAGCCAGTTTACCTCACTAAGATATTTAACAAGGGTACTGGCAGCTTTGTAGTTGAATGAGTTACAAATGTTCTCTTCTTTTGGTGACCATCTGACATATATGATTCCTTTTTCAAGGCAAAAGCCGATCTGGAAAATGTGTGCAACTCTTTGGAGTTGCTGTGTTTCTTCCTCAAGATTCAAATGTCCAGTCTTCTACACATCATAAGATGTTTATTGGGGTCCCCTTTAACGTGAAGAATGGAAAGGTATTCCTCCAAAAGCAAACAGGGAGAATTTACAGAGTAAGTTGACAAAATTGTTAAGTATCCCTCAAGCATCAGCAAAGTCTTGGTTGAAGATGCGAGTACTAATGACATAAACTATAACAGTAGTTCCAAGGGCTCTCTGTTATCTGAATTCTCTGCTCAACCTTTTTCTGAATTACTGGTCTCTGGTGTAATGGGAATGTGAAAATCTGATACTGGTGTCTGACAATGTTATGCAAGAGTTGGAGTAGTGGCAAAATCATCAGAACTTACAGAATGGAATATTCTTGCAGAATCAAACTCTTTCATTAATAATGATAGATGCAAGCCATTGGGTTTTTGGAGCAATACTAGAGGTGACAGAAGTGATGGATAGCTCGATACAGACGGAGAAGGTAATGCCCCTCCAATGGAAGAAATGCATTGTAATTTGGTATTCTCTAGTAATTTTCCCAATACCTGGTGGGGTAATCAGTGATGGTCAGAACTAACAAAGAGGTGGACAAAATTTATGTGTATAAGCAAGCGGGGGAAAGAACCCAGCTTTCTAACAAGCATAGCTCACTGAATGCCAGGGAGGGAGAATATTCAGGTAGGCAGTCTCAGCTGCAACCTACCATTCTCAGTGATGTTCCAAATCAAACAGGCAGCTTTTCAGGATTTAGCATTCCTGTTCAGAAATTTGTGGGTGGATCTGTTTGCTTCTTTCCTCAGTGCTTTTCTTCTAAGGAAGCTCTCATTAGCGTGGGTAGTTGCTCGGTCATTCCCAGGTCCAGACATGCTCTTCTATGCCATTTTCCAGCTCTACTCCTGATGATGCTTTTGAAGATTCAGGAGGAGAGAGTCAGTATTATCCAGTAGGTCCATTCTGACCTCGATTACCCTGGTTTCCATTACTGAACCAGCTAATAGTCGGGCAATGCTTTTATATTCCATTTCATCCTTCTTCTCTCTGGTTTCAGAGTTGTCTCAGAAACAGCTCATCAATTTACATTGCAGGGAATGCAATTTGAAAGGCTTGACCTTTAGCACCTAGGCTGGTCCAAAGAGGTAGCTCCAGACATTTAAGCTTCCAGGATACCATCAACATTGGTGTCTTATTCTGAATATTTGAAGAGCTTTGAGAAGTTGTGTCCTAATAAAAGGTTGGTAGCAACATCCTGTAACCCTTTATAGATTATAGAGTACTTGATAGTTGGATTTTTAAAATGTTTAGCTGAATCTGCCTTAGCAGTACAGGGGCTGCGAATTAAGTGCATAAGAGAGCAATAGGTGATATTTAAAGGATAATTCCCCTAGAAATTAGGTTGATTAAAGGTTGCGACCTAAGGAACCAAGTTTTTGCAAACCTATTAGCAAAATGGGATTTATCTATTGTTTCATAAGTGAAACATAAGGAGCCATTCCAACCCTTTGAATCAGCTGACATTTTGGGGGTTATTACAACTTTGGAGGAGGTGTTAATACGTCCCAAAAGTGACCGTAAAGTGACGGATATACCAACAGCCGTATTACGAGTCCATTATATCCTATGGAACTCGTAATACGGCTGGTGGTATATCCGTCACTTTACCGTCACTTTTGGGACGGATTAACACCTGCTCCAAAGTTGTAATAACCCCCTTTGTGTCTTTCAACAACAGTAGCATTCTTAGTGGCAATTACATCAGCCAGAGGATTAGGTGGATTGGGAGCTCTTGCGATGCCTTATTCATATCCTACATTGTTTCAATATAGAGTAGCAATAAGAATTAATCAAAACGTTATATCAAAGGTTTGGAAGCAGTTTTAATTGGCTTAGGAAATTGACTTGCCAATATCTTTTGAAAGTTCTACATAGTCAATTCCTTTGTCTTTTGACATAAAAAGCTTTGCTAATATATTTGGAAAAGACAAAAGAGTTGAGTCTACTTATACTCTTTTCTGTCTCATATGGTGTTGCTCATGAGGATAAAATGTCACAAATTGTATTTAAAGTAGGTGAGTTTGCCAGGATATTGCATTAACATATATACCAGCTAAACAGGAATTACCAAAAAAAGTTAGGGTCATCCAACAATAGTATTATCAACTTTGTAGGTAGAGACTTATGGTGAATCATTATAAGAAATATGCAGAGCAAACACATGATCCATTCCAAAGACTTTTCTTTCACACTAAAGATTAGGCTAGGTAAAAGGGCCAATCTGTTAGTATTGATTCTTGAGGTTGTGAGTCTCAATGAAGTAATTGTAGTAAAAAACAGGGAAAATGTTTTTGGTTTGAAGAAAATCTGTAAAGCAAAATGCATTGTATTGTCAATGCTGATTGTAAACTTAGGTATATCCTTACTTAGTTAGGATTTGGAAGAGGAGTACAGACCAAGAGTAGTGAAAATTACTGAAAGGTAACAGTATCATTATTTTACCCTCAAAACTGTATGCACTTCAAAACCTATGTTTTCTCATGATAAATGTGTAACTCGGATGAAAGATTGATTTAATTTCAGATCAGTCAAAGATAAAATAAAAGATCCTTTTAGAAAAGAGGAAAACATACATCTTTATTTAAATGTATAATACCAAGCATTTTCTTTTTCTAAAGCATATTGCAATGCAACCACAAGGACATAGAAGAGAAACCCACAAATATTTAAAATGCCAGAAACATGGAGTTGACTGTGATAGCTTTTAGCAGTTCTAGATGAAGTGTGTCTGTAATTAAAGCCATAAATACATCTTTTGTCCAAAGAAGCAAAAGTTCCTACTAAAGAAAGCGTTTGTTTGCAAATGTAAACTTTAAATGGGGCAATCCTTATACTAGAGTAGGAAAGGGTAAGAAATTGGGTTATTAGCTGAGAGGGCTGGAAGCTACACGCAAAGGACAAACACGATCCTCATCAGGATGAACCGCAAAAGTCATGAAATAAACCTATGCTTAACCCTCTGGTAGCATGGCACAAAAGCAGTCAGGCGTAGCTTAGAGGGAATGTGAAAAATATTTATGCTGCACTCAAACAGTAATAAAGTGAAGACACAACACAATAAAAATCCAAAACCAATGGGGTATGTTTTAAAAAAAACACCACAACACTAAAATGACAAAAATCCAATAATTAGAACTGGAGTTATGAATTTTTAAAGCTTTAGGGGAAAATAGCTTCAGAAAGTGAGAAATGGCACTCGTGGCACTCGAAATGGCAATCTGGTCGTGCTGGACCCGGGTTAAGTCACAAGTTTAGATCAACTGTGATAGGGCACTGGTCAGATACAGGGATCATTTTCACCCCGCTGAAGAGTTTACCATCTTGGGTACAAGTCCATGCGAGAAGCTGCAGGTGAAGTTTCATGTTGAGGGGTGCCACAAGGAAGTCTTTGTTAGCGTGAGGAGTAGATCAGGCATTATTGACATTTGCTGTTGTGGGGAAAAGAGTTGATTGTCACTGGAGCTTAGCATTGCTGGTCAAAGCGGACTGCCACTATTGATGAGGACTTTTGCGGCTGACGCAAAGAGCAGTTGTTACTGGAGATTCGCAGTGGTGGGCAAATTTTCACATTTAGTTAAGGAGGAGCACACACTGATGCCAGCCAAGGGTCTAGGATCTAGGGTGCACATCCTAGGGAACAAAACTTACTCCAGCAGAGGGCTCTGGGAGGTCAAGGAGGGTCCAGTTGGTGCTGGTTAGCTGGGGCGTTGCAGGGAGGTCTCCAAAAGCTTGTAGTGTCCCTGAAGCTGAAAGAGGAGGTCTGTCAACTGTCCAGTCTTTCTTCTTCAGACATCAGGGTAGTCCTTCTTCTGAATCTTCCACAGGTGCCGCAAAGAGGTCTTTGTTAGCGTGAGGAGCAGGTCAGATGATGTGGACGGTCCCTGTTATGGGGCAAAGAGCGAATTATCGCTGGAGCTTGGCATTGCTGGTCGATGCGGACTATCGCTATTGATTAGGACTGTTGTGGCTGATGTGAAGAGCAGTTGTTGCTTGAGATTTGCTTTGGCAGGTGTCACAGACAGGCAGTGTTCAGTAGATTTTCACCTTTAGTTCAGGAGTACACACTGATGCCAGCCAAGGGAGTAGGATCTGGGATGCATCTCCCAGGGATCAGAACCCACTCCAGCAGAGGATTCAGGGAGGTCCAAACAGGTCCAGTTGGTGCTGGTAAGCTGGGGAGTTGCGGGGAGGCCTCCCTAAAGTCAGGCTCTAGACTGTCTATAGTGACAAAGGCAAGGGCAGGTATGGTGTCACATTCCTTTGTGTGTACTGCTGGCATGGTCTTTTAAAGTGTAATCAGGGCAGGGAACAACTCCTTGCCAGACATCCTATCAGGAAATGCCACTCAATCCACATTTAGGCCCCTTTTGTACCCATGCCGAGAAGGGATACACAACCAACAACAGGGGACCCTTTCAGTCATGTGACCTTAGACAGGATAATAACTTAAAATCTGACTTAACCATTAAAGAGGATTTTAAATCACAATTCAAATTAGTGGAAGAAACACTTACCTATCAGTTCTCAAACTGAAGTTACCACTTATTAAGTGTAATAAAGAACCTAGTGTATCTCAATGGGAGAGGTAGTCTTACCACAGGGATAATTACTTTAGGAATTTTCACTGTCAGGACGTAAAATTCAAACACACATCCTTAGTTTTAAATCTGATGCACCTTGACCTATGAGTTTTTAGGCCTATGTGAGAGGTGGCTTATAAGTATTAAAATGAAGGTTTAAGCCTGGCAAAAGGATTATTTTGCCAGGTCGAAATGGCAGTTTAAAACTGCACTACAGGTGCAGTGGCAGACCTCAGGCATGTTGTACAGTGCTACCTTTAATGGCTGACACAATGAGTGCTGCAGCCTTATAATAAAATTTAATTTACAGGCCCTTGATACATGTAGTACCATTTAGTAGAGATGTATAATTAAATTAAATGTGCCAATCAGGTGTAGGCCAAGTTTACCATGTTTAGAGTACAAGCACTTTACCACTGATTACCAGGGAAAAAAGAGCCCTTTAAGACAATAAAACAGGTTCAGACAGGGAAGGCAAAAATCTGGGGTGAACACAAGGTCCAACCGAAGGAAACATCATTTGTGGCCGCTCTGTCTTGCCAAGAGTATGGTATGTAAAATTTAGCTTTGAAATAAACCCTAAAGATGATCCCCATCCCCTTGCTATCCTGTTTTTGCTTTCACTTTCAACACTCTGTGGTAACCAATAGGAGACATATAACGCTTCTTACCTGCTCTAAATAAATACTGTGTGCCCTGGTATATTAGCTTTTCACATTTGAAAGCAAGATATAATTTATCATCTACTGTACCGAAAGAGTAAGATAATCTGATTCATTTATTACACTTGGTGTTATGGAGCTTACTGCACCGCAAGTGTAAAGTGCTGATAAAATAAAGCAAATTAGGCTTTCATCAAAGTTTGCAGGATGTGCTCATCCTTTCCCACCATCCACAAGAGTTAGGCGGATAGGATTCTTTGTCAAAATTTGACAGATTTCCAGTCCTCCATATAGAAATATGCATTGCTATATGGAGTGGATTGTGTGATCAAAGTGGCAGAATAATAATATTTTTGTGTAAAACAAAACAAATCCTGGTTACTTTCTATTATTATCTGAAGGCGAGTGTTCTCAAGATTTCTAGGGGCAGGTCTACCAACATTTTGCACTTGGTTTGCATCATGAAAGTGACACAAGCCAGTGCAAATTTTTTTTTTCTATTATTTACTTTTGAGGGCAAAACAAGTTTTGCAATGGAAAATGACCAAAAGTACTGTAAAGTAGCACGAGGCACTGGTTTGCATTACTTTGCACCAAGGGGGAATTACACGGGCGTTCCCATGCAACCACCCACCCTTTTTGACACAAAACCCTATCTCCAAAAATGTGACCCAGAGTTGTGCAATAAAAATGAACACCTTTTAAAATCAGGCTTTAAAAAGGGAAATGTAATTTCTCCTTTCTTTTCCTACTTTGCATGTATGCTGCACTGTGGAACAGCACACATACAAAGTAGGAAAAGTGTTAAATGTTGTCTAGGCCTAGTATGTTGTGCTAGAAGGGTACCCTTCCAGTACGAAACCTATGCTAGATTCCCGCACACACCCTTGCACTAAGGTGCAAAGGTGTGTGTATGGCGCACAGCAGCTGGAATGAGAGTGGGCGCTTGGGAAAGGGGAGGAGAGAATCATATCTCTGCAAATGTGGCACTCTCCTGCTCCCTACTTCTCGCCATTTTATGCCTGCTGCACTGCATTGCTGGGAATGATGCTAGATGTGCCCCCTAGAATTATTTCCACATGGTGTCTTGCTTATATACATCAAGATCTTTGCATGAATAAGTTTGTAGATCACACAGATACGTCAAGGAGTATACTGGGGATGCAGACTAACAGAACAAACAAGCACCTCTTAAATACCCATTTATTTATTTTTTTCTGAAAGAATACTCATAAAACAAAGCACTAAAGGAAGCTAGGAGAAAGAACGGTCTCCCCTTCTAACCCAGAGGACCACAATACAAGAAAACTGTGAAGAGTGCAGAGCTCTTGCAGGGGCATAATGTTGTGCAAAAGTGTTAGACATGTTAGACGTATAGGTCCCCAGTATAGGGGCACTATCTGTGTCCTGGACATGTAAATTAAATACTGCTAGTGGGTCTGTGGCTCGGACTGTGCCATCCACTCAAGTATCCCTTTAAACGTATCTCAGGTCAGCCATTGCAGAGCCTGTGTATGCAGTTTTAAACTACCATCTCACCCTGTATAAAACTGCCATCTCAACCTGGCAAAATTAACCTTTTGAAAGGCCCCAAACCTTCTTTTTAATATGTATGTCACCCGTGCCCTAGACAGCCATGAGGGCAGGGTGAAATGTGTTTAAAAAGTAGGACATACTTTACATTTTTAAAATGTCCTATTAGTGAAAAACAGGGGTCTATCTCTCCTGTAGGATAACATTGGATTTGCCCTATTATATCTTATAAGAGTAATTTCCAATTGGGAAGACATAAACGGTTCATATTTGGCATCTCTGAATCACATTTTAAGATTAAATTGCAATTTCGAAAATGCCCCTTTATCAAGTTGGCATTTTCTTGCATTGGACATTTGATGGCTGCAGCCTGTCTCTGGTCACATGACCGGGTTTAGTTAGCAGTTGGTATTTGTGTATTCCTTCTAGACAGCCACAGACAGCCTAGAGTTGCACAGCACTGGCTGCACCAACAAGGGTGAAAAACTGGACTTCTACTGAAATAAATGTTATCATGCAATGCATTTACTGTGATGCATTTAAGCAAATAGAATACTCAGTTGTGAGGCAACGTGCTCCCACTTGTTTGAAAAGGTTGCCTTGAGCTATTGAGCTGATGAGCTTATGTTGATGTACTTGCTCCCAGTGAGCGGTACAGAGACGTGAGAAGACTTTGGGCTGTATTTCCAGCACCCTAAAATGAGTTGTTGCTCTCTATTGAAGAGGGAATGAATCCAGAAACACGCGTCTAGGGTTACACAGCATAGGCTGCACCAACAAGGGTGGAAAATGAAAGACTACTACTGAAGTAAATGTTATCATGCACTGCATTTATTATGATGCATTGGGGTATATTGAGTGCTGGGATGTTGGGCAGTGTGCCCCAATCCCCTTCTATTTGAAGCGGCTCCCGTGAGCGACTGAGCTGACAAGCATGTGCTAATGCACCTGAACCCAGTGAGTGGTACAGACCTGAGAAGACTTTTGGCAGCATTTCCAGCACCCCAGAATGACTTGTTGATCTTTAGTGATGAAGGAATGAACCCAGAAACACATGTCTAGAGTTACACAGCACAGGCTACACCAATAAGAGTGAAAAGTTAAAGACTACAACAGAAGGAAGTGTTATAATGCACTGCATAACAAGATGCATTGGGGCAAATTAAGTGCTCGTATGTGAGGCAGGGTGATCCCACTCTTTGTCTCTTTGGTGCTGTGCTGCGGTGCTTGCCCGGATCAATGGCAACAGGTGTGCCTATAGTTGCTTATATATGTATGAACACATCTTCAGATCCACCGAAATAAACTACGTTGCTCCACTGGTGTAGGCTGGTGAGGTCACATTTTCTTTCAGGATTTTCAATTTATTTTGAAGCTCATGTTTTCCCTCAGGAACTAGAAGCCATTTTAATCATTTCATCCATGTTGAGTGCCATAGTCCAGTGACAATATGTCTAGCATAGCCCTTCACCTCCTTTTCTTCAGTTCAAAGGTGATCCACGTATGGATTGGGAACTGTGGCTACCTATGTTTTTTAACTTATGTAGAGATTTCAGGGGTTGAAGATTGTTCATCTCAAAGCCAACTGTCATTGTTAAATTATTTGCTCAGTAGAGTTGGTCTCAAAGAATTTTTACATATTAGAAGCCTCAGAAAACCTTAACTGTTTTGACTATGCCAACAATGAAGTTTGGAATAAAACATTATTCAATAATGGAAAGGTACAAATATTATTCCATGGCTCAATTTGAAGATGAATTGATTGAATATTATGTGTCAGCATTAAGATTTTTAGCAAATCCATGCACATTTGAAACCGTTACTTATGATCAGGTCCATAGAGATCCCAGAATGATGAACACTAAGAGCAAAAAAGTACAAGAAAGGTTATGAACTGGTGCAGAAACGATGCTCAGTGCAACTGTAAGCATTCCTAAAGGTATGCAGCAATCTATGGGTGCAATGGCCAAACATGATGGCTATGAGTGATGTTAAATTAGTCAAATGTAAAAATAAATCTCTAAACAAGAAGTATAATGACATCAAAGTTTCAGAGGGAACAAATCTGTTGTATGTTTCAGATATAGTAGTAACAACCATGTTGGAAATTTCATAGGATGTCCACTTATTAGGCCTTCAGGGAGTCTGACTCCACGGAATTCAGTAGAGTTGAATACAAACTCTGGGGAATTCCACAGAGGCGGAGTTCTGTGACTTTCGGAGCCCTAAATGCGCCAAATCTTGGAAGCGCTATAAAGGGTCGGGCCTAGTTAACCAGGTCCGACCATGCTAAGTGCTTATGAGATTAGGCACATTCAGGAGAGTGCCGTAGGCAGTGAAAGCTGTTGTTCCAGGCCTCTTGTGCACCGGTCTGTCCTGTGTGCTGTGCACACAAGAGGCCTCAAATAACGGCTTTCACTGCCTACGACCCTGGCCTGAATTCAGGCCAGGGCCGTTTCAGTTCTTGTTTGTGCACCAGTGTGCTCAAACAACGAAAAACAAGAGACAAGGACTTTCCTGGGTCTTCCATAGGGTCCTCCTCTCCTTGTCGTTCGATGAGTCTGCAGCTGCGGCTTCCTTCTGGCCTCTTCTCCCGGGCTCTGGTACACGCTGCAGCCCAGTTATGGGCAGCACAGCGCAAGCACAGACTGTCTGCATTTGTGCGCGTTGGGTGAGTTCTGCTCTGCTGGAGGTGCAGGAATTCCAAAAACTCAGTTAGCTCCGCCAGCGGAGCAGAGCTCCCCGCATACCCCTACCAGCTATCAACAAAATGTGCAATCCCTGTATATGAAAGGGTTATTTTGGAGGAGTCACCATGCTTTTCGTAAAGGTAAAGTCTATTGTATTAATAATGTATATGGAGGTGATGATGATTTTGATCCCAACACATGGCGGTACATCCATTACCAAATTCATATCAGTTAGTTTCAACTTTATCTAGTGCTTACCGTCAGGTGGAATTTCATGAGGAATAGAAGCATTGAACAGCCCTTCTAACACCAGAGGGTATCTTTCAGTCCTGCTGTTCGCCTTTTGGGCTGGCCAGTGCTTCTTCACTGTTTCAAAGGCTGAAGATGAGTACTTTAGCAGAAATGTAGGGAGCAGTAGCATTCCAAGATTATATTTTGGTATTTAATATGGATGAGAAAGACCGTGATGCAAATCCTAATGAGATCTTGCAAGAACTAGAATAGAATGGTCAGGCTTAGTAGTTTTGAAAGCACCTCTTCTTTTGTGTAAAGAACAATGAATGTCATTTCTTAACTATATTTTACATCAAGTTTGCGGAAAGTCATTACAATAAAATAGAGCCTCTACTTTGCGTGTTGAAGAAAAAATCACAGTTATGTGGGGTCCTGAACAAGACCATGATTTTAATAAGGTACAAAAAAGAGTTAGTTGAAGCACCATTTTAAAAAACTTTTGCTGTTGGCAAGAGATGTATTGTTGTTGTTGATGCAAGTGTTTATGGTTTAGGAGCACTATTTCTACAAGAAGATAGAGCTAAGGAATTAGTGGTATCATGTGCTTCCAGAACATGTTGTGGTCCTTATTTAAGAAAAGTGGCGCTGCACTCAGTGCAACAACACTTTTCTTTTGCCCCTTAGTAACTCCCCTAACTCCATCATGTGTCCGCCGCATCTAAGATACGATGCACTATGGCAGTAGTTAGGGAACTAGCATCATCATTTTTTATGCCATTTTGGAGCTTTGCAGGATTAGCATCAGAAATTTTGAGGCTAATCCTGCAAAGCCCATTTGACCCATTGTAAACAATGGTGTGCTCCTTTTTAAGCCTGCTCTAAGCAGGAGTTAAAAGTGCCAAAAAAAGTCTTCGATTTCTTTGTGCCATTTGTTCGGCCCATCTAACTGGGGAAAGCCCCCTTTGCATACATTATGCCTGGTGCAGGCATAATGTAGCGCAAAGGGTTACACAGTGGCGCAATGCAGGAATTGCGCCACTTTGTAAATTTAGCGTGGCGATTTTGGCCTTGTTGGCCCACATTAACGTAAAAAATGTATGCTAATGTAGCGCAAGGAGGCACTAGGGGCTCTTAAATCTGCCCCTTTGTGTCTGAGAGAAACTAATTTGTAATTGAAGTGAAATTGCTAGCTTTCACTATAGCATCTGATCATTTTAGGCAGTTGTTATGGGCCACACGGTTTGTGCTTTGAACTGATAACAAACCATTAGTAAATGTGTTGATGTCTGGAAGTGGGCAGAGTTTGCCCATGAGATTTGCCAGGTTGGCAGCTGAATTTCAGTCCTATCGATCTAAAGTGGAGTATGTGTTAGACAGAAAAACACATACATGCTGATTGCAGGTGCTAACGCGTCCCTCTATGATTAATTTATACACATTTGGGACTCGTTTTAGGCCGATGAATCTTTTGACCCTGATTGAAGACACCTTAGAACGAGATAGCTAGTCAACGTAATAATCAATACGTCAATAATGTCATCAATATTTACTATAACAATGCAATTCACTTTAGTCAAAGACATTAATAAAACGCAGAAACCACTATGACCTTTCAGTCATAAATAACCACACCAGATTAGTAGACTTTTATGATGTTTATTCCCTATTGGTTACAATTCTAATAGCAAATTTATTAATCTCAAAAGTAAAACACTCATTAGCATTGTCATAATTTGGCAACTCGAATAAGACTTTATCAAAGCAAGAAACGCAATTGTTAGAACATAACACGGCGTCAACATAGATCAACTACAACAGAATGTCATTAACGCATTGGTTCAACAAAGCATAGATTCAGTTATTTGTCTATTTGCGTCGGTCTAGTGAACCCCTTTCCTAACCACTGTTTAGCATTGGCATGTTGGGCTTCATGCAAAACAATTTAGAACACCAATTTAGAAAACATCTAACTATGGTGTCTGTCAAAAGTAAGCAGTTGGTACCTAGAAAGGAAAAGCAAACAGACAATTACAATGTCATAGTTACCCTCCACTTGGGGTCAGCACTCAGGTTCAGTCTTCGTCTTCAGGACATCAGTTGAGTCGCCATCCGTCAGGAACTCAACTCAGCAGTATGGGAAAAAGGGTACTTCCCTCCTAAGGAGATAAAGTATAAACGGGCAATCTAAGGGCAAGGATGGTTTAAGTAAAACCAGCAAGTCACCAAACAGAGTGACAAAGTTTCTGGATCAAAGCAATAGCATTTCCCTAACCAATCTCTGTGACTCCCTGTGTCATAGGTTTTTATCCCTTTTTCGTTGTTCATTCCCCTAAAATTTGATTGGACAAAGGTTGCACCCCACTATCTTTAACCAATTGAATTTACATTATGTCATTGAATCTTTCACCCTGCATCAGTTCTCAGGCATTTTATTGGTCCATATGATTGACGTCTTTAGAGGTAGAATGTCCGGTATGATTTCTTCCTTTTGTAATTCTTTGCGCATCTTTGGTCAGTAGCTCCATTGTCTGTACCGGTTTAGGCGACCTTGTACAAAATACTAATCTGCACTGTTGCATTCAGTTAATACATTTCTACAAGTGCGTTGAACTTCATGAGAACGGATCTACTATAGTTACATTCAGCTTCTAGTTTGGAAGGAAACAAAAGTTCATGTCCTTTAGCAAGTCAGCATACTGCAGGTTTAGAAAAATACATTTAATATGAGAGTCAGGCAGCTAGGCCTCGACTCATGCTAACTAAGGCCTACAAGATTCATTAGCACAACTTCAATAGCATAACCATTAATAATTAGTGTAAAACTATCTTCAAACATAAGAATTCATTAACATTAGTCATTTTTATTAGTCCTCGTATACATTAGTGGCCACTCCCCGTGGGCACATTTCAAGCGCACATTTTAGCAAAACATATTAATACAGTTTCTATGCAGCATTATTATACATCAGTTCATAAACATTCCATGTTAATATAGATTATATAAGCTACGCTCTCTCATCTTCATTTGAGCCTATTGCAGACGTCAACTTGAATCTCTTAATCACTGCTCCATGAAGAGGTATTGCTGGGGGTCTAGCTCTGCCGCATCCCGACATTACCCTGTGACTGCCCACAGTGGAGGTGCTACATCACTATCTGCATGCACTCTATGACTCATAGTCACCCACCCCCAAATGAACATTTTGAGAGCTTGGTTGGACAGGCCATTTCCTTCACTGGTCATTTCTCTTGTTGGCTTGAGCTTTTGGAGGCAGCTGTTTAAGGTCCCAGGACCGCTGCAAGCTCCCCTGTCACTTTTTTACAGCAAGCTCTGTGGTAGGCATTAGCAAAGAGGTAAAAGGAAGGGAATGGAAAAGGAAGAGGAAAGATCAGAGAGAGTGAAAAGGACGAAAGATGGCCGGAGGAAATGGATGAATGGAAAAAGAGGGTGTGGGGAAGAAGACAGCGGGCTGGTTTGAATTTTTTGACAGGACTGCTTGTGGTTATCTCCCAGTCCAGCAGCGCTTCTGAGGGTTCAGTATGCCTCCTGCAAAGTGATCATGGAGGGTTGGCCACCATTTAAGAATTGAGCGCGTTTGTGACATTATGAATACCTTCTTTTTTTATAAACATGTTTTTGATGTATATCTTGCTCACAGAACTTGGTTCCGAGAACTCAAGCAATGAGAGCAATGTACCACAAAAAACGTGTGCAAAACATAACTTGGTAATAAGAGAGTATTATGCTCTGTACAGTGCTAAAAGGTCTAGCACCAATTTATGAGATGAATAAGCAAACCATTAGGAATGAGTTTTCCTCCGATGACTTATTATTATGGCCCCATAAAATGTACTTTAAACAGTACTAATGATGGCAAGGCTAATGCAAAAATCCAGCCTAGGGAACCCTACAAAATGATTTTAACTGTTCTGATAACAAAGATAATTCAGAACCAGTAACATGATTTGAAAGCCAGTTAAAACAGTGGTCTGGCAGAAAGAACTGCACGCATCCAGCTTGAACTAACATTGTACAACACAATGCTATGGTTTTATTCAAAGTTCGCCTAGGAAATTCCACAGCTTTCTTTTCATGATACGATGCTCGTGATTAATTGAGGTTTGGTTACAGTGTTGCAAAACATAGCGTTCCGGAACCCTTTTCAACTATGTTCCTTGAGATCCCAGATAGAACAAATGTTACTAAAACAATCTGGCAGTCTACACGTAAAACAAAAATCTAAATAACATTAGGATCTATGAAGTGCTCAACACTTTTACCTGGCATGAAAAATATTGGAAGTTTCAAAGAAGGTAAGGATAAAAAACTAATAATGCGCATATGAATGACTGCACACAATTAAGTAGAACACTTGTTGTTGTGAAAATTCCTATATAAATTGGGCAGAATTATATTAATTGTATCAGTCTGTGAAGTGTGGTAATTCCTCAAGGATCAATTGCAGGTCCACTGCCTTTCTTTCTTTATACTTCATCTGTAGGAGACATTTTCTTATATTGTGGCTACTCTTATCACTTACATGCTGATGACAAGCAAAGTTTCTTCACCTCCCCATCAATCACTACTGACCGTTGAAACCAAAGTCCTCTATTAAACTTATTGCCATTCATAACTGAATGGCTATCAATTCTCTTATGTTTATCTTCTCCGAGACAGAAATTGTCTACTTGCATACTAAATCAGAAACCACAAATCTGCTGATCCCTATTTTCTTTTAGCTAACACTATCATCGCTGCACTTTCATCCAGAAACCTAGGTGTTCCATTTTGTTTATTTGGAATGTTATTTAGAAGTTCCAGAAGAGAATGTTGGAATGCGGAGAGCTGTGCAGCTGGCTAGCAGACCCCCTCCTATTGCCTACGAACCCAATGAAACCTCCTCCAGTTACCTTCTGTCTCATTTTTCACTTGGGACTTCTGACTGGCGACAAGTGTCCCTTGACCAGTAGGAGAGCACCCGTGTGTGGAGCCAGCTTTGTACATCGCAGTAGTGACTCACGTTGTTCTGAGATTCTTTTGACAGTGCCTGGTTGTGATTGCAGAGGCCCCTTAACTTTTTGTCCCCATTTTCCACATTTTACTGGTATTTTCCTGACTCTGATGGTGCCCAGGGTACTGCTAACCAGTCCCAGGGCCTGTGCTCTGTGTAAAATCAGTATGCAAATTAGGCCAATTATAATTGGCTTAGTCAACCTACCTATAGGTCCCTAGTATATGGTAGGGCATGTGGGTTTAGGGACCCTACCATAGGTAGTGCACCCATAGGTGCACTGCTGAGGTGCCCAGTGTCATTTTAAAGCAGGCCTGCCTTGCTGGCTGCTTTTAAATTAAAGTTACATGCAAATTTGGCTTTGGAATTAAAAGTAGTTCCAAAGTCTTATAGGTGCCATGTAACTATAAGCAGAGACCTTATATAAAAATAGTTTTATAAGCCCTGGTGAGGTAAAACAGACAAATGTGTTTTTCCCTCATTGTAGTGAATGGCCTCCATAGGCTAGAATGGGGAGACTTTATTTTAATTTTAAAAATCCCCTTAAGTAATAGATATCAGAAGTGTGGTATCAAATTAATTGTTATAATAAATCCCAAAACTTCCAGTTGTGGGATTTAATATAACTTTTTCAGGTAAAGAGTTTAAAACTTTACCTGAAAAGTTGCCAACTCCAGCCCTGCAGTGTTTTTGCTGCTGTGCTCTGATTGGCCAGCCTCTGTCAGCCTGGCTAGACTGCCGTGATGAGGTGTGAAGTGGCCTGGCTCCACACAAAGAGGTGCGTCTGGGGGAGGAGATCGCCCCTCAGCAGATGGGGAAGCAGGAAGGGGGAGGGCTGCCAAACTGGTCTTCAGAGGCAGAGAGGGACATTTGGAGCAACCCAGCAACACCCTCACATCCTGCAAACCCAGACAATTAGGTGCCCCCTTGAATAGATTAGGAGAGGGCAGGAGAGGGGTCTGTTTATGATTTTTAGCCACACCAGTGGGTGGGCTCAGCCAGATGTAACCTCCAAAAATCACTTTCAGCCGTGATGGATTTTTGAGGAATGTTGCTCCCTGGGATTGATTTTTGCCACACTTCCCAGGAAGTGGTCATCACAGGGGGAATGACTCTGCCACTGATTGGGGAACAAGGACTCCCTTGTTTTTCACCCAGGAACAAGGATAAAACTGACAGACATTCACCCACACCTCAGATCCCTATCATATTCCAACAAGGAAGAACCACAGGAAAAGAAGGTCTGCCCTGCTGGACCCCTGACCTGCACCTGGGCACTGCACTCTTCACCACTAAAAGGACTTTACCTGTCTTCTACTGCTTCAAGAAGGGACTCCCTTCCAGGTACAAAGGAGCTGCCCAGAGTCATCTGCATCAAGTCCTGCAAGCAGAGCTCAGCTGACCATTTGAGGATTCTGACCAGGAGCATTCTGGGAATTGCAGTCCCAACTCCCAAGGAGCAACTCAAAGCTTCTGGAACCTTGGATCAAGTTGTGGACACTTCAAGGACAAAAAAAGGACCTCTGGAAGAAGATCCAGAAGTTTGGAGAAGTTTGGACCAACTCCATAAGTTGAAGAGGTGCATTGTGGGAGTTGTAGTCCCAAACCCCAAGAGGCACACCAGAGCCTCTGAACACTTGGCTGGTGCTGTGGACAACTTTCCTGAATTAAACACTTCTGAAAGTAAGTGTGACAGTGTTACCCTGTGGGTGGCCTGAACTCTGGATTTTTTTCTTTCCAGTGTGACCTTTTTTAACCCTTTGAGCGCTAGTTGCTTCTATGTGCTAGAAAGCATTAAGGGCCATATTTATACTTTTTGACGCAAAACTGCGCTAACGCAGTTTTGCATCAAAAAAATTAGCGCCGGCTAACGCCATTCTGAAGCGCCATGCGGGCGCCGTATTTAATCAATGACGTTAGCCGGCGTTAGCTTCCGGCGCTGCCTGGTGTGCGTGGAAAAAAACAACGTACACCAGGCAGCGCCGGCGTAGGGGGATATGGAGCTTGGGCGTAAAAAAATGTTGCAAGTCAGGCTGAGGCAAATTTTTCGCCTCAACCCGATTTGCGCTGTTTTTTTCGACTCCCAACCCCCATAGAAATGACTCCTGTCTTAGCAAAGACAGGAGTCATGCCCCCTTGCCCAATGGCCATGCCCAGGGGACTTATGTCCCCTGGGCATGGTCATTGGGCATAGTGGCATGTAGGGGGGCACAAATCAGGCCCCCCTATGCCACAAAAAAAAATAAAAAAAATACTTACCTGAACTTACCTTAATGTCCCTGGGATGGGTCCCTCCAGCCTTGGGTGTCCTCCTGGGATGGGCAAGGGTGACAGGGGGTGTCCCTGGGGGCATGGGAGGGCACCTCTGGGCTGCTTCCGAGCCCACAGGTCCCTTAACGCCTGCCCTGAGCAGGCGTTAAAAAATTACGCTAACGAGGGTAGATGTCATTTTTTTTGACCCACCCACTCCCGGGAGTCATTTTTGCCCGGGAGTATAAATACGACGCACATGCCTTGGAGTCATTTTTTAGTAGGGAACGCCTACCTTGCATATCATTAATGCAAGGTAGGTGTCCACGCTAAAAAATGACGCAAACTCCAAGATCTTTGGCGCGCGACGCGTCTAACGCCAAAGTATAAATATGGAGTTAGTTTTGCGTTGGATTTGCGTGAAAAAAAACGACGCAAATCCGGCGCAAACAGAGTATAAATATGCCCCTAATTCTTTAAAAATTCATATCTCCGGTTCCCCTTATCCGATTTTATTCGTTTTGGTGTCATTTTAAAGATAAAAATATAATCTATGTTTATAAAATGATTTTGGATTTTTAAACTGTTTCCTGTGTTTTAAGTAATTACTGTTTTGTGATATTCGAATGCTTTAGGCTTTGTCTCCTAAGTTAATCCTTGACGCTCGTTGCCAAGCTACCAAGGGTTGAGCTAGGTTTAATTTACTGAGACCTAACTGGGCCTAAGTGGAGGTTAGTGGCGTATTGCTAAGTGTAGGTACTTACCTGCCCTTACTAATAACCCATTTTCCAACACTGGTCCTGTTGTTTTGCCTCTTACAACACAAGTTATTTGCCAGCAGCTTCAGGTACTGTGCACTGTGCTGGAATGTATTCCCTGTTTTTGGAGAATTTTAACTGCTCTGCATTTGGGGCCACTGAGCGACTTCTGTGACACACACTTCTGTGACACACACGAATTATGGAACTAAGCAATGGTCTGTTCCTGAGTTTGAGTATGTTGTCATCATGTGACTCTTGTGGGGACGTACCTTGGGAGTACCTGGAGTGATATTTTGTGTGCATTGCTTGACAAAATCTATAAGACTAACAGAGAAGGCAGGTGACAGAACATCTGCTAGAATATCCTGTTGGGCGGTGAAAATGAGGGGACTTACTTGTAACATGGTGTATATTCCAAGAAAAAGGAACATCTTGGTGCATTGTTAGTCCCAGTCATATGGGGTAAAAGAAGATGAATGGGTGGGGCATGTATAAATGATTCAACTGCAGGATGAAGAATGAGTACAGGCAGTAAAGGAGATGTGGTCTTGATGGAGGTTATTAAGTATATTTCAGTAGGTTGGCTAAAACGGATACTATTACCAATGTGGTAGAATCATTTGGCGAGGAACTGTTTATAGAAGGTAGCTTGATTTTGAAAGGTGAGCTTTTGATTGTACCAGAAGTATCGAGGGGTCGAGTTTTAGATCACACTATTGAGCGACACATTGGAATGAGTGCTACCAAACGTAGAATCAGAGCTGAATACGGGTTCCAGGATTAGAGTGTTCATCATGGAGTGATAAATCTCAGATAACTGGAACACCCTCCTTTAGAAACAGATAAAATAAGTGCTTCCTGGAAAAAAATTGGGTTGGACATATTAGGACCATATTATGTGTTGGGCATTTCTCCCAGTATTGTTTGGTCTCACCTGAGTAGTATTCAAGATGGTCAGAAGGCAGGGTTACCTATCAAGTGTGATGATGTGATCACATTTTTGGAGGAGTTGTGGGAGAGGGAAGGTATACCTGAAGTCATAGTAACTGATAACAGGTACAAGTTGCATCTCAGGCAACGGAGGAATTTTGGTGATGAATGCAGTGGAGCACGTAGGATCATCCGTTTATCAACCCCAGAGCAATGGACTGGTTAAGAGGTGAAATAACTATTGAAGGGGGGTTTGCAGCTACTTCTTTGTTAAGGCAAAAATTGGAAGAGTGCTGTGGGTAAATTATTGTGGGCATACTGTACTACTCCTCACAGTGTCATAGGTAAGACCTTGTTTGAAGCCATGAGGTGTAGAAAGCCAAGATTGTTTTATTCCCACGTGTGGAAAGCTACAAATCGTGGAACAAGGATGTCAGTGATCATCAGTGTGCCATTATAAAATTATTGCGTGTTGGTGATTAGGCATGTGTGAGGAAAGGGAAAAGGAGTAGGAAGGGTCCATCAAAATTTTCTGAAGATCTGAAAGTTAAGAAGATAAACCTTTGTAGAGTTCTTCTAAGTGACAGTAGTGCGTGGAAATTAAAGAAAATATTGAGAATATCAGTATACTCACCAAGAACATGAAAGATCAACGTGTTTGTAAATTGAAAGCTTTACCTCTATTCCATAATCATGTCCTGCATTCAAATAAGTTGAATTGAGCTCCGAAATGGTTGGCAGGAGCTATAAGATATTGATGTTTGTGCCATATATCTTTAATAGTTTATGGTTTCTCTATATTTATTTATTTCTGTGCGTGTTTCATAGTTCATTTATTTATCTACATGTATAATGTTTTTTACATAGATTTTTCATTACCTGTTTTTAATGTTCATCTTTGTTGATGCCTGAGAAAAGGAGATGTGTTGCAGCTAGTTTACTTGGAATATTATTTAAACAATCCATAAGAGTGTTTGAATGTGGAATGCTGGGCAGTTGGCTCACAAGCTCCTCCCTTGTACCAGCTAACCCAATAAAATCTCAATTTATCTGCTGTCTAATTCTTCCGCTGGGAGCTTCTCACTAGGCATGTGTTACAGCCTAACTATGACCTCAGAATCCCATATCTCTTCCTGATACCACACTCTTAACGTCTATAAAATCGGTACCACATCCCTCTTTCATACAGCCATAACACTATTCTGTGCATTAGTTTTGAGCATGTTTGATTACTACAACTGTTTGTCACTTCACTTTCCACCAAACTCATTCTTTCCATTGGACCAAGCACTAAGCTTTGATATGAGAACCCTTCATAAACTTCTTCTTTTCAATTGTCCATTCTACCATCACTGTGAGCTTGGCAGAACTTGAGAAAAAAAGACAGGACAACACACAAATTACTAATCCCCCAGCATCTTATCTTGAATGCTAAGAAGATAAATGCATTCTCACAACCTTTACTTCATGAACATAAATCATCATGTCCTCCCCAAACCTACCTCTGCTGCTTCATGATTCAATGCAATTGAGCGTCTCAAATCTTACCACTAGACTTGAATCTCAAATAAAATGTGATCCGGCTCCTCCAATCCCAATTTCAAACTTGCCTTAAAGAGTCATCTACTTAAGCTTCAAAGTTTTGAGAACTAATTCTTACCAACTCATTTTGCAATTGCCTGACCTCCCATTTCCCACTGTGCCAAACTTTTTTTTTTTTAAGAATTGGGTGTTCAGCCATGAAAACCATACAAACACACATATTTCTCTTGTCTTGATGTTTACCCATACATGTTCTGGGATCAATTCACAAAGGCATATATGAGTACATGAAGTAGTACTTCTTTAGTACTAGTTCACATACTCCTAAATGGTTTCATGAGTAGGCCCCATAATAGGGAATGAAAAATATAAAAAAATATTTTCATACACACCAAAAGATTGATCATTATAAAAGGAAGCCAACACATCATTAATTGATGGCAACCTTAAAGAGTATGAGGCTACCTGAGAGGCAAAGCTTCTAATGGATCATGATGCTCCTTACCGCCCTTAAACAATGGCTGTTAATAGTATAATGTACTCCATACAATGGTATTCTTTCATGTGTATTTGTTTTAACAAAAGGTGTTTAACCAAAACCAGAATTCAAGGGGCTAAATTTGTGCAAGGTAAAATCACATTGAAGAGGCTTCCTGGCTATGAAGAGAGTTGCTCCTGAGTAAAGTAATTGTTGAAACCAGTATGTAAGGTAGTACACAGAGTTTTTCTAATGTAAATTTTCCAGACTGTGGTAAGCTCAAAATTGCGATGCAGTAATCTAAGGATCAGTGTGTGTTTATTAATAAGTCACTCCAGATAATATGGTCTTAATTCACAAAGGTAGCTTACACCATTGAGTAATTTCCACTTTTGAATAAGTTACAACTTTGTGCATATTTATAAAATCTGAGTGAGCATGAAATTCGTATTAATACATTTAATGTAACAAGTTAACATAGATGACTTGCAAATGTAAATATATGTGCTGTATTTTCATAATGAAGCATTTATAAGTTGACATAACACGGCCTCAGATTTATATGATCTCATACACTGAACATTTTAAAGATGCCATCTCATTTTGCTGTCCATATTAGGACTTAACCAGGTTTCAATAAAAATGTGGCTTTTAAAAGTTGCACTGTGCACCGAGTTCATTATGTTGTTCATTCAGGGGTTGATTCACAAAGGTAAACTTAGACCTGAAGTTTAAGTTTAAAACTGACAGCTGTTGTTTTTGGGAAGTGAGCCATGTCTTGCCTTTGCTCCTCTCGAAGGTAGACTTTTTCTTACTGAATAAATTCTTAAAGATTTTCATGATTCTCTCCTGCCTTTGAACTGAGAAGACCCAATGACTACAAGCCTCATTACGAGTGTGGTGGTCTTCAGACTGCTCCACCTGCTGTGGTTAGTCAGGCCCACCATGGATAAGGTGGTCCGACCGCCACATTAGAACCCTGGTGGCGAAGATCGTAATCTGCCAGGGCAGCACTGCATGCACCACTGCACTGTAGATTATGACCTTGTTCTTCGCCAGCCTTTTCATGGTGGTGTAACCACCATGAAAAGGCTTGCAGAGAATAGGTGCAGGGGGCCCCAGGGGGGCTGCTGCACTGCAAATGCACTTGGCATGGGGAATGCAGGGGTCCCCCTGGGCAGCACAGATGAAGACAGTGAACATTAGAAGGGTGCTAGAACAAGCTGAAAACAATGCTGTAGCCTGTTTCCCACTAGGCTGGCGGCAGAAAACTGAGATTTGTGCCTGCTAACCTAGCAGGAAACACTTAATAACTCCAGCGGGGTGGTCACCATGAAGGCAGCTGTCACCCTGTTGGGAGTTTGGCAGACAGTAGACACTGGAATCTGGCCTTCAGTAGCCCAAAGGTCCTCTCGATGACACACTCCTCTTGCCCTGGGCCTCATTGAACCATTGGATATCTTACAGTTATGTTGGCCTATATGCTCTTTGATTTATTATTTGTCATGTGTTAGACCGCATATGGTTCTGGCTATTGATTGCAATAGGGCTCAGCTTCCTTTGCCTACGCTGATTTACATTTATTTGAGTTTTGAGCATTTTTAAATACATTTTTTTCTTTTGCCTTCTGTAATTATTTTTAAAATTTTAAATAAGCATTCAAGGTTTTTATTTGAACATTGTCTCTTTTGGATTACAGTGTGAAGTTCCTCTGTGGATTTTCCTATGTAGCTTCTCTAGTTTTCCTTGTAATTTATGTCAAGTGCTCTTGTCCTTTGGGACTCACACATAGCACTGATCCATCTTATTTTTTCAATGGTAAAAAGAACTGGCAACATGGTCAACCACTGGTACTGCAACAATCTTCCATAGAAAATAATGGAGGTAAATATAAATTAATTGAACAAATATTTAAATAGTACATATTTATTATTTATTTATACAAAATTATACAATAATTCATTTTTTAAAAATATTTATTTATAAGTTTAAAAATCTTTTCAATTTCTCCCTATCCTTTACCAGGCATAGCGCTCAGCCCCAAAGTCTCCCCATGGGAAAGTATAGGGACACTGCATGCTATTTATTAGTGTTGTTGAAATGTGGGAGGATCCCATGATTTACATGAGATGAAGCCTCTTGTGGTGATAAATAGCACTCAGCACATCACATATATAATTTATACCATGCTGTTTGCTAATGTGCATTACTTACAAACAAAGATATTTACCCAAAACTAAACACCCAGCATTAAATCAATAGTGAGAATGAATCACAATGACTAGGCATGGTGAGGACGGCCTCAGTGTTATTCTGCTATAAACTCATTCAAGAGTGGCACATTTCTTGTCATATTTGTTAAAACTGGTTCAACCAGAAAACAATCAAATTAATGCAAATATTCAGGATTCATGCATCAAAATTCAAAACCAATCACCAAGTTTGACTGATTTCATTTGTGCCATTTTCTTTGTCCTTCATATTGGAATGACAGCTTCTTAATCTGCAACATATTCCGTACAGAATGATTCAATAACTCCTAATAAATTTTATCAACATGCATAGTTCAGACTTTTCTAACCCACAGTTAACGAAACTGCAAGAGTAAATACATCCTGGATTGAAATCAGAAATGAGCTTCTACTCTTTGTTACTACTTTCTCTTCAGTCCACAACATCATGGGCATTGTCCTAAAGCTAGGAAGGCTTAGGTGGCATGTAGGAGTTTTAAACTATGCCTGCTCTGGGTCTAGCTCATTTCCCCACAGTCACAAGCACCAAGTAAGGACTAGAACAGTGCAGTCATCCACCTGTAATGTACCATGGAAACTGCTGCTGGGCTCATCCAGATTGTGCCTTTTGTTTTACGTTTACATGTGGACTCTGATGGAACTCTTAGACCCACACCATATTCACTTTCAAATATTTCTTAGAATGAAAAAGTGCTTCCTTTGCTTGAAAACTCTGAAGACCAAGAGCCTGGTATTAGGAGGAGCAGAGTTTGACTCAGTTTGTTGTAATTGGTATTCAGATTTGTCAAAGACTCCATCTACCTCAATGACTGTTAAGAAATCTAGAAGTCCTATTTAAAAATGTAAGTGTCCTCTCTCACACATAATTACAATGTAATGACCAAGAGCAAACACATGCAGGTGTCCTGCTTCCAGAAAGTTGCTCTACTTCATCAACCCAACTGCTAAATTCAACTAACAAGTTCTCTGGTGACAGTGCTTGTAAGCTACTTCAATATCATTTACATCAGGTTGCCAAGAAGGTCAATTAGATAGATCACAGATGTTTAAAGATGAGACAGCCAGACTTCCTGAAACTAGGAAAGTTATAGTCATTTAAAACAATACCAGAAAGTACTTCACTGACTCTCAGTGTGTGCTACGGTCAAGTTCACAGTCCTACGCAGTGTACAATTACAATTATAAGCCCCCTACATTCAAGATAGCAAGTCAGGAACATGGGCTCTGGGCCTGGATACTTCCTGGGACTGCTTGCTCAGTCATCAAAAAACTTTCAAATGATAGAAACATATTGGCAAATCTCTGGGGGGGCCACAGTGCTGAATTGTTAAAGGCTAGGAAATGGCCTTGACAAATGTGAAGCCAACAGTGACATTGTCAGTGGGAAGATCGATCAGAATCCATGTCAATAACAGCAAACACAAAATCATACTCCCTCCAATCCCCCACTACTCAACCTCAAATGTGACGATCTTTGACCTCCTTGTACACACTGAACTTACCAACATCCTTAACTCTCTCCATCCTACCACTTATGAAGATTAAATTTAGCCATCATCCATCATAAATTCCTTCAATGGGTTTTTTGGCACACCTGTCCTTAGTAACATCAACACCTCCATATGTCAAGGAAACATCTAGAAATTTTCAAAACAAATTTATGCCATGCTGAAGAAATGACCTATCACACCATCACCTACCTACGATTCATTGGTAAAATTATCCAGCAGTTTGGAACTGATTACAAGACCAGATCAGCAATAATTTCCATTTATAGGACTACCAATATGTCTTCAAACTTGGCAGCAGATAAAAGAGTGTCAATAAACTAGGACAACACAGTGTACTAGATTGATCACACACAGCTGGTGCCCAAAGGCTGCAAGTAATCACAATGATTTGCTCTTAAGTCCAATGCTTCCGAATATGCTACAAAATATGCTGCACCCAACACCAAATGAAATCCAAGGAGCAAAATATCCAAAGAAAGCTCTTTTAATTGCTTGTAGATGAATCAAGTAACATAAATGCTGCTTCTCTCTTATACATCGCTCGGAGTTGGCCAATCCAAATTGGAAGAGCTGCAGTTGTTTAAAGACCATAACCCAATGCATTTCGGGTGAACACACCCTTTCAGGGGTAACTGTAAATCACAAATATGTATATGCTTAAATGGCATCCCAGTTTCAAAACCAGCCAAGTAAAAGAAAAAATCGAAAAAAAGAAAGTAGAAGAAATAAAGGAAAAACCTCCCACTCTAATGGATCCTTCCATTTAGGATGTATATAACATGCATGCAACTTAGAGGACTGAAACCTCCCACACCAAAAGTGTTAATCTGTGCCAATAATCCCGCAGCTCCAAGATATCCTACAACTACACCATGACAGCTAAACATAGCATGCCAAACAATAGTGCCAACCAAAAGCTGTGAATGTGCCACATGCAGCATACTCTGAGAATCCGTGCTATATAGTACCTTTAATGAAAACTTACATTCCACTGAGAGAGCCCCAAAAAAATACCCATTAGTCAATGTCACTAACAGTAAGGCTACCTCAAGACAATCCTTTGGTCATGCGCCACCAATACGAAACAGTAGCCAACACATCGGCTCTGTAAATCATGTCGATCTGTTAGTACGAGAACAACAGACTAAAGCCAACTTATTACAAATGTGCTGCAAGCTGCCGCTTACCTTTAACCCCAAAAAACACCAAATACTTATAATATTACAATACTGGAGGCTTGTATTATGAGTTCTTTTCTTACTTTAATAAAATAGCAGCCAAGAAAATTACAAATCCCAGAAACCCTGGGCGAACAACTACCACATTACATCACAATGAAATAACCAATAGCACGTCGAGCATGGGCACAACTATCTTGAGTGAGAGCAACAAGCCCTCTTTCCTTGCTGCTCAGAGTCAAGATAAGTATTCTGCTCACCATTTATTATTTATAACGTACTTTATTTCATTATTGTGATATGTTTGCATTGTTTATTATCACTATTGTATACTTTCTTTACCGCTTTCCTCGTGAGTATCGCGCTCTTTACCCTTCTTTCCTGAACGTTTGTTAATGTTCGTATTTCTACTTCTGAGGCACTCTCGCCTCATTGGGGTTCCGGTATGGCGTTTTACTGGAATGCTCGTTCGTTTTTCTCTGGCAATTTCAGGACCCCTCTGCCTTCATTGCTGCATGTCTATTAAAGCAGTGAGAGCGTTCCCAGCCAGTGTCCTCTGTTCGGGTGGTTCCGCCTCCGAACACACCCTCTTGAGCCCCTTGGGATTTCTCCTCAGAGTTAACCCTTGCTTGTCGAGTTTTCTCTTAGGGAAGTCTACTTTTGTTATTCTCATTTTTAGTTGAGTTTTTTCGTTATTTTGAATTATTTTTGGGTTAAAATATTTTTTCTCTTTATATAAGTCTGGGGACGAGCATGCCCAGTCTTTGAAGGATAATTTAAAATCCTTCATCAAAGACTCTTTTCAACATGCCATTTCAGTGTCTATGCTTGACATTTCAAAGAACTGAGAAGCCTCTTTATCAAAAATGTTATAGGCCTCTGACGATGTTCCTTCTAAAAGGGGAATGAAACATGTGACACCCTCCTATGTGCCTTCCAAAACGTGTTTCTATTAAGTTTGGGCCTCCCACCCGAGAGGCGGATCCTTCGGGGCTCCCTGCCTCCCCCCTTAACATCCTTAACCTAAGAGATATGAACAGTAATGGGGATGATATTTTAGACGATGTTGCACTTTCAGTTCTGGCCTTCCTCTCGTAGGAGGCAGACTGGCAAATTGTTTAAATGCTTGGTTATCTCTCACTTTGGATTCTTGGGTTATTCAAACTGTCCAAGGCTATTGCATAGAGTTGTATCAACTGCCTTTTCATACTCATCTTCCCCAACCTCTTCATTTTCAGCAGGTTCAATTCCTTCTGGTTCAGGAGGAGGTGCGGTCTTTATTAACGAAGCAAGCTATAGAAAGGGTCTCTTTCTACCCTTCAGGATTCCTCAGTACCATCTTTCTCGTCCAGAAAAAGAACAACAAACATCGACCGGTCATAAACCTGAAACTCTTCAACAATTTTGTGGTATATCACCATTTCAAGATGGAGACTATCCTTCATCTCAGGGATCTGCTGCTTCAGAACGATTGCTTGGTCTGTCTAGACCTCCAGGACACCTATCTCATGGTTCCCGTTCATCCCTCTTACAGGACATTTCTTCAGTTCCAATGGGAAGATTCTTTCAGTTCAAGATGATCCCTTTTGGTCTTTCCTCAGCCCCTTGGTGCTTTACCAAGATTCTCAAGCCTGTAGTAGCCTTCCTCAGAGTTCAGGGTGTCAGAACCCATAGTTTACCTGGAAGATTTTCTTATTATAGCTCAAGACAGATCTTGCCACTTGACACATCTGGATCTTTGTCAAGGCCTTCTCATAAACTCGCTAAAGTCCATCCTAGTCCTTGCACAGCGACTCAAATCTCTGGGGTTCAAAATAAACACAGTTGATTAAACTCTTCAACTCCCTCAATAGAAGGTGGATTTGATAAAGAAGGAAATACGCCATGCTTTATCTATCCCTCTCTGTTCCCTCAGATCAATAGCTCGCTTGGTGGGCCTTCTTTCTTCCTCCATTCAGGCCATTTTTCCAGGGCCTCTTCATTACAGAGCTCTACAAAGTCTACAAACCTGTCACATTCACAAGGGTCTAGCTTACTCAGACCCAGTCGTTCTGGATTCCGAATCCAGAGAGGAACTTCTCTGGTGGCTCTGTCACTTAGATGCTTGGATTGGGTGAACGATTTTCTCTGCCCCCCCTAGATCTTGTCTTAGAGTTAGTTGCAAGTCTGACAGGTTGGGGCGCACAATGTGGTCAACTCTCGACTGGAGGTTCATGGTCCATTCAGGAGTCAACACTGCTCATCAATTGTTTAGAGATGCTTGCAGGTTCCTTTGCCATCCAGTTCTTTTTAAAAGACAGGGTTAAGTGCACAGTTCTCCTGAGGATGGGCAACCTGTTTGCAGTCAGGTACATAAACCAGCTGGGCGGCACAAGATCCAAACCTCTGGCTTTATTGGCCAGGAGCCTGTGGGAATTCTGTCTCTAGAGAAACATCTCGTTCAAGGCGGAATATCTCCCGGGCAAACTGAATGTGATCCCCAACTGGTTTCTAGGCATATTTACAACTCAAGTGACTGGCATCTTCATCCTTCTGTTTTAAATCATCTTTCTTCCATCTTTGGCGCAATGTCAATAGACCTTTTTGCTTCTCATATCAGCACCCAGCTCCCTTCCTTCTTCAGTTGGAGGCCGGATCCACTAGCGATTGCCACAGGTGCTTTCCTTCAGTCATGGCCTCGTTCCCTTCTCTATGTGTTTCCTCCTTTTCTTCTCATTGCCTGGGTTCTAGCTCAATTTCGCAATCAACAATCATCCTTGGTCCAGGTCACTCCATTTGGCAGTCCCAGCCTTGGTATCCAACCCTATTAGAGCTAGCCTCAGATTTCCCAGTATTGATTCCTACTTTTCCTGATCTGCTCTTGAACCCTCAAGGTCTTCCTCACAGTCTAGTTTTAGAGAACTCCCTGCATGTCATAGCTTGGAGAGTTTTGGGGCTTCCTGGAGAACGCCGGGAATTTCGGAAGAGGCTGCCCACTTTATCCAACAGTCCTGGCTCCGGGCACAACAAAAGTCTACAGATCAGCCTGGTTGGCCTGGTATTTGGCAGGGATTCAGATCTCCTTTCAGTCTGATGTGAACTTGGTGGTAAATTTTCTTGCTTCCCTGGCATCTCAGGGCTTATCATACCATTAATGCGTACAGATCTGCGATCTCTTCGGAACATGTCAGAGTGGATGGAAGACCTATTGGTGAACACCCGTTGGTATGTCGACTTTTAAAGGGAGTACGTTTTGCTAAGCCTCCAGCTCCTAAATATAATGTTATGTGGGATGTTAATGGAGTATTTTGCATTGTGTTGCATGGCCAGATAATACTGACTTATCACTCAAACATGTGTCTGCCAAATTGACCATGCTTTTGTGTTTAGTTTCTATCAAGCAGGTATCTGATGTTGAAGCTCTGGATGTTTCCTCCTTTCGATATTCCTCTTTAGGTGTTTATTTCCAGGTCAATAGACGTACTAAGACTAATTTATCATCTGTGCTTTACCCTTTTTCCCCCCTCTCAACCTAAATTGTGTGTTGGTAATTGTTTAAAGAAATATGTTTCTCGAACTGCAGATCTCAGAAATATCTCCTCTTCCCAATTACTTATTTTCTTTTAGAAACCTCACAAGTCTGTTTTGGCTCCTACTTTGGCCCGCTGGGTTAGATGGCTCATGTCCCTGGCTGGTGTTTCTTCCCTTTCCTTTGGCGCCCATTTGGTGAGGGGGTCCGCAGCTTCTCGAGCCTTTTGGGCCGGGGGCTCGTTTACACGATATTCTCAGGTCTGCAGATTGGTCAAACGTTAACACGTTTCAAACTCTTTATTGTAAACCTCTTGATCATCCGTTGGACCATGTGATATCCTTGCTATGAACAAGCATAATACGAGCCTCCGGTCTTGTAATCAAATTTAGATTTTCCTAGCCTTGGTGACTGAAAGGCTAGATTTTATTAAAGACACGGAGGCGATTACTATACCACCGCAGTTACATTAACCCTCCCTGTTGTTTTTTCCGCAGTTCCTCTGCCTTCAACAAGCTCAGCTACATCCAGTTAATCCACGTCCAGATTCTCCTTATCTGACTTCTCCGCATCAAAGTTCCTGGTGGCCAGTTTCTCCTTCTTCGAAACTGATGGACTCCTTTAAGGATTTCTTATCCGCTTTATTTATTTCGTACATAGTTCTTATTTGGCTCTCTAAATTTTCTTCTGACTGACTCTCGCAAGAAAAGAGGGCTTGTTGCTCTCAGTCAAGATAGTTGTGCCCATGCTCGATGTGCTATTGGTTGTTCCACTGGGAGAGCGTAGCATATATAATCTATATTAACATGAAATGTTTATGAACTAATGTATAATAATGCAGCATAGAAACTGTATTAGAATATTTTGTTAGAACGTGCACTTGAAATGTGCCCACGGGGAGTGACCGCCAATATGTACGGGGATTAATAAAAATGACTAATGTTATGTTAAAGAATGGTTTTGTACTAATCATTAATGACTATGGGGGTTATTACAACTTTGGAGGAGGTGTTAATCCGTCCCAAAAGTGACGGTAAAGTGACGGATATTCCACCAGCCGTATTACAAGTCCATTATATCCTATGGAACTCGTAATACGCCTGGTGGTATATCCGTCACTTTACCGTCACTTTTGGGACGGATTAACACCTCCTCCAAAGTTGTAATAACCCCCTATGTTATTAAAGTTTGGCTAAATAAATTTTGTAGGCCTTAGTTAGCATGAGTCGAGGCCTAGCTGCCTGACTCTCATATTAAATGTGTATTTTTCTAAGGTTCAGTGTGCTGACTCGCAAAAGGACATGAACTCTTGTTTTCTTCAAACTAGAAGCTGAATGTAACTATAGTAGATCCGTTCTCATGAAATTCATATTGATTGTAGAAATGTATTACCAGAAAATGCAACAGTGTAGATTAGTATAATGTACAAGATCGCTCAAACCGGTACAGACAATGGAGCTACTGACCGAAGATGTGCAAAGAATTACAGAAGGATGAAATCATACCGGACGTGCTACCTCTGAAGACGTCAAGCATATGGACCAATAAACTGTCTGAGAATTAATGTGGGGCGAAAGATTAATGACATAATCCATTTCCTAATTGGCTGAAGATAGTGGGGTGCAACATCTGACCAATCAAGTTCTAGAGGAATGTAAAACGAAAAAGGGATAAAAACCTATGACACGGGGAGCTATTAGAATTAGGTAGGGAAATGCTGTTGATTTTATCCAGAAACTCTGTCACTCTGTCTGGTGACTTATTTTGGTTTTGCTTAAACCATCCTTTTCCTTAGATTGCTCATTTACACTTTACCTCCTTATGAGGGAAGTGCACCTTTTTGCCCCAGAGCTGAGTTTTGACTGATGGCGAATCAACTGATGTCCTGAAGACGAAGACCGATCCTGAGTGCTGACCCCAAGTGGAGGGTAATTATGACAATGAAATTTAGATTGTCTTTTTGCTTTTCCTTTCTAGGTACCAACTGCTTACTTTTGACAGGGACCATAGCTAGATGTTTTTCAAATTGGTGTTCTAATTTGTTTTGCATGAAGCCCAACATGCCAATGCTAATCAGTGGTTAGGACAGGGGTCCACTAAACTGACGCAAATACAGTAGACAAATGACTGAATCTATGCTTTGTTGAACTGACACGTTAATAACACTCTGCTGAAATTGACTGATGTTGACGCTGTGTTATGTTTTATTAATTGCGTTCCTTGCTTTGACAAAGTCTTATTCGAGTTGCCAAATTATGACAATGTTATTGAGTGTTTTGCTTTTGAGATTAACACATCTGCTTTTAGAATTGTAAATCAATAAGGAATAAACATCACTAAATTCATACTAAAACTGGTGTGGTTATTTATGACTGCAAGGTCATGGTGGTGTCTCGAGTTGATTAATGACTTTGACTAAAGAAAAATGCATTGTTGTGATAAATATTGATGACATTATTGACGTATTGATTGACATATTGATTAGCTATCTGTCCTAAGGTGTCTCTCAACTGGGTCAAAAGATTCATTGGCCTAAAATGAGTCCTGATGTGTAATAAATTATCATAGAGGGATGCGTTAACAGTTCTGGTAGCAGAGCGACTGTTTGGCCCTTTGGGACCCTAGGACGGAGAATTATTGTTTGGTTTGTTTTTCTGAGATAATGCAAATTGGAGATATGATGCGTTTCTAAATTCCCCATGACTTTCCCGGGATCTCGGAGCCTGCCTAAGTGAGTTGGGAATGTTATCGGCGTTTTAGTATGTGTGGTGTAGAATTTGCGCTTGCTCAGCTTATGCATTCTTGCAGGTGTTTTTGTGAGGAATATGTGTGTTTAGGCCAGGTAATGTTGTTTTAGTAGGAGTGGGCGTACTCCGCAGTATGAGAGTAGGGAAGTCGGTGTACTTCATGTGAGTTTGGCGCTTTGTGCTCCAAAAAAATTATCCACGTGGTTGGTTGGTAACGTACGGACCCGTCGGGGTCTAAGACTCCGGAGTATATTGACAAGTGTAGGAGACACTTGGGTTTATGTTGTAATTTGTGCAGTTTAATAGGTCAATCGGGCGTGGTTGACAAGTCGAGTTTGAGTCAAAAATTGTATGTGTGAAACCTTCGAAGGAGATTTGGCAAGTTCTATAGTGTACTAGGACAAACCATTGACAAGTCGAGAGTAGGATTTGCAGGTCAAATTCTGCTTGCGTATGCGGGAACTGAGAAGGAGAGAGTAGCGGCTGAGGCTTCAAGTGAAATCTCTGTAAAGTTCTGAAGCGAATGTGTACCCTTCCTGTAGTAAACCTGCAAATTTGAGGTATTGTGGTTGTTAAAGGTGCTCGCAATATTTTGCATTGGTTTGATGTGAATTCAGTGTAAGGAGGACAAGTCGCAAGACTTTGGGGGTCATTCTGACTCCCGCCGGCCGCAGTAACCGCAGGGCCGGCGGGAGCCGCCAGAATACCGCTGCACGGTCAGAAGACCGCCGCGGTTATTCTGAGTTTCCCGCTGGGCGGGCGGGCGACCGCCAGAAGGCCGCCCGCCCGCCCAGCGGGAAACACCCTTCCATGAGGTTGCCGGCTCCGAATGGAGCCGGCGGAGTGGAAGGGGTGCGACGGGTGCAGTTGCACCCGTCGCGATTTTCAGTGTCTGCTTGGCAGACACTGAAAATCTTGCTGGGGCCCTGTTACGGGGGCCCCTGCAGTGCCCATGCCCATGCCAAAACCGCCAGGAACAGGATGGCGGTAAGGGGGTCGGAATCCCCATGGCGGCGCAGCAAGCTGCGCCGCCGTGGAGGATTCCCCAGGGCAGCGGGAAACCGGCGGTACACCGCCGGTTTCCCGTTTCGGACCGCGGCTGTACCACCGCGGTCAGAATGCCCAGGGATGCACCGCCAGCCTGTTGGCGGTGCATCCGCGGTCCCTGGCCCTGACGGATTTTACCGCCAGGGTCGGAATGACCCCCTTTGTCAGCTGCTCTGTGTGAGTGTGACGTCAGCGGTGCCACGCTGGGATAGGTCAGTTGCCGAGAGGGGTCGCGCACGGATTGGCAGCCGTCCGTGAGAAGCAATAGGTTGAGAAAGGTGGGTGAAGAGTGTCCTGGAAATTAAAGTTATTCTCTGATTAGATTCTAAACAAAAGAAGACGTAAAAATGAACTTCTTCAAAGCTTTAAAGAGCGCTCTGAAAGGAGACGCATATATTATGGGGAGTGAAGGGGAACCGACACCGCCTGAGGGTACTCCAGCTTATATAGTAATGGAGGAGATGGATGAAACAATGGCACAAATTGACAGAGAAAGAGGGATGTTTGGTGTTTCCGGAACACAGAACGTTTAATATGAGAATTTTAGAAAATTTGAGGTGGATGTTAAGTGTACAAAAGCCACCACCGAGGCCAGCTCAGTATGAGGCATTAGCAGTCTGGGACTTAATGGCCATATGACAAAGACAGCAAAAACGTGAAAGGAGAATAAAACGAGCAGAAAAGACTCTAGCGGAGGCTAGATGGGACAATGAGAGTAGAATGTGGAGAAGGGGAATAGTCGATGGACTCAAATTGTTCCCAGCAATAACACAAGAAGACGAGACACAGGGTAAGAAAGCTACCTGTAAGACAGGTAAAGGTACTAGTAAGCCATAAGAGACTAAGAGGTCCTGGATAGATGAAGATGATTCAGATGATGAAGAGTTTGCATGATCGCCCGCCACCTTATACAATTAGTGACACTGCCCGAGCACCAGTGCGGGTCCTGGGAACCAGACGCAAGACAAGGGAGTTACAGATACAGTACAGACTAGTGATACGGTTTTGATACAGAATGGTGTCAGTGTACCCACTGCACCAGACATGCAGATACAGCTGCAACCTCTGCCACAGATACAGAGAATCTATCCAGAAGTCCCAGTACTAGAGACTACTACGAATCTGTTGGTGCCACCTGAGCCGATTTATACAAAATCGAGGTGAATGCAGATTGAGCCAACTCCGCAAGTGCTGCCACAGCCGCAGCAACAGCTGATTATGGGTTATAGTCCAGCAGCAGGACCTCCGTTTGTACCTGCACCGGCTACAATGAGCCAAGCTTCAGGAGTTACTGCTCCGTGGGGTTTGGGACCAGGTCAGACACCAGCTGCCATATCATTACCAATTACTGTTGGTCCACCTGTACCATTGTATGCGCAGGGTAAACCTGACACATGTGATCAGGGGAAGGGGACCCAGGAAGTAATGAAGGGAGGGTTCACAGGAACCCCCCGATCAATGTAGCCAAGAGCACAAACAGCTGAAAATTTCAGATCTCTGTTAGACCTTAGTCCGATTGGGGCTCAGGTGTGTTAGCCCCACAGACAATGAGTGCGGGTGCGTCACAAGCACCAATAATGCAGGCAGGAAATATCTTGTTGCAAGGCTTTTCCGTGCAGCAGCTAAATGAGTGGCTAGGAAATAACAAAACCCCACAACCCGCTACAGTGACCGCAGATAGGTCAGAGAGAGACGATTACTTAAACTTTGTAAGACTGGGTGTGGAAGCTGCTGAATTAGTGGAAGGAACAATAGGGGTAAACAGATCAGAATCATACACTGAAGCAGAGTTAAGGTATCTGTGCCCCAAAATCACTAAGGAAGTGGGCAAGGTGCATCAGAGGTTGGCGAACCTGGCTGACAAATACAACATTGATATTGAGAACATTAAACATTTGAAAAGAAGCTACAGATTAGACTTTGATTCTAAAGATTTTGATCACATGAGGTCTTCCGGAATAAAAGCGCATCTTAAAGAGATACTGCAAAGTGCACAGATCTGGGGAGCTTTAGAGAAGTGAAAAGGCAGATGGGCAAAGAAGAGAGACAAGGAAAAGAGTGACAGTCCGGAATCAAATCAGAGTAAAGCTTCACCAGACACTAGGACAGTAAAGATTTTACTGATGAGAGAAACAGCAGGAGGGCTTCTAGTCCATGTACCGTGGTCCAGGGGAGACATTCTGTCATTTACAAATGATTATCCCAGGTTGAGGGAAAAGCCGATAGAATGGTATCAGCAGACAGACAGGTTTGTGAAACTTGCGAAGTGTCTCTGGGAGGACTTGAATACCCTGTTTGAGATCGTTGTGCCACCTGATTTATGGCTTGAGTGTAAGAGAGGTGTGGATTGGCCGACGCAGGAACCGGCAAGGGATAAGGTGACTGGAGCACCATCGGAGGAGGTGATGAAGTACTATCATAAAGTAATTGAGTCTTTGAAGCAGAAAGTGTCACCGAAAGTGACTGATTGGAAGAAAGTCGACTGGACCCCACAGGAGGTTAAAGAGTCAATCCATGCTTATTATGAGAGGTTGTTGAATGCGTTCAAGCATTACAGTGGCACTGAGACTATCGAGCCAAAAAACATGAACCATCTTGTGTTTGTTGAAGGACTGAGACCAGAAGTTAGTCAGATGATTAAGAATAATTTGATCTGTTGGCAGGCAAAGCCGATTGATGAGGTGTTGCAGTATGCGAAATACTGTAGTGACGAGATTGAACTGAAGCAGAGAAAGTTGAAGGAGAAAGTGATAGTGATGCAGATTAAGGCAGCGCAGGCAGGTATGCAAGGGAATGGAATCCAGCAAATGGTACAGCAGCAACCGCAAGGGAATGGCATGTTTCAGGTGCAACCGAGAGGCCGAGGTTGAGGTTTTGTGAATCGCGGTCCAGACTTGAATACTGTTGTGGTTCAAAATGATGCCCAGGGGATAAAAAAGATGTCACCATGTCACGCGTGCGGGGCGTGGGGCATTGGAAGGGGGAATGCCCAAATGTGGTGCATGATGGTGTCGTTCAACAAAGTACTGATGTCGGTACATTTCAAAACATGAGGAGTCCAAAATTGAGGGTCCAGATTAAAAACTTCCAGAATAACATGGTTCAGATGCAGGGGTTACAGCCCATGCAGCAAATACAGATGCTGCGTGTTCAACCAGCACAAATGCAGCAGGTACAACAGCAGGTTCCCATGGTACCTAGACAGCAAATGCAGTTACCATTAGCTCCAATGGGACAGCAACAGGTGATGCTTCCTCAGCAGGTCACAGGCCAAATGATGAGTCAAAATAACACAGTCGGCAGTTCCCATTGCGTGGTGAGGATGGATTGAATGATGAATGGTCGGATGATCCCTAGAAGCCTCCCTAGAAGTAGATGAGAGGGGACCCTATGTAGAGGCAAAGGTGGTGGGTCATAAGGTTTCATTCTTGGTTGATACGGGAGCTACACGCTCTACAGTCAGAAGTGCAGAGGTTCCGAAATTGCCACTTTCAGGGTATACTATAAGAGTGGTAGGAGTAGCAAACCAGTACTTGACAAATCCGATTACAGATCCGGTTCAAGTTGAGATTGGCAACTTTCAGGGACTGCATAAGTTTGTAGTCTGTGATTTGAGTCCCGTATCCCTACTGGGAAGAGACTTAGGGCCAGATGTAGGAAGCCTTTTGCATGTCGCAAACTGCGAAAAACGCAGTTTGCGGCATGCAAAATGCCGAACGCGATGCACAACCTCAAATTGCGAGTCGGTACCGACTCGCAATTTGAGGATGCGACTCGCAAATAGGAAGGGGTGTTCCCTTCCTATTTATGACCACATCGCCATGCTGAGTTGCTTTGTGACTGCGAATGCGGTCGCAAACCAACTCGCAGTTACCACCCACTTGAAGTGGGTGGTAACTCATTCGCAAAAGGGAAGGGGTCCCCATGGGACCCCTTCCCCTTTGTGAATGCCGAAAAAAATGTTTTTTCAGAGCAGGCAGTGGTCCTATGGACCACTGCCTACTCTGAAAAAAACGAAACCAAATGGTTTTGGATGTTTTTCTTTTTGCAACACATTTTCCTTCAAGGAAAACGGGCTGCAAAAAGAAAAAAAAAAAATGCTTTATTAAAAAAGCAGTCACAGACATGGAGGTCTGCTGTCTTCAGCAGGCCACCATCCCTGTGAGTGCATGGACTCGCTATGGGGTCGCAATTTGCGACCCACCTCATTAATATTCACGAGGTGGGTCTTTGCGACCCCATAGCGAGTCGCAGAAAGTGTCTGAGACACCTTTCTGCATATACTTTTGCGAGTTGCAAATTGCGAGTCGGCATGACAGATTTTTCTGTACCTACATCTGGCCCTTACTGTGCAAGACAAAATGTTCGATTATCTGTTCTAATAAAGGAATTGAGGTGCAGACAAACAGTGATGATGAGGGGGATGATGGGCAGTTCCCAGCCCAGCGGGAAAGTCAAAATGACCGCTGCGGTCATTTGACCGCAGTGCGGTCTTTTGGCGGTCACCACCCGGCGGGCGGCACCCGCCGCCCGCCGGGGTCGGAATGACCCCCATAATCCGTTTCCTAATTGGTAAAGATAGTGGGGTGCAACATCTAACCAATCAAGCTCTAGGGGAATGTACAACAAAAAAGGGATAAAAACCTATGACACGGGGAGCCATTAGAATTAGGTGGGGAAATGCTGTTGATTTCATCCAGAAACACAGTCACTCTGTCTGGTGACTTATTTTGGTTTTGCTTAAACCATCCTTTTCCTTAGATTGCCCATTTACACTTTACCTCCTTATGAGGGAAGTACCCCTTTTTGCCCCAGAGCTGAGTTTTGACTGATGGCGAATCAACTGATGTCCTGAAGACGAAGAGCGATCCTGAGTGCTGACCCCAAGTGGAGGGTAATTATGACAATGAAATTGTGATTGTCTGTTTGCTTTTCCTTTCTAGGTACCAACTGCTTACTTTTGACAGGGACCATAGCTAGATGTTTTCCAAATTGGTGTTCTAAATTGTTTTGCATGAAGCCCAACATGCCAATGCTCATCAGTGGTTAGGACAGGGGTCTACTAAACTGACACAAATAGACAAATGACTGAATCTATGCCTTGTTGAACTGACGCGTTAATGACACTTTGCTGAAATTGACTTGTGTTGACACTGTGTTATGTTTTATTAATTGCGTTCCCTGCTTTGATAAAGTCTTATTCGAGTTGCCAAATTATGACAATGTTATTGAGCGTTTTGCTTTTGAGAGTAACACATCTGCTTTTAGAATTGTAAATCAATAGGGAATAAACATCACTAAATTCATACTAAAACTGGTGTAGTTATTCGTGACTGCAAGGTCATGGTGGTGTCTCGAGTTGATTAATGACTTTGACTAAAGTAAAATGCATTGTTGTGATAAATTTTGATTACATTATTGACGTATTGATTGACATATTGATTAACTATCTCGTCCTAAGGTGTCTCTCAACTTGGACAAAAGATTCATTGGCCTAAAACGAGTCCTGATGTGTAATAAATTCTCATAGAGGGACGCATTAACACCATTGTGATGTAATGTGGTAGTTTTTCTCCCAGGGTTTCTGGGATTTGTAGTTTTCTTGGCTGTTATTTTATTAAAGTAAGAAAAGAACGCATAATACTCGCCTCCGTGTCTTTGATAAAATCTAGCCTTACAGACACCAAGGCTAGGAAAATCTCAATTATTATCCGACCAAAGCATGCTCAGTATTTGAGTCTGACGTGAGTGCGTTCACGTACGTGCAAATGAAAATGGGTGACAGTCTCTCCATGCCTGTTAGCAATTGAGTGTGATTTACACCTGCACACTACCCCCCCACAAAGATGATCAAAGAAAGGAAATTAAAAATAAATAAACATTTCACTATACAGCAATTTGGTAAACATGCCAAAAACATAATAATAGTTGAATTTAAATGCAACGCTCACATTACCTCGCTAAGAGTGCACAATGTGAAATTAATGCAAGACTGACTAGTCTATAGGCAACTGCAAGATAATAAGGGAGCCATTGCAAGAAGATGTGAGTCAACTTGCAGACATGCAAATTCACAGATACAACCACCAAGGTTATACATCATGTTGTTTACTGAATCATACATGAAAAAAATATTTACCAAAAATAAACGTTGGGAAAATAGGAAGTTGTGCTGACAAGAAATCAAAAATCACCTCAAGTTGTATAAAAATGTGTGGAAGGGCCCTGACGTGTGATATCAAAAAGTGCATTCAGGCGCAGTAAAACTTGCAGGGTGAAGAACAGTAGAAAAAGAGGGCAGGACATTCAGAAGTCAAATGAAACACTAGCGGTCAATATTTCATCCAGCAGATTGACAGCCCTACAACAGTCTATATTGAGCAAATGCATGTCTTTTGTTCCAACTTATCATTCAAACTTGTTGGAGACAGAAGTGTCATTTTTTACATTTATGAGAAAGCTAAGCTTACGTTTTTTCTTTGACAAACTTGAGCCCTCAGTTTGCAATAGGGATGAACCGGAATACATGGTGTTCAAACCTAAAAGCACCTTCTGTGCGCCTCCATCAAATAAAACCATTGACATGTTAGAGTCATTAGTTAAGAAAGATCTACAACAGATTAACTTTAGTAATGCACGCATTACTGACTTGTCCACACGGGAACAGGCAGCTTTGTTAACACACTCCACAGCGAGAACTTGTATTCCAACCAGCAGGTAAGGGGGAGGTTCCATAGTGGCTATGGATCATATGTTTTATGAGGATAGTGTGATAGCACATGACAAGATGCCAATACATACATGCCTCTGGAGTTTGATCCTACAAACAAATTTGTTAGCTTCCTGGAGAAGATTTTGGATAATGCTGTTGTACAGGGGTGGATGTTGAATTCTCTAGAAGACCACAGCTTTACATGCTCCCTAAAATTCATAAAAGCATTGAAAATCCTCCTTTTAGACTGATTGTGGCTGCATTCATGATCCCCTTTGGGAAATACTTTAATACGTTTCTCCAACCCATCGTTCAAAAATGGTTCTTCTATGTCCAATACATGACTGATTTTTTTAAACATTTGTCAGAGTTACAATGCAGCAACATGGATGACTGGTGGCTTTGTACTATTTATGTTACTTCATTGTATACTTGTGTACCATACAACAAAGGCAGTGAAGCTGTGGAATGGGCTCTCATCAACCAGTGTGACTTATTTTGCTAGACGCTTTACTCTTCAGCGTGTATCACAGTTATTTCTTGTGGAAAAACGCATATTTTTCACAAAAGCATGGCATATCCATGGGATTTTCTGGGGCTGCCAGCTATGCAAACTTTTTCATGGTGAAATTTGAGGCAAGCTTCATCTACAGTTCTGAGATATTGCAATTGCATTTGGTCAAGTACACGAGGTACATCAATGATATTTTTGTCATTTGGAAAGGTAATAGGAAGCTGCTTGAACAATAGATTGGCTAACTTAACCAGAAGAGCCCTAGGATACAATTTATCCACAACATTCATAAAACACACATTACTTACTTGGACGTCAGTCTTGAACTTGATTCATTAGGAATTATTACCACAGTTTTTTAAAAATTGATGGACCAAAACATACTGCTATTCTATAGCAGTTTTCATCCTTTGCCATTGAAGCGATACTTGCCCTTTTCACAATTCACACGTGTGAAAAGTATCACTTCTGATGCTGTCACTTGTGCACAGACATTGGCCCTCATTCCGACCCTGGCAGTCCGAAGACTGCCAGGGCAGCTGTGATGGTGTCACAGCCGACAGGCTGGTGGTGAATACTGCCAAATTGGGACTTTGGCGGTTTGGCTGAAGCCAAACTGCCGAGCCTCCACCCATCCTGCCACATTACCGGGTTCTGCCAGGCTGTAGGTAAGCACCTCCAGCATTGGCAGATGGCGTGATACCGCTAGTGGTATCATGAGGCGGGAAACCGCCATCATTTTTCTGGTGGTCGACCCACCAGAAAAAGCTGGCGGTCTTTTACACTGGCGACAGGAATAAGCATTCCAGTCGCCAGGATACACTTGCACACATGCCCACATACCCACACACATACACTCATACACTTCTACACACAAGAAAACACTCCCACTCACTCACACAAACACAACATACACACCCATTCACACTGACAAACACCACATACACACATGCATTCACTTCCCCCTCCCCAGCGCACAAATACATTCACACACCCCCTCTCCCCTCCCAATGCATACATGCATTCACGCCGCCTTCCCCCTGCACTGCATGCACGCACTCACCCGCTCTCCCCCTTCCACTTATATACACATGGACATGCATACACACACTCACCTCTTCCATCTGCTCAATCGCACTCAACTACTCAATCGCTCACACCTGCACACATGCACTCATGCACTCACCCCCTCCCCATCCAAAAACACTCACTCACCCCCTCACACCGTACACAAACATTCACTCATCCCCTCCTCATCCACAAATACTCATACCCTCCACCCCATCCACACTCACTCATCCCCTCCATGAACATTCACTCACCCATGCAGACAGGCACCCACAAACACTCCCCCACCCCGCATTCGCAACATTCACACATGCACTCACACACACACATGCACACACACACACCCCCTCCCCTGCCAGATGATCCACTTACCTCGCCCATAGAGGAGGTCGTCCGGGAGGGGACGGGTCCAGGCACATCCACTGCCAGCCGCTCCTCACCATTTGGACACTGCCACACTGTATTATGGGTTGTAATAAGGTGTGCAGTCTCTTTTTGGCATGGTGGTACCGGTGGTGGTACTGCCTCTGCACCGCCGACCGCCAGCACAACCGGTCTCGGAATTCCACCCATTTTCGGGCGGGAGTCAGAGATCAGTCATACTAGGGCAGTCTTGAGACCTCCAGCACTGGCAGTATTTTGGTGCCCGCGGCTTTGGCAGTGTTTGGAAAAGACAGCCAAAGTCGTGATGAAGGCCATTGTCTACATTTAAAACACAATTTGTACAGTGTGGTTTCACTGGAGGAGGTTCTGGGTTCAGCTTTACAATGCTTATCAGCTTTGGATCGCTGTAGTTTATTACAAAAAAGGCAAAGTGTGAGTTCAACATGCAAAGTGTTTGTCACTAAAGGGGGTTGGGGACTAGGGGGAAGCATGCTGGATTGTGCATGCTGATTGCCAATACCTTTACCAGGAATGTGTTCACAACGGTAAAATCGTTGTAAATGCATTTGTGGTAAAGGCATTAGTGGTTTGAACGAGGTCGTTGTTCCGACCTCGTTGTTGAGCCATGGGTGCTTGAAGCACCCGTGGTTCCGACATATAACAGATTGCTCACATGCAAGCAATGAACAAGAGCGAAGCAGCATTTATGTTATATGATTCATTTACAGGCAATTAAAAGAAATTTCTTTGGATATCTTTCTCCTTGAACTTCATTTGGTGTTAATTGTAGAATATTTTGTAGCATAGTTTGGAGCATTGGACTTACGAGCAAATCATTATGATTACTTGCAGCCTTTGGGCACCAGCTGTGCGTGCTCAATCTAGTACACTGTGTTGCACTCATTTATTTACATTAATCACGGGCCTGGCAAGGCTGGTCTGAGGACTTCACGCTAAGCGTGTTTACTTTGCTGAAATTTATTTTCGATTTTCTTGTTCATATTATACAATTTGAGTGCACGCAAACCTGTGTTATAATATTTGTAAGCAGATGAAAGATTGTCGCTTCTAGATAGTTGACACTTTTCTTGATTGCTGACAATGATGCTCTGCTTCTGCAGCTTTTGACACAGTTAACTACTGCTAGTGCAGGTGTTTTAATAAAAATAATTAATGAGTGTTTATGTATTTTGAATAATAAGGTTATGTAGAAAATATAATAACGTAGAAAAATAATGCACACATTTGAAAATGTGATCACAAAGAATGGTCACCAATGTTAACGAAATGTACTAATCAAAGATTTAATAATATGAAATGTTGAATATATGTTAAACTAATGCATTAATATATCATATTAAGGGTTATGACTTAAGCTTTAGCTTTATTAATTGTAGGCCTTATCTTAGAGCGTGTCTCGGCCTACTTGCCAGGCCTCATGTAAAAGTTGTATTTCTTAGCGTTTCATAAAATGAATGTTCCAGGAAAAGTTAAACTGTGAATTCCTATTGTATTGTGTAAATGTGCTCATAACGGAAGCTTTTTGTGTGATCTGACTGCTAGGAGATGATGTTCCTGCTAATGCAACATTTTATATATAATGTGTGTGAGACTAACTTTCCCAGGACAAGAACAATGAAGATACTGACATCGCAAGACAAACCAATCAAGGTCATGTGAACTGAGCAATATTAGAATTCATAGTTTTGGGTTTTTTGTTTTATTGGACAGAGTGCGAGCATACGATTAACTGACCAATAGGGATCTGGAGGGTAATTATGGTAACTTTGACTTAACAAAACCGCACAGAAAAAAGACAGCTCATTGCCCATTTTTCTTCCTGACTGAGAGGTTACTACTTTATTGTTGCGGCTTGACAAGAGACGTGCTTAACTTTAATGCTTACAGACTTTGCCCTTTTTAAATTCTGATGCTGAATCCTGATGCCTTGCTGATTGACTCATGTCCTGCGGACGAAGACTGATTCTGCTTTGTTGATCCACTCTGAGGATAGCTATATCCAAATTGTGATTATTATGCATATTTGCTTTTTCTTTCTAGGTACCAACTGCGCTGTTTGATCGAGCCATAGTTAGATGTTGGTGTTACTAAATTGTTTTGCATGAAATCCAACATGATGATGGTAATCTGATGTTACTTAAGGATTCTCACTAATGAAATTATGATAACAGGGACTAATGCTTGATGAAATTCTCTGCTAAACTTCTTGTATGTTATCACATTGACACAGTTGACTTTGTTACTGATTTGCACCATAACCTGTGTTGTCGTTCAAGCTTTGATTAGATTACGCTTCTTTTGCCGCTTTGGACAGCCAGTATTGTTCCTATATGTGTTTCATTTGATTTTGAGATTATTCTACCTGACTTTAGCATTGTTAAATAGGAAATAAACATTCTAAACTCTTACTAAAGGTATGGTTATTCATAACAGAAAGGTCATGGTGTGAGACAATTACTGACCCCATTGATTTCTGATTTTATTGATTACTTATGATTATTGTGTTTGATTGATTATGTACTGGATCTATGGTAATAACATCTTAATTGCGAGTCAAAAGGTTCATCGACCTATACGCGTCCCCTTGTAAGTTTATTTATTAAGGTCAGATGTGCTAACACTACCAAGTTCCAATCCACATGCTAAAATATACAATGGTTCTCTGAACCAGCGTGTCAATGGATCATTTCCTGTTTCTTTTTGTGGAGAGTCTTGCTGCTCAAGGTCACTACAACTAATGAGCCTAAAAAGGCCAGCTGAATTTTTAAAACGCTTTATTATTCTTTTTGTTCCAGCAGTTTAATTACAACACTTATTGTTTATATTTTTCAATAAAAAATATATTTTTTCTATCAATCATTATTAACACCAGGGATAGGGGAAAATCAGTGTATTTATAGCCATGGACGTCATTTAGGGGTCTTTGCGAACCCAGGCAGTGCATTTGAGACCCCTGGCTTCAGAAGTGGCAAAATCAGTGCCAAAAACACAGGGGCAGCTTGTCCTTATGGATATTGCTTGATGCTCCAATCTCATTGTTTTTTGTCAACTTTTATTACACTTACAGTGAATAATAACATATTGGCCCATATTTATACTTTTTGACGCTAAACTGCGCTAACGCAGTTTAGCGTCAAAAAATTTTGCGCCGTCTAACGCCATTCTGAAGCGCCATGCGGGCGCCGTATTTATGGAATGGCGTTAGCCGGCGCAAGCAGACCGGCGCTGCCTGGTGTGCGTGGAAAAAAACCACGTAGACCAGGCAGCGCCGGCGTTGGGCAAAAATGACGTTAGGGCGTCTTAAAATGGGGCAAGTCAGGTTGAGGGAAAAAAAAAGTCTTAACCCGACTTGCGCCATTTTTTAACGACGCCCATCCCCCATCAACATGACTCCTATCATTGTAAAGATAGGAGTCATGCCCCCTTGCCCAATGGCCATGCCCAGGGGACTTCTGTCCCCTGGGAATGGTCATTGGGCATAGTGGCATGTAGGGGGGCACAAATCAGGCCCCCCTATGCCAAAAAAAATTATAAAAAAAAAAAAAAAAAAATACTTACCTGAACTTACCTGAATGTCCCTGGGGTGGGTCCCTCCAGCCTTGGGTGTCCTCCTGGGGTGGGCAAGGGTGGCAGGGGGGGTCCCTGGGGGCAGGGGAGGGCACTCTGGGCTCATTTTGAGCCCACTTGTCCCTTAACGCCATGCCTGACCCAGGCGTTAAAAAGCGGCGCAAATGCGCCGTTTTTAGCCACGCCCACTCCCGGGCGTCTCTTTTGCCCGGGAGTATAAATACCACGTAAAGGCCTGGGAGTCATTTTTTAAGACGGGAACGCCTCCCTTGCATATCATTAACGCAAGGAAGGGGTTCACGCTAAAAAATGACGCACATTCCGGGAACTTTGGCGCTAGACGCCTCTAACGCCATAGTATAAATATGGCGTTAGTTGGCGTTAGTTTAGCGTCGAATTTGCGTCGAAAAAAACGACGCAAATTCGGCGCAAACGGAGTATAAATACGGGCCATTATTCACTATTAGTATAGTACAAATGGAGTACAAAAAGTTTAAATATGACCCTGCCTTGCAGCCGAGGTAAGTAAAAGATGGTTTTAAATGTATTATGTCTGCATGAGTGCAGGTGAGAGTGTGTTTATGTGATGAAGAATGTGTGTATGTGTGATTGTGTGTGTATGCTGGAGCATGTGTGAGTGAATGTAAAGTTCAAATGATGTTTGATGTGTCTTCCACTACCCCTGGCTTTTTGACGTTCATGTTTATAGCGTTTCCAACTCCATTAAGATAAAGGGCCTGATTACGACCTTGGCGGATGAGATATCTCGCCCACTGTTTTACAAGTTCCACAAGATATAATGAAACTTGTAATACGGCGGATGGGATATCTGTCACTTTTGTGACGGAGTATCCCATCCGCCAAAGTCGTAATCCGGCCCAAAGTTCCTTTATTGCTCGGAGACAGAGACAGAAACGGTAACAGACAAGATAATTTTTAATCCATGTGCTCACATCGTTTTTTTTGCAACATTATATGCGTCAATAGAAAGTTAAAATTATGCAGAAGGGTCGACAAAATTATGCACTGAGAAAAGGCAAATTATGGAGCATAAGGCTGCAAAATCTATGACTGGATTATTTTGTTATGTTTGCCATTTTACTATCTACTACTACTATCTTGCGTTGTAACTCTTTATTGCTCGTGCACCATCTGAATACCTTTTGCAAATGACGTTCCCTTTTGTAGAACCACATTTTGGTGTTTTTTTTAGTAACGTTTGATATAGAAACATGTTTGTTGGGGTGCAATCTGCAAATTATGCAGTTGTTGTTGAATTATATTGGAAATTAAGCAAACCCGTAATTAGGCAGAATTCCGGTGGACATAATACGTCAGTCCTATCATGTCCCATTATGAGATGTTAATTTGTAAATAACAGTTATTCAGTCCATTACATAGCAACCACTACATCAGTTATCCGAAATTTTTCCTGAGACTGATGTATAGGATGCTACATAACAGATTGTGCACCAGGGGCCCTATTACACATAGAGGATGCTTTCTCTGTATGCACCGTGGCACACCTTAAAACAGATGTGACTGGCACAAACAGAGGAAGTGCACCCTATTACATTGAATGTGCTGCACCCCAGGCTAGTTGTGAACTCACGCTGCCCTGAGAAAGGTGCATTGAAATGAAAAACAAAGTGATTTTGAAGCAGCCGCTCTGTGTTTCACTGTTCAAGCAACCTGCCTGCACTTCTAAGGGGGATTAGAGATCCCCTTGCAGGAGTGTGCAGTGAGTGACTTCAACTGTCTGAAAGGGGATGTCTGGGGAGGGGGACCAACCTTTAAAGTGGCACAATTTGAGCATGCCTCCTGACAGCTTCTTTGCCTCTGCGACCAAGTCTACAATACGGCACAGGGCAAAGGTAAAGGAATTCCCACATTTGCATGGGGCCATGTCTGGTGATAGCGCTGGTGCTGTATGGGTGCCGGCACAATCTGTATTACAGAATTGGAAGCACAATCATTTGTGGCACTTTCTGTAATATTAAGGTGTTCCAGGGATGCACAAAGTGGGTGCACATGCCCGTTATGTCCCCAGGGCACTTTGTATAATACTTCCCCAGGTGTGAATGAAATTGGCCCCGAACTATGGAAAGACATTCATAAAAAAGAGTATTTAGCAGGGCCATTGGAATTATGCAATTCTGTGTCTTCTATTTTTCTCACATAATTATGGATTTGCTGCTTTTTCCACAAAATTCATTATCTGTTGTATAATCTGTAGATTGTAACAAGAAAAATTGTTTCCAGCTCAAACGAATCAAAACTTACGAAAAACCTGGTGGCATAAGTTTGCAAGCAGTGAAAGGCCTCTTTCCAAAATGTAACTTGTCTTCTTTTGGTTGTTTTTTTTTGGTCAATACATTCACACTAATAAAGTGAAACATTTGCCCAGAGGGTATTACCATGTGTAAGAAAAATTAAATAATGAAGTAATACATATATAAAAAATGTGCTTCATAATGCCACTTTAATTTGCTGTTACTTGCTGCATAATTTGGTGCTTCCCTGCTGCATAGTTAAAGTAGCCCTGGTACTAAGTCAATGCCCTCATGTGATTCCTGTTTTTGGAACATCACGTGAGACACCACATGCGACTAGTGATTCTGGAAACAGAGTAATATCCTCACAAGCGATCAGCCACACAGAAGATTCTGCTCAATGTCAGAATTCTGCCACACTGCCACCGAGTGATGCACACAAAAGTTCTCTAGGGAGCTTAACTATTAATGGTGGAAAGACACCACAGAGTACCAGCTAATGAATGCATGAGCGCAAACTATCTTTTCCCACACACAAGGTCTTTGGAGCATGCATGCTGTCGCAGGTAGTGGGAGGCTTCCCTGCATGTTGAAAATAAAACCAGATGAGCAACTGGAATGTCTCCGCTTGCATGTTTGGAGCACTGCTTAATTCGAGCCGGGGGTTGCTGGAAGGTGGGTGCACAGGCACTCATTTTGAGGGACCGGAACTTATTTTTCTCATGTGACATTTCTTGAGAGTAAGAGAGGGAAAACACACAAAGCAGAAACAGTGAAAGAGACAGATGGGAAATCGTCAATTATGGAGAAAGCAGGAACCTGCATGAGTAAAATAAAGGGGCAGCAATGGCTGGTAGTGGATTAAAAAGTACATATGAGACAATGCACCCTTACTATTTGGTGCGCTGACATTCGATTGTACGGTTGTGGGCTTCTGGACAGAGGTTTGGGCACCAGCACTCATTCTTTTACAAATTAAGCACTGGTGTGGGGAGCCCATTCATAGATCTACCACACTGCTGACTTAGGCCGCACTGGCTCAAGCAAGCAGAGAAAATTTGCCCAACTGCTGCTGAACAATAAACAGTGTTGCCAAAACAGGCTGTCAGCTGGGCGTACATTGTATCGTTCTCCCCCTGTGGTCCCTGTACAGCTTTTTGGCTACAGGGATTTATTAAAAAAAGGAAAGAATCGGCAAGCATTAGTCAGTAGTTAATTTTGTGATGCCAAGTAGGTGCCTAGACATCTGCACAGCTGGACTTCCTGGCACTTCTACTTTTCAAACTAAGCAAGCCATCAGAGGAAACAAACAGAACAAGTTTCTCAGCTCCACAAAAATAGGAAAGTTTTTGGAAGAAAATTTGTCTGACAATAAAAGAAAAACAAGGAAAGACAGCACCACAGCTTGCTGCATGTTATCATGCCTTTTGTTTTTAGTAAAAGCAAGAAAACGTATGTACCTTTTTATTCAGTTCATGCAATGTACCATATGTCTGCAGGTGCCCGTGTATGCTTAATAATATGTGTAAATTATTACCAAATGGAATGCCACGCATTCTCCTCAAGCTTGAAAGACGATGTTTTTTTGGTAAGACATGCAAGCCTTCCATCATATGCAGTGCTGGTAACATGTATGTGTTTGCATCAGCGATTAACCCACAGATTTGTGCACCTAAATAAGACGTTGTGGTCTGCAGGTCAAAAAGGGCTTCTGCAAAAATGTTTGCGCACTCTGGTTTGCTTTTATTTTTCAAACATGTTACCTGCAAGCTACATTCAGTGCTCTGCCACAGGCACCTTAAGCCTCTAAGATAGATTTTATGATGATTCAAGCTTGTGGTCAGCTTTTTAGAAACAGGTCTTTGTGGAAAGTGTGTTAACCACCTGCTTGCTGTTCAGTATGATGCCATCAGCTTGCTTTCCTTAAAATACACTCAGAGTTACTATGATTTGTGCATCAGGTGCCTTACTGAGCTAACGATACACATTGACAGCAGCCATACCTGGTTACGTATATTGAATGGTTAATGTTCCTACAGTACCGGGTAAACTCATGGCAAACCGCAGCAACTGGTATGAAAAAACACAATGACCCATATTTATGAAAAGTGGCATGTCAGAGCTGATGCACAACTTTTTCTGCGCCCCCTACCGGCACCTAACGACACCATGGTTGCACTGTATTTATAATACAGCACACCATGGCTGTCGTTAGCACAATAGACTCAAAGATTTTGATGGCATTTTGGTGCATTGCTACACTAGTGTCAAACATTTTTACGCTAGTGCGCAAAGTGCTCGGAGGCCCATCGGTTTCTCTGGGTGCATCATTTTAACGCCTGCTATGAGTAGGCATTAAAAATGACTCAAAAAATGGTGCAGTGAAATCTGTTACATTTCAATGTGCCATTTTTAACAGCCTCCTAGTATCGGAATGCATCCCTGCATACATTATACTTGATGCAGGCATAACGTGGCACAAAGGGTTACAACGTGGCGTAACGTATGCATTGTGCCACTGTTAGAAATGGGGTTTCTGGTTGGCTAGGGTATGCACCTCAGCTAGGCAGAACTTACCCACTCTAGTCAGGGCAAGGGAGTTACATGTCCAAGATAACCCCTGCTCGCCCCCTTGGTAGCTTGGCACGAGCAGTCAGGCTTAACCTGGAGGCAATGTGTAAAGCGTTTGCACAACACACACACACATGTGACGCAATATCCCCACCACAAAGGAAACACAACACCAGATTATATGAAAGTATACTGTATTGTACACAACGCAATTATCAGACCAAACATCACATATCAGTACTATCCTGCTACCTTAGCAGTTGTCAGAACGTTACACATTAGTTACTCTGCAAATTAGCAGTAGTCACACATAACACACAGGTTACTCAGTATTCTGCAACATAAGCAGTAGTCAGGAAACACGTTATCACATTAGAATACTTGTCATAAGAATATCATAAAACGCCGATAGCAGGAACATTAGAAAACATATGGCAAGTTAGAAAAACATATTAGCAAGCATGTCCATAAAAGGAACATTTGAATTCACATATGTAAAAACATCAAAAACGCAGGTAGGTAATATATGAATCAAACAAAAGTCTGTAGAAAGAACTTTGGATTGCAACTATATTGGTCCTTTAAACAGTACCTGGTTGGATGAAGGCACCTCCAGTGCTTAGAAGGTGAACAATGGGGCCCCGGCACTCCTATGCACAAAACGGGGGCCTCCCTTATACTCTGGGGTCAGAGGAGGGCGACATGCACCTCCTCTCTTTTATAGACAGGGGACTGTGATTACTGGGGGCCCCCCAGGGCCTCAACCAGCCCTCACAAGGGGGGTCAAAGCCAGCAAAAACAACTTACGGCAGGAGGGGGGCACCACGCCCCCCCTCCGGTTTAATGACAGGCCCCTACCAGGACCTGCGATCTCTGGGGGCCCCCCCGGGCCTCCACTGGCCCTTCCACCAAGGGGGGGGGCCACAATAATGCCCGTTTTACCTAACAGCAGAAAAGGAGTGTCCTGCTCCTAACGCAGAGGCCAGAAGAAAGGGTGCACTCCCCGCACCTTCCCCTGGTCCTGCCGTGAAGCCACAAGAAGATCAGACCCCTCCTGGGGCCCGAGCAGACACTCGTCTGCACCCGATGTGGTGCGCGAGTGTTCTTCCAGCTTCCCGGCCCGCTGCCGTGATCCTATTGGAAGGGGCACAATGCAGCAAGGAGGCTGCGAGCTCCCAAGGCTCCATAAGCACGCAGCTATCAGCGCTATGGCAGCCCGAAACCACGGAGAAGCACCCCTCGTGAAGAAATGGATGCAGGGGTCAGGGGCCACAGCACCCTGCCCCTGTGGAGCAGAATCTTAAGACAAGGTCCTCAGGTGGAGGGCCCAGCTACAGGCCAGCACATGGGAAAGGCAGCAAGTGGCAAGTCCTTCACAGTGACCAGGCAGGTCACAGGTCAGCACAGCAGCAGCAGTCCATGGTGGTTCCTGGTGAGTCCTTTCAGCCTTTGGTGTCCAGTTCCAAGATGATTCCAAGAGTCTCCAAATTGTGGGGAAAATTCACCTGTACTTATAGTCAGTTCTTACAGTGTTTTACAATGGTAGGAAGAGGAGGTTCCAGCCAGTTACAACTGGTTCTGGGAGTGCCCCTCTCTCCTTTCAGCACAGGCTCCAAACATCATTGGGGGGTTAACGACCCTATTATGTGAGGCCAGGGCACAGTCTTTACAAATGCAGGTGTGCCCCGCCTCTCCCTTCTCTCAGCCCAGGAAGACTATTCAGTATGCAGATGCACCACTGTGACACCTCCACCCTCCCTGTGTACACGCTGTCTGAAAAGTATGCACAAAGCCCCAACTGTCACTCTGCCTAGACGTGGATTTGAGTCAAGCTACAAAACACCAGAGTCATAAGCACAGATAAATGCGCACTTTCTAGAAGTGGCATTTCTGTGATAATAATAAAAAATACACCCACACCAGTAAGCAGCATTTATTATCACCATCACAACCATACCAAACACGCCTACGCTACCCCTCATAAATCAGACAACCCCCTTACACATAAGGCAGGGTATTTCTAAAGCAATCCTATGAGAAGGCAGCACTCACAGCAGTGAGACACCAAGTTAGGCTGTTTGTCACTACTAGGACAGGCCATGCAATATGGCACATGTCCTGCCTTTCTACATACATGGCACCCTGCCCATAGGGCTAGCTACGGCGTACCTTAGGGGTGACTTACATGTAGTAAAAGGGGAGTTCTGGGCCTGGCAAGTAAATTTAGATGCCAGGTCCCTGTGGCAGAAAACTGTGCACACAGGCCCTGCTCTAGCAGGCCTGAGACAGATTTGAAAGTCTACTTCAGTGGGTGGCGCAAGCAGCGCTGCAGGCCCACTAGTAGTATTTAATTTACAGGCCCTAGGTATAGAGATACCACTGTACAAGGGACTTATAGGTAAATTAAATATGCTAATTAGGTATAAGCCAATCATACCAACTTTAGATGGGAGAGCACCTGCACTTTAGCACTGGTCAGCAGTGATAAAGTACTCAGAGTCCTAGGGCCAACAGCGAGAGGTCAGAAAAACTAGGAGGAAGGAGGCAAAAAGACCGGGGATGACCCTGCGTAAGGCAAAAAGTCCAACAGCCACTTTGTAATTATTGTGCAGGGAAAAGGCCACTTTAGCACTGTGTTAGTTTAAAAAAAATATGCTAAGACAGTGGTAAGGCGATGCAAGGGTCTCCTAAATATGCCTCTATAAGTGGTACAGTGTGAGCGTGTGTGTGTGTGTGTGCGTGTGTGTATGGATTATGATGTAAGGCCAGTTGATAACTACATGAGCAACTCACACTAGTGTTATTAAAACTAGATATAACCAGAAGAGCTTTCAGTTGAGCAGAAATAATTTGGAAGTCAAATCAGATTTTGATGACTGGAAAGCTTATGGAACAAATGCAACAAATGTGTGTTTTCTTGAAGAGATGCCTTTTAAACCATATCAGAAACAGACACAGGGCTTTTTGTTAGATATGTCAAATATATTACTGGGTAGGGGTATTGGTACATCATGTATGGTTATGTCTTGACACTCTGTGCTACCTTGAGGGAAGAAGATACAAACTCCAGGTGAACTTTTAGAGAAGCAACTGCACATTATGAACTCTCCCCACTTTGTAAGGCTAGTGCTACCTCATGCATCAATAGTTTTTTTCCACTTTTATCAAATCTATGACTGTGCCCACGATAAGGAAGGGTACAGGCTCCAGTGTAGGGTATGGTACAGCAGATTTAGTGATTGCATGGCCTTTGAACTCAGTTAATAACATCTGTAGATCACAATAGATGCAAAGAAAAATATCCAGGTGCTTTCCTTCTCCCCACAAACACCAATTTGTAGGAAAAGCTTGGAAAAACTGTCTCTATCATCATTAAATTCCTGTCTTCAGGTTGTGCTTTGGTTTTATCATTAGGGTCAAGAAACTCTCTGGCATTACCTGTATTCGATAAATATGATATATATAAAAAGGGATAGCCCAAAAGAGGGTGGGCATACTTCTATCTCCCATGGATAGTAGCCAATATTGAAGTGAAATTGAAATGCCTTCTGCTGCCAGTACATAGGCCGTGGTAGGTCCTTCGCTATGGCGGAGGAGCGTCGCCCCCACCAGCAGTAGCTGCAAACCTTTTATAATAAAACAACAATAAGCTATGTTTATTATCATTTTAATGTAAAAGGGGTGTGGCCATGGGGTGTGACAGGGACAGAGGGGGTGTGCACAGCATTCCTCTCAGTGTGCATGTGTATTTGTCCGGCCGTCTTGGGCCGGCCAAACACACATGCACACTGTGCTCTCTCCAACACGGCACTGTGTTGCCTGGTTGGAGAGAGCAGACTGAGACTCCCACTCTGCCTCCGGGTGCCAAACCAGGGCACTCCTGGCAATCCTAATGATGTTTTCATGCTCCCAGCAGCATGAAAGCAGCATTAGGATTGGCCACAGCCTGTGCCTGCTGTGAGGGCTGAGGAGCGGAGCAGTGCAGTGGAGGCAACGAGGTAGGTATGTTTAAAAAAAAGAAAATGTGTTGTTTCTCCTTCCAGACTGCCACGCGCGCCGAAGCCCTGCCCCTCTTCCTCCACGAGCCATGACTGTACATAGAATGGGTGGTGATCCAGTGGCAGAAAAGACTATAGGCTACACAGTCTGCAGTTAATTAGCACTGATACATCTCCAGGAATCAGAAGAGAGACTTCGCTAGTTGCTTGTTTAATAAGAGGATCAGTGCGAAAACCACTCTACTTGGCTGTCTCCTTCATGATTTGTTTTTTTATCTTTTCATTTTGCAGGGGGAAAGAGGTCCTTTATATAGGACAAGAGATGTGAAGAAGGGAACAGCTGCAGCTATCCATCACTGTCTGCCCCCAAAAATGGATAAATTGCCCAGCGTTGTTACTGGGGTCACACACTGTGCAGTAACAGAGGTGTAACAGAGCTTCCTGTAGCTCCCACAGTGTAGTGGGACAGGGTTCCTTGTTTTAGAGGAGACCCCCTCACCCACTAAGCCATGCCATTGCATGCGTTGCAACATGTGTGCAATGGCATAGAATAGGAAATTGTTAAACAGTCAGAAAAGCCACTCTGCTTTCAACAGCAGGCCCCTACAGCATAGGAGGATGCCCAACTGTTCAGGGGGCCCAAACTGAGCCGAAGACCAACGAATATCTGTGCAACGGGTGAGATTCTGGGGTCCCTCCAAATTCTGCAGAGGAGCCCTGTTAGACTTTTCATCCTTGGCGTGGTCTCCCTTAACCTCTTGCCTCTGTCTCTCAAGTTGTTGATGTATGCTGGACTTTGATTTTGCTATTTTTGTTACTGGGCACTTTACCACTGCTAACCAGTGCTAAATTGCAAGTGCTCCTTTACAAAATGTGTATGTAATTGTCTTATCCATGATTGGCATATTTGATTTACTAGTAAGTCCCTAGAAGAGTGCACTAGAGGTGCCAGGGCCTGTAACTCTATTGCTACCAGTGGGCCTGCAGCACTGGTTGTGCCAACCACACAAGGAGCTCTGTAATCATGTCTCAGACCTGCCATTGCAGTGTCTGTGTGTGCAGTTTTAACTGTAAATTTGACTTGGCAAGTGTACCCATTTGACAGGCCTAAACCTTCCCTTTTCTTACATGTCAGACACCCTTAAGGTAGGCCCCAGGTAGCCCCAAGGGCAGGGTGCAGTGTACGGTTAAGGTAGGACATATAGGCCCTCATTTCAACGTTGCCGCCCGCCAAGTTGAATCCGCTGCGCGGTCACCAATGCGGCCGCACTCCTGCGGTGGCCATTTGGAGATCCCCACTGGGCACGGTGGGGATCTCGGCCGCAACACGGGAGCCAGCTCCAAAAGGAGCCGGCGGTGTTGCGGCGGTGCGATGGGTGCAGTTGCACCAGTCGCGCTTTTCACTGTCTGCTGTGCAGACAGTGAAAAGCTCCATGGGGCCGTGGCGGGTGGCTGGGACCAATGTGGCGGGAAACCGCCGGTCCCGGCGGTGCGACTGCGACGCTTCCGCTGCGGTCGTAATCCCATGGGAAGCACCACCAGCCTGTTGGCGGTGCTTCCATTGAAACAGTCCTGGCGGTCTTTGACTGCCAGGGTTGTAATGAGGGCCAAAGTAATGCGTTTTATATGTCCTGACAGTGAAATATGGCTAAATTCGTTTTTCACTATTGCAAGGCCTGTCCCTCTCATAGGTTAACATGGGGGCTACTTTTAAATCTGACTAAAGTGTAGATTCTCTTTGGGTGAGGATGGACATGTAGAGTTTGGGGTCTCTGAGCGCACAATTTAAAAATACATCTTTTAGTAAAGTTGGTTTTCGGATTGTGTGTTTGAAAATGCCACTTTTACAAAGTGAGCGCTTTCTTGCTTATACCATTTCTGTGACTCTGCCTGTTTGTGGATTCCCTGTCTGGGTCAGTTTGACAGTTGGGCTGGTTGCACCTCACACCAGACAGTGACACAAAGGGAGCTGTGGTGTAGCCTGCATATCCTGATGAGCCATCTGTGCTAGGAGGGTGAGGAGGAGTGGTCACTCACACCTGAAAAGGCTGTGCCTGCCCTCACACAATGCAGTCTCCAACCCCCTGGTGAGTGTCTGGGGCCTGGCCTGGGCAAGGCACGATTTCACATTTAAAAACAGAGACTTTGCTTTGAAGTAGGCCTACTTTAAAGGAGAAATTGGGTATAGAAAGGGCACCCAAAACCACAGACTAGAGACCACATCTGGAAACCAAGAGGAACCTCTGCCTAGAGAACAGCTGAAGAGCTGAGGAAGAAGAGCTGCCCTGCCTGTGACTATGCTTTGTGGAGCTATCCTGCAGTTGATGCTTCTACCAGAGTAAGAGGACAAAGACTGGACTTTGCGTGCCTTCCATCTTGTGAAGATCTCCAAGGGCTTGATTTAGAGCTTGCCTCCTGTTGTTTGAAGTCTCAGGGACAGCAAAGACTTCTCTCTGCCAGCAACTGGAGTCTCTGGAGAGACTCCTACTCTGCCCTGTAGTGTCCATCCAGTTCCTGGGACCCTGAAAGGAGAAACTGGCAGCCTAAGAGGAAGAAATCCAAGCACAGAACGCTGTGCGGGGAAAAGATCGACGCAACTCCTATCTGTGGCTGGAAAATCAATGCGCCGCAGGCTTTGCAGCTGAAAATCAACGCTCGACTGCCACACGACGGAAGAATCGACGCACGAAGCTGGAGAAATGACGTGCAGCATCGGTGACGGAGGCTGGTGAGATCGCAACCTGCGCTGCTTGGTTTTCGGATCATCGTGCTGCTGGATTTCCGACACAAACACCGCTGGGCGTGTAAAAACAATGCAAGGCCTGCCCGGACCCGAGAGTGCTGACCGGATCGATGCATCGCTCTCCTCCGGAGAGAAGAAACAACGTGCCCGACCTGGCGAAAGGGGAAACGACGCAAGGTCTCGCTCATGAGTGAAATAGACGCATCGCAAGCCCTTTTTTGACGCACCCAAGGTACATTTTCACACTAACAGTGTTAGTGTGTGTTTAAAACTACATGAAGACTATTTTTGCTTTTTAATTGATAACTTGATTTGTGTATTGTGGATTTTTGTTGTTTTGGTCTTGTTTTGTTTAGATAAATATTTCCTATTTTTCTAAACCTGTGTTGCGTCATTTTGTAGTGTTTTCATTAAGATACTGTGTGTGTTGGTACAAATGCTTTACACCTAGCACTCTGAAGTTAAGCCTACTGCTCATGCCAAGCTACCAAGTGGGTAAGCAGGGATTAGCTGAGGGCGATTCTCTTTTACCCTGACTGGAGTGAGGGTCCTTGCTTGGACAGAGGGTAACCTGACTACCAACCACAGACCCTAATTCTAACATACCCCATCATTTTGCATTACGGCACTGGGCACTACAGTATTCAGTTTCGTCTGGATTGACAGTACCATTTTTTCTGTTTGCTTATGTGTTACAACTCCATATGTTTTATTGTATTGTGGCATTTGTATACTGCATACTGCCTCTCTGTGGGATGGTATCACACTTATCCATGTGGGTAGAGCTATTTTGTGTGGATGTATGGCTGAAGGTGTGTTGTCTTTTCTTTGAACCTATGTAAGAAAGGATTCCATTTCGTATGTCATGACGAATGAGGGTCAGTTATGTGTTGTGGGATGTGGTGCTTTGCGGTGCAAAGGATGTGGAATTGTGAGAGATGGACACACAGTTGTAGGTCTGGCATTGGCAAGACCTATTGATTTTACTAAATATGTATTGTTTACTTGCATATAGGGTATTTCAGCCACCTGTCTTCATCCATTGGTCTGTTGTTATGTCATTTACATTTTGCTTTCGCCCACTACAGCATAAAGCATGTGGCAATGGGTCAGCCTACTTAAGCCACTAAATAACTTCACTTGAGCGACTGCATTTTGGTTTCTCACAAGGGGCACATCCACATACAGGGTATTTCCCTTCAGTTTCAGTGTTTTTGTTTTCACTCTATAATTACTTAGTGGTGTCTTTGTGTTTAGAGTTTGATGTGGTAGCAGGATGCTTCTGATGCACATTCCATCTTTATCAGATCCCATCTCTTTCCGATGCTGTTGTAAATTCCTTTTGGAGTGTTTTGCTTTTCTGACTGGTGTTATTTCACAGAATACTAAATAGTACCCATTTAAAACTGTTCTGTATTAAATTGTCCTCTTTTTTTCTTTCTATACTTCTTTCTGTTCTTTCTTTCTTATTTTCTTTCCTTCCTTCTTTGTTCTGTTAGACCTGGCATCCTCCTTGTGGTTTCCCTAACCTTTTTCTTTTAGACCTCCTGGTTTTGCTGACTTTGTTTTTGCTAGCCTTACGATTCTGCACATTTTACCACTGCTAACCAGTGCTAAAGTGCTTTTACTTTTTCCCTAAAACGTGGTAACAATGGCTTACCCCCAATTGACATTTTTAATTGTACTTATAAGTCCCTATTAGTGTAGACTACATGGGCCCAGGTCCTAAGATAGGCCTTATACAGCCTTAAGGGGAGGGTGCAGTGTATCTAAAAAGTTGGACATGTACTTTTAATGCTTTACATGTCCTAGTAGTGAAAAACTCTTACATTTGTTTTTCACTACTACAAGGCCTGTCTCACCCATAGAATAACATTGGAGCTACCTTACTACCCCTGATAGAATACATTTTTAAATAGAAAGAGATACCCCCCAACCCCCCAAGTTTGGCATTCCTAAAATGACAATTTAAAATCCTAACATAGTGAAGTTGAATTTTAAATTGCAATTCTGAAAATGCCACTGTTAGAGAGTTGCCATTTTCTCACTTTAGCCATTTGGTGCCTACTGCCTGTCTCTGATCACTTGTATGGGGTGGGGTGACAGCTGGGCTTTGTGTATTCCTCCTAGACAGCCGCACACAATGGGAGCTGAGGTGTGATCTGCTGGACCTGGATGGGTCATTTTGGGCAGAATGGGTGGGAGGAGTTCAGCACAGCCTCACTTACACCTGAATAGGATGCATCCTGTTCACACACAAAGTTCTGAATAATCCCCTCTAGTGAGGCTGGAGCCAGGGCAGAAAGGGCAGGGACGCTGCACTTGAAAGGCATGTCTTTGAAGCCCCCCACTTGAAAGGCCCAACTGGATATAAGTACTTGACCTCTGACACCACCACTTCAGTACACTTCTGGACCTGTGGATACCCTACCAGGAAGGAGGACTGCTGTGCTGCTTCAGGGCTTCCACTCTGCTGGACTCCTGTTTGCTGGACTCCTGCTCTGCTATGCTGACCTGTGCCTGCTGCCATCTTGCCTGGGAGCGAGAAGGATTGGACCTGATTCTCTCCAACCCAGAATCCAAAGTGGCTCCAAGGGCTAGTTGGCAGGCCTCCCTACCTGAGCTCAGGGACATAACAGACTTCCAACCACACTACTACTGCACCTTGAATCTGCCATCTGTGAGTCTGTCTGCCAAGTGGTGCCACCCTAGTCCTGGACCCCAGAAAGTGGGCCTAAGGTGTTTGGCTCAGTGTAACTGACACATCCTTTGTTGCAGTAGCAGAAGCAATGCATCATGGCTGTTACGTTGAGAAAATTGATGCATCACCTCTACTACGTGAGTCGGAACCGGTGCAGTCAGAATTGCGTCGTTTGTGTACCTCGGATCTTGAAACCAGCACATTGCTTTAGAAACCAACACTGCAGTGCTTTTCTTTGACCAAGGTCCTCGCATCCCCATTGATGGCAGCCTCATGGCCGGCTTTAAAACTCCACATCACAGCCTCTGCGCTCATCGGCACCAACACATCTCCTTGACTGGTCAGCGCATTCTTGACATAGATGCATCTGAAACTTGCAGCATAGCCTCACCGCATCTCAGAACTAACGGATCCCCGCTGTTGCGTGGGGAACATCAAAGTATATGCTCTACTGCACAGTTCGGAACTTCAACGTTCAGCAACCTTGATTTAAGGTACTTTGATTCAGCAGGCTCAACTGGATCCCTGTAGGTAGATCATGCTTCATGATCGGCCTGAACTTTTGACTTTGTCTTTGTCCGGCACAACTAGATATCCCAGGTTGGTGCTTTGGGCTTGTAAGCGCTATTTGACAGTTTATTCTTTAAATCATAACTCAAGTACTACTTATTGAATTTTTTTCGTTTTGGTGTTGTTTTTTTATTAAATTAAGTTATATTTTTCTTGCTTGGCGTGGGATCCTTTTTGTGTGGTACTTTAACTTTTGTTTTCCTTCTTTCCTTCCCTCTCTCTTTTTTCTTTTTTCTCTTTCCATCTTGCTTTCTTCCATTTTTTCTTTCTCTTTCCTTCTCTCTGTTTCTGTTTCTTTCTTTTATTTAATTATTTAGTTTTCTTATTTTCCTTCTTTCTGTTTCCTTCCTTTATCCTTCTTTCTTTCTTACCTTCTCATCTTCTTTATTTTTTGTTTTTTCTTCTCATTTTACTGCTCTTTCCTGCTTCCTTTTTTCTTCTTTCTTTCATTCTTGCCTTCCTTCATTCACTTTTCCCTTTTTCCTTCTCCCAGACCTATTGGATTTGCAAATGCATGTTATAGTTTTGGTATGCTGGCAGTTCTGATTACCTCTGCAAGTCCCCTCATTGTGCTGGGTGTCTTCTTCTATGTTCTCAATCTATGCAAATGGTAGCAGGAGGATGTTCCGAGATCTTATGGATCTGACATGGGGGAGGTAAGAGGTGTATAGAAAGAGTGAGAGAGAATCAGAGATCTGCCTGGATGGTTACAGTGGTTCTTTATATGGTTGCCATTATGAGATGTCAGGTAGGAGAATGTGGTAAGATGGTCTGTACTGTAATCAAACGTTCTTGTCATTATAGGATGTCTGTAGTCAGAGTATATAACTATTTAGGACCTTCAGGGTGGACTATGTTAGAGTTTGCTGGTGACCAGCAATTTATGGCAGATGTCTTTGCAGGCCTGGATGGACTTTATGTCAGAAACAGAAAGAGACACTTTCTGTGAGCTTGGTTACACCCTAATGTGTGTGTAAAACATTAGTTTGTGCAACAAGCCCAATTTTATGATGCTAAGGCCTAGAATAAGCCAGTAAACAGTTTTGAACATTAAGTATCTTGCTCATTTATGAGAGGTGAAGTGCTTGGAGTTCTTCACCTTGCTAGTACTATGAACTTGTGTGGAACTGGTAGTCTTAAATATACTGGAGGAGTTAGAATCCGTGTGCTCCTTGGCAGAGAGACAAACTGGATATTCCATCCTCCCCAACCTTTCAACAATGAAATGGCATCCAACATGACACATTCTCACTAGGCTTTTTTCAGTGTCTGAGTATCCCTGAGGCAGTACACAACTCAACTACTACTTGCCTTCAAGCACCTCTATCGCTCCAAACACTAAACACAGATATGATATAAGTACAATGTGATGACCCCTTGCACTTAATTCTACTAATGCAGCTAACTAGTCATGTCAGCAACACCTCTTCGAACACTTACAGGGCTTTTACAAGAGAACGCAAAATAGTGTGGGACATTATTCCCCAGACAAACGCTTTTACAGAGTTCTTTACTTGTGATGCAAAATATTTTTATGGATTTTAAAATAAGCCTGCCATTTTTAGTGATAGGAGCTAGATGGCGTAAACAAGTTGATGTCATCAGATAGTGACAAGTAGGCCCGACCTGATGTTTATGTCCGAGGCCCTGCAAAAACATTCGACAATCCTGAATACAGGGGTTTCTGCACATTGCTCTTGTTATGCGGTTCCTACAAATCAAGTAGGACTCTATATCTGATCAACATAAACCTCAGAATATAGGGACACAGCCCATATATACCCTCGGGAAATTCTGACAAGGTTTCTAGCTAGCTCACAGTGCCCCATCTGAACCCCTAAACACACCAGGGTACCACATGGCTTTCGCAACTTCGAATATGACTACTCACATTTATTGCTTAGAGTACCCAAGATTATACACAAGAAAGATGCGATAATGTCTTTTAGAACATTTATTGTGACAGTCCTATTCTCACATAAAAAAACATTAGGCAGAGCATGCCTGAAAACCAGGATTACAAAGATGATGAAAAAGATAAACAGTTCAACCATGGATTTGTGATTGTGTTGGTACACTCCTCTATGCAACTAGTTACATTACTGAGAACATAGTGGGAGCACCTTGTGCCAGATCTATTAGGAAAACCTGACCCTCCAAACCTGGGTAAGATGTACAGGGAAGCCAGGAAGATGGTCTGTTGTAATGCAGGCTATTAGTCCTATGAATTTATAAAGGTCAAATTCAGGACCACCATCAGAGTCAGCCAAACTGCAACTCAGGCACTGCGTCCCACTTTCCAGGATAACCACAGTGGAAGTGTTCCACTATTGCATATGGCGCAGAGGCAGTTTTTATAATACAAGCACCATCCGTGTCATACTTTGTCAGAGGTGCAAGCTCGGTGCTGTGATATGTCTACAAAGAGGGAGCTGTCTCCAGGGACAATCAGAATGTCTAGACATTGTGTTCTGTGTGCTCAGCCTTAGACAGAGTGTACCGACTTGACTGCATTAATGCGTACTAAGGATAAGCAACATGAAAAATCGTTTCTCAGTACATTACCACATAAATGAAAAGCCATGTAAAAGGTTACCGACAGAAAGAAATGCAAAGTGAAAAATGTGCATTTAAAAATGGAGGGTCTAAGTAGGCCCTAGCATGCTTTACTAGACTCTGCTCATGCATCCCAGTACTAATTTGGATCACAAAGGCTATTGGAGGATAGTGAGACTTTTCCATTTCTCATATATGTTTTCTGAGCATCTAGAATTATTGCAAAGCCACTTTGATGTTTGCTTTGAACCAACCATTTCTGAAAGTAAGGAATCATTATTTGTTACTAAATGGAGCAGAGTTATCACAATTAGGTTGTGCATGAGACTATGGCCCTCATTCTGACCTTGGCGGGCGGCGGAGGCCGCCCGCCAAAGTCCCGCCGTCAGGTTACCGTTCCGCGGTCGAAAGACCGCGGCGGTAATTCTGACTTTCCCGCTGGGCTGGCGGGCGGTCGCCTTCAGACCGCCCGCCAGCCCAGCGGGAAAGAGGCTTCCACGATGAAGCCGGCTCGGAATCGAGCCGGCGGAGTGGAAGCTGTGCGACGGGTGCAGTTGCACCCGTCGCGTATTTCACTGTCTGCGCAGCAGACAGTGAAATACATGTAGGGGCCCTCTTACGGGGGCCCCTGCAATGCCCATGCCAGTGGCATGGGCACTGCAGGGGCCCCCAGGGGCCCCGCGACCCCCCCTACCGCCATCCGGATCCCGGCGGTCGGACCGCCGGGATCTGGATGGCGGTAGGGGGGATCGGAATCCCCGCGGCGGTGCAGCAAGCTGCGCCGCCGTGGAGGATTCAATGGGGCGGCGGTACACTGGCGGGAGCCCGCCAGTGGTGCCGGTCCGACCGCGGCTTTACCGCCGCGGTCGGAATCCCCATTGGAGCACCGCCGGCCTGTCGGCGGTGCTCCCGCGGTCCTCCGCCCTGGCGGTCAAAGACCGCCAGGGTCAGAATGACCGCCTATATTGCAAATCATGCATTTCTGGGGTCTGTGATTGACCGAGCCACTGAATATGGAGGTAAACAATGCAGACAAATGGCCATGATTACTGAGCAAAAATGGTGAATATTCACAATTGGACCTACATTGAGTCTGATATATTATCCTCCAAAGTGGCTCTTTACTCCATCAGTCCTGGCAATAAGAAAGTCGCACAGAAGTTTCTGAAATGTGGAGATAATACACCCATAGTGTTTTAATCTACATCGGATCGACAACATTTATGATTTTTCAATAAAAACGTTAAATTGGTCTGGTAGTATACAGTCTATATAGCAGCCCCTTGAGTTTGACACATTCTCTCTTTCATTTATTTATTTATCCATACGCTTATTTCAATTGTAGCTGGAAGTGACTACAGTCTCTGTGCAGTTCCTTGCTGTGCTCTAAACTGTATTCTTAAAATAAGTCACCCTAAACGTGGATGTTGTAGGCGGGTGCGACTGTCAACCAATCCAGGTGTCTGAACATTCTAGTAATGTTGAGTGATTGAGATGGTGATCACTAGGCAACGTTGTCAGATATGCAGATAGTGATGTAGCACCTACAGTATGCAGAGTCCCAGTGTCAGGCAGGGATGGGCAGATAAATACCCCGCCTACGTCTTTGCACTGGGCGGCAGTGTTCCTAGGGATTAAAGAATGTAAGCATACATTGGCCATAGGCACAGAGAAAGAGATTGACAGTAAGTAATGCTCTTTCCCAATGATAAATCATGGAAAAAGCTAGGCAGATGTTTTTTGTTCAAATGAACCTTTGAGAAATATGACAAGGGCACAAGGAGGGATACACACATGCACACGCTCACACACGCACACCACACACAGGCATGTGGTGGACATGATGACGTGAGTGCAACTTAAAAGTCTCATGGTGATGGAGACAATGTGTGAGGTGTTTAGGATTAGTATAACTGCATGAGTGGTAAGCATAGTCAGTCGCATTTTATGTAGATGCATCTTGTGAATAGACATTGAGAGAACGCAAGTACTTCATCAGGTTGCATTGCCATAGCTGAGCATAAATATGATTAATCGAAATGCTACCCTTTATTATGTTTAAATCGAGCATTTCCATCTATGATTTTTGCCTTTCCCAATACATGTCACCGTAAAAGTGTGAAATACCAATATCTGTGACAGAGTACGTAAAAAAAACCTGCACATATCTTCAACACAAATTAATTTTTAAAAGTGAAGATTGGCGGCATCCAATATACTGGATGACGTCTCTTGCAAAGTTGTGATTAATTCCTATCACATTTACACCAAATATTCCTGACCGAACATGCTTTAAGTACCCTTTCTGCCCTAGTTTCCTAGACGGGGAAACAGTTTTAACAAAAATAATATTCCAATACTAGTCAGTTTAGAGGCCTAAGAAAATGTCCCTGGTCATTTGTCCACTTTGCCTATGCTTTAAAACATCGCCTAATTGGATGGCCAATCTTTCTGATTTCTGCAGAAGTGTCCACTTTGCATTTCTACTGAGGACAATGTGGACTAAATGGCCTGGTATTGTGTTTCAATAAACAACAAGAGAACTGTCCAGGTGTTCATTAGCTTTCGATGATCCCACATTTACACCTGAAAATTCAAGGAAATCATTATCATATATCAATGACTTTCATGCTGGGGGCATATGCCAGGAGTTTGCTATAGATGCTCATTTTCTGTATTCAGCCTGTTTCAAACTTTTCATGCAATGGCAGGTACATAGGCAAAGGAAGCAGAACATAATTTGCCCAAGGCCAAACAATTTGGTCTTAAGCAGATCCAAGATGGCAGTACAGGATTGCCCATTTAAAAGGCTGCAGTGTTCACCCTGCAACACAGGTCTAGGTACTGCCTGTGCATGGTGTGATATTAAAAGTGTATTGAGTTTCAGTCCTGTTTTTGATTCACAATTACTGCCAGCAGTTGGTTTAAATGTAAGTACCTATAATTGTTTAAACATATTGGAATATATTCAATTGGTTGCGTGTTTATGAACAGCATATTTGATACTGTGGTAAAACCAGGATTTGATGTAACATTTCATAGTTTCTTGCCTAAAACCTACTAGAGGGACCCGATCTGGTTGAGGGATGGTGCTGTTGTCGGCCCATGTGAATTAACCACCATTGGAGGTCATGCCAATAGGTTTTATAACACACACCCAATTAATTGAGCATGCTTCTATGAATTTTCAGGTAAGGGAACAAAGGTAAAAGAATATTGAGATGCCTTTTTCCTAGGCCCTGCAACATTAAGTGGTCATTGGCCAGTATCTGTGGTGGAAACTACTACTGGTCATTATCTTTGGTGAGTTCTGTGGTTGACCCCTGGTGTCCTAGGCCCTAAAATGTAATTACACTTTGATAATCAAGTTACTCTCTTAGTACATGTAGGAAAGTCCTTTTTTTTTGCCTGATCACCCCCACTCTTTCTGGATAGGTACTGGTGGTTACTGACTCTTGGCTGTGCCCTGGGTTCTGCTTACCAGTCCCAGGGCCAGTGCTCTGTGTAAAATGGATATGCAAATTAGGCTAATTATAATTGGCTAAGTTAACCTACCTATACGTCCCTAGTATATGGTAGGGCATGTAGGTTTAGGGACCACAGCATAGGTGGTGCACACCTAGGTGCATTGCTGAGGTGCCCAGTGTCATTTTAAAAGCAAGCCTGCCTTGCTGGCTGCTTTTAAATTAAAGTTATATGCAAATTCGACTTTGGAATTAAAGGTACTTCCAAAGTCTTAAACTACCTTATTTTTACATATAAGTCACCCCTAAGGTGTGCCCTATGTGCCCCTAGGGCTGGGTGCCATGTAACTATAAGCAGGGACTTTATAAAAATAGATTTATAAGCCCTGGTGAGGTAAAAACAGCCAAATTAGTTTTTCCCTCTTTGAAGTAAATGGCCTTCATAGGCTAGAATGGGCAGACTTTATTTTAATTTTTAAAGTCTCCTTAAATGTTACATACCAAGAATTTGGTATCAAATTGATTGTTATAATAAATCCCACAACTTCCAGTTGTTGGATTTAATATAACTAGTTCAGGTAAAAAGTTTAGACTTTACCTAAAAAGTTGCCAATTTCAGCTCTGCATTGTTTTTGCTGCTGTGCTCTGATTGGCCAGCCTGCAGCAGCTTCTGCCAGGCTACTTTAATGAGGTGTGAAGTGGCCTGGCTTCACACAAAGGAATGTGCTTGGGGGAGAGAATCTCCCCTCAGCAGATGGTGAGGCAGGAAGGGGGAGGGCTGCCAAACTGGTCTTCAAAGGCAGAGAAGGACATCTGGAGCACCCAGCAACACCCCCACATCCTGCAACCCCAGACAGCTAGGTGCCCCCTTGATTAGATTAGGAGAGGGCAGGAGAGGGGTGTGTTTATGATTTTTAGCCACACCAGTGGGTGGGCTCAGCCAGATCTCTCCTCCAAAAATCAGATTCATCCATTTTGGATTTTTAGAGACTGTTGCCTTCTGGGATGGATTTTTGCCACACTTCCCAGGAAGTGGTCATCACAGGGGGACGACCCTGTCCCTGTTTGGAGAACCAGGGCCCCCCTGCTTTTCACCCAGGAGCAAGGATAAAACTGGCAGACCTGCACCCACGCCTGAGATCCCCACCAAATTTCAAGAAGAAGGAACTACAAGGAGAAGAAGGACTGCCCTGCTGGACCCCTGGCCTGCACCTGGACCCTGCACTCAGAAAGACTGCACCAGCTGCACACTTGGGCTTCACCACAAGAAGGACTTTGCCTGGCTTCAACTGGTTCAAGGAGGGACTCCCTGTTTGCTACAGGTGAAAAATTGCTATCCAGAGTCCCCTGCACCAACTCCTGAAGAAAGCGACCAGCTGACCACTGTCCAGTGGCCAGAAAGGGAGTTTGCGCCAGGTGTATTCTGGGAGTTGAAGTCCGCACTTCCCAAGGACCATCACAGAACTTCTGGACCCTTGGGGTGAGCTGTGGACCCCAAAAGAACCTTAAAAGAACATCTGGGTGAAGCCCCAGAAGTTTGGAAAAGATTGGAGAATTTTTGAAAAAAAGCTCCATAAAGTGACCGACCCGATGCGGAAATTCTAGCCGGCTTGCCTCAACCGCGACCCGGCCTGACTTCGTGGTTCGTCCCGGTAAAGAAAAACATCCAAAAAAGAGACTAAGTCCGAACGTAAAAAGTTGACCGGGACCTTCCAGCCATCGTATCCGAGAAGGGCTCCACGGACGTCGGATCAAGATCCAGGTTTACCCCGGTCGAAGGATTTTCATCTCGAAAAAACGACTAAGTCCGAAGGTAAAAATCACCACCGAGGAAACCGACTTCGTGTATCCGGACAAGGGCTCCAGGAGGTCGGATCCAACTGGCAGGTTCGTCCCGGGGAAGAAAAACATCAAAAAAGAGACTAAGGCGGTCATTCTGACCCTGGCGGTCAAAGACCGCCAGGGCGGAGGACCGCGGGAGCACCGCCGACAGGCCGGCGGTGCTCCAATGGGGATTCCGACCGTGGCGGTAAAGCCGCGGTCGGACCGGCACCACTGGCGGGCTCCCGCCAGTGTACCGCCGCCCCATTGAATCCTCCAAGGCGGCGCAGCTTGCTGCGCCGCCGAGGGGATTCCGACCCCCCCTACCGCCATCCAGATCCCGGCGGTCCGACCGCCGGGATCCGGATGGCGGTAGGGGGGGTCGCGGGGCCCCTGGGGGCCCCTGCAGTGCCCATGCCACTGGCATGGGCATTGCAGGGGCCCCCGTAAGAGGGCCCCTACATGTATTTCACTGTCTGCTGCGCAGACAGTGAAATACGCGACGGGTGCAACTGCACCCGTCGCACAGCTTCCACCCCGCCGGCTCGATTCCGAGCCGGCTTCATCGTGGAAGCCTCTTTCCCGCTGGGCTGGCGGGCGGTCTGAAGGCGACCGCCCGCCAGCCCAGCGGGAAAGTCAGAATTACCGCCGCGGTCTTTCGACCGCGGAACGGTAACCTGACGGCGGGACTTTGGCGGGCGGCCTCCGCCGCCCGCCAAGGTCAGAATGAGGGCCTAAGTCAGAAGGTAACTTTTTAACCGAGGCCTCCCGCGACTTGTAGCCGAGCAGGGCTCCATCGCGGTCGGCCTGAAAGTTTGACTTTGCCCCGGTCCTGGTGCAACCAGATGACCCGATTGGCGCTTTTTGTTTCTAAGCGCTAGAAAATAATAATACTTTAAAAATTCATATCTCCGGTTCCCCTGAACCGATTTTAATCGTTTTTGTGTCATTTTAAAGATAAAAATATAAGCTATTTTTATAAATTGGTTTTGGATTTTTAAACTGTTTCCTGTGTTTTATTTAATTACTGTTTTGTGATATTTGAATGCTTTACACTTTGTCTCCTAAGTTAAGCCTTGACGCTCGATGCCAAGCTACCAAGGGTAGAGCTGGGATTAATTTACTGAGACCTAACTGTACTTATGTGGAGGTTTGTGGCTTGTTGCTAGGTGTAGGTACCTACCTGCCCTACCAATAACCCATTTTCCAACAGTACACTTGAATATATCCAAGGATGACAACAAAAGGGAGCCAAGGTTAACTCCAAGAGTAGGTATATGGAACTTCTGCATGACACCTTAATCACACTCAGTAAACAAAATTTTGGCAAGAATCTATGGGCCTGGTGTAGAGTTTGGAGGGCAGAGAAAATATCTGCCAAGGTGATGGAGTAAATTACTTTGTCGCCCTAACAGACATCCCATCAACAAAATTTAGAGATGTCTGCAGGTCCTGCTGACATGTCTTAACATTGTCAGGAATTTTGTGACAGTGGTTTCTGTCAATATTGGAAACATTTTCATGGACAGCTTCATCAACCATGGTGGTCAGCTGTCAAACGTTTATAAAGCTTTATTTTGAAGGAGTCTGTTTTTCAAAAAAGTAAAACTAATGACATCCACACCATGGGAATTTAGTCTAAAGAATGTTTTCTTCCATAATCTGGGGATCCTTTTTTAGGGTTGGGCCTGCGTTGCATACATTTACGCATGCGTTTTGCTTGCGAGACGCTTTAGGATTTAGAAAAGGGCTCGGAGCCCCGTCCATGTAAGTCAGTGTCTTTCATTGGTTTGTGGGCTTGCCTGTTAAATTCTGCTTGCTTTCATTAGTGGAAGGCCCGCATACGTCATGCCTTTTCCAATGGTTAGCCCTCTTGAGCGCAGTGACCAAGTACTGAAAACATGCGAGGCTCGCTGTTACCCGTCAGGTTTGTGGACTACTTTTTATCTTTTGTTCCAGAAGTCGAGCGCTTTGCATAACATCGACCCTGTTACATAGTTAATTGCACTTTTGCCGGTTACGTAGATAATTGCACTTTTGCAGATAGGTTTCACTACGAGTGAACTGTAGCAGCGCGATTGCGCTTATTTTTCCTTTCAATGTGACAACAAAAATCCGGTTGGGAGTTTACAACTGCTAATAGCTGTAACTCGGAAAAAGGCGAGACCCTATTGCATTGCAAATGCTTGTTTATTTCTACTGCATGGCGGTGACAGACAAGGAAAAAATTAATCGGATCGCCCACGCTAATTTGAGCGGACAGTTTGATGGCTGAACTCCAACAGCCCATGCTTGCTTGGGCAACTGGGAGAGTATGTCGGAGCCAGGATAGGCTCAATGGTCCACATTCTGCCAGTCTGTACGCTCCTCTAATTTGGGCAGATGGACCAGAGTTTTCCAAAGAGGGTACTTCGTCGCCAGACCCTATGCATTTTTAAAAGACTAGGGACATGATATAGAGGTGGGTGGCAGGGAATTAAATACCCCACAAAAGCTTGGCAAGTCGTTCATCGCCAAACAAACATCGTCTGAAGGTTGCAAATGTGAAAAGTGTTCCCGTATGTGTCATGCAAAGGAAGGATAATGGAACACTGGCCACCCTTCAAGAATTGAACGAATGTGTGACATTCTGAATAGCTTCTTTTCTTAAACACCCTTTTGATTTATATCTTGTTTACAGAACTGGAAACTCAGAACACTGAAGATGAGTGCAATGTACCAGAGAAAAAGTTGTGCAAAACCTAACTTGGTAAGATGATAGTACCGTGCTTCATACTTTCTGAAAAGCACACCTAACACCAATTCATCAGAAAGATTAGTGAAACATTTGGAATGCATTTTCCTTAGTTGACCTAACACTATGGCCCCGTTAAAATGTGCTGTAAACACGATTACTGATGGCAAGGACAATGCATGTAACACAAAACCCCTCAAAATGATTTTAACTATTCTGATAAAGCTAACCCAGAACCAGAAACATGATTTCAATGCCAATTCAAACATACTTGTTTCTTGAATAATGAGTGGTCTGGCAGAAAGAAGATCCGGTTAGTGTTTCTGAACTACACACATACAGCTTGAACTGTTGGTGTACAGTACAATGTTATGATTTTATTATTTATTGCGAAAGCTCGCCCAGGATATACCACTGGTTTCTGTTCATGAAATGTAGCTCGCGATTAATTGAGGTCTGATTAGAGTGTTGTGGAGATTTGAGATAGAACAGACCTATCTAAAACAATCTGGCAACCTGCACACGAAAACATTGTCATGTGAAATATTTAGGGCTACAAAGACAATGTATATATAATCAGGATATTTATAACTCTTTTGCTTCATGAATAATTGTTAGACATTTCAAATAAAATAAGGATGGAAACCAGTGATTGCACACAATCAATTACAATATTTATTATATGAAGATTCTAATATAACTTGCGCCAATTTATACTATGCGTTTCATTTAGTCAAAGCAAAGACCTGGGTCCTTTGTTTTTCTCTCTTTTTCTTAACCATCAAGACATTGCCCTAAGATGTGGGTACGAGGGGGAGGGAGCATCCTGCCTCTCATGCCAGCACAGTCCACCCCATTGCATCCTGGTAAATGCAGTACACTCACTCCAAAGTTGCTATAATTTTTCACCAAAGTTGGTGCAGGTAGTGCTGTTTTCTATAGACATGTTTTTCTGGGTTTAGCCCTTCGTCAGTAGAGAGCAGAAGTAGCAGAGCACAGAGAAATGTCATATGGGGTTGCCAATATGCTGCCCAAGTCTTCCCAGGTCATAGTACCACTCCACAGGTACACAGGTGAATCCCAGGTGAGCTTGTCAGCTCATTGGCTCAAGGGAGCCTTTTAAACACAAGGGAGAGGGAGCACACTGTATCTCATCCCAGCACAGTCAAGCCCATTGCATCCTGATAAATGCAGTACGCTTACTTCAAAGTTGCTGTAGTTTTTCACCAAAGTTGGTGCAGGTAGTGCTGTTATCTCTAGACATGTTTTTCTGGGTTTAGACCTTCTTCATGTAGGAGGCTGGCCTGGTTTGTAGAGGGTACCTTGGGTACTTACACCTTACACGAGGTCCAGTTATCCCTTATTAGTGAAATGTAGTAGTGTTCGAGCAGCTTAGGCTGATAGAGGTAGCTATAGCAGAGCAGCTTAGGCTGAACTAGGAGACATGCAAAGCTCCTGCAATACCACTTATAGTTACACAGTACTCATACACAAGTAAAGGCAATACTCAGTGTTACCAAAAATAAAGGTAGTTTATTTGGGTAACACAGTACCAAAAATATCTTAGAGGCAATACTCCTTCTTGAGGTAAGTATTATACACAACATATACACTAGACACCAAAATAAGGTAAGTAATTAGACACAGGATAGTGCAAACAATAGGAAATGCTATAGAATGCAACAGGAGAAAATAGGTCTAGGGGCAACACAAACCATATAGTAAGAAAGTGGAATGCAAATCACGAATTCCCTCCTAGACAAGTGTAGTGTGCAGAGAATCGCTGGGAGAGTAAGAATACAGCAAAGGTAAGTGAATTACCGCATCCAAAACCCCAGAAAAACAGGAGTAAAGTACTTCAAGTTTCCTTAGAACACACTACAAGTCATGATTAGAGTTATTGCAAGAACCAAGCAAGATTGCAAACAACAAATGGTGGATTCCTGGACCTGAAGACCTGCAAAGGAAGGAGACCAAGTCCAGAAGTCAAAAGAAGTTCCAGGAAGGACAGGAGCCCCTGGCATCCCAGAAGAGGGTACAAAAGAAGAGTCCCCAGTTGGATGAAGACTGCAGAAATGCACCCAAAGAAGATGTCAGCAGGTTCCTGCATGATGCACTGGATGTCCCATGGAGAGAAGTTGGATGCAGGCAAGCTTTGGTGCTGGATTCCTCCAACAAGCCCTGGTACTGGCAAAGTTGCGTTTTGTGTCAAGTTAGCACTATCTGGACCCAGGAGGGACCTGGGGGCCTCAACTCTATGTGAGGAGGAAGAGGGGGCTCTCAGCAATTCAGAGAGCCCTCAGAACACCAGATAGCACCCACAGGAGTCCCAGGTCAGGGGGACAAAGGAGGTGCAAAATGCGGTTGGTGCAGCACTACAAAGGAAGGTCCCATGCCACGGGAGATCAACTCAGTGAGTTGAGCATCGCAGGATAGAGTGCTGGTGACCTGGGCCAGGCTGTGCACAAAGGAATTTTGCAAATAGTGCACAGAGGCCTCTGGAGGTGAAGAAGACGTGGTGCACAGGGGATCTGTCGTTCCCTGGAAAGGCAAGGTCTTACATCCTCCAAATTGGGACAGCAGGTCCTCAGGACAGTCTGTGTCGATGGAGTCCACCCTCTGTGTTCTAAGGAGCACGCTCATCACCAGGAGAGGAGTCCAAGAGAACCGGTTGTCGACTTAGAAGGTGCCTGCTTGCGCAGGGGAGTGACTTCGTCACTCCACGGGAGATTTCTTCGATCTTTTTGGTGCAGGGTGAAGACAGGGAGTCCTCAGATCATGCACAGCATGGAATCTGTTGCAGTTGCTGGCTGGAGCTGAAGTTGCAGAGGAAAGGTAGCCCTTCTGGATATTTTGTTGCTGTTACAGCGGTTCCTAGAGCAGTCTGCGGTTGATCCGAGGTCAGAGGATGAAGTAGTAGTTGCAGAGGATTCCTGCTGAAACTTGCAAGTAGAATCTGAAGAGAACCTACAGGAGAGGCCCTAAATAGCCCTGAGAGGGGGATTGGCTACCTTATCAGGTATGATTCTATCAGGAGGGGTCTCTGACGTCACCTGCTGGCACTGGCCACTCAGAGGCCTCCAGAGTGTCCCCACACCTTGGAAAGCAAGATGGCTGAAGTCTGGGACACACAGGAGGAGCTCTGGCCACCACCCTTAGGGTGATAGACAAGGGAGTGGTCACTCCCCTTTTCTTTGTCCAGTTTCATGGCCGAGCAGGGACAAGGGGTCCCTGAATCGGTGTAGACAGGCATAAGTCCTTCAAAGCATTTCCAGAGGCTGGGGGAGGCTACCCCTCCCCAGCCTGTAACATCTATTTCGAAAGGGGGAGGTTGTAACACCCTTCTCCCGAAGGAAATGCTTTGTTCTGCCTTCCTGGGACTGAGTTGATCAGAACCCAGGAGGCAGAACCCTGTCTGTTAGGTGGCAGCAGCAGTAGCTGCATTGCAATCCTCAGAGAGCTGGTTTGGCAGTACTGTAGGTCCATGGTGGAGCCCCCAGGATGCATGGAATTGGCTCCCCAAATACCAGATTTGGAATGGGGGGACAATTCCATGATCTTAGACACCTTACATGGCCATATTCGGCGTTACCATTGTGAAGCTACATATAGGTATTGACATACGTGTAGTGCGCATGTGTAATGGCGTCCCTGCACTCACAAAGTTCCAGGAATTGGCCCTGAACTATGTGGGGGCACCTTTGCTAGTGTACGGGTGCCCTCACACTTAGTAACTTTGCACCTAGCCTTCATTAAATGAAGGGTAGACATATAGGTGACTTATAAATTACTTAAGTGCAGTGAAAATGGCTGTGAAATAATGTGTGCACTATTTCACAGAGGCAGCAGTGGCAGTCCTGTGAAATGAAATGCTGCAGCCCATAAGGATCTCCTAGAACCTTAATGCCCTGGGTATCTAGGTACCATATACTAGGGACTTATAAGGGGGGGGTCCAGTGTGCCAATTGAAATTGGTAAATGAAGTCACTAGCCTAAAGTGACAAACTTAAAAGCAGAGAGAGCATAAGCACTGAGGTTCTGATTAGCAGAGTCTCAGTGACACAGTTAAGCACTATACACACACACACATTAGGCCATAATCTATGAGCACTGGGGTCCTGGCCAGCAGGACCCCAGTGAGACAGGCAAAAACATACTGACATACAGGTAAAAATGGGGGTAACATGTCAAGAAAGATGGTACTTTCCTACACTTCAGTAGAGAGCAGAAGTAGCAAAGAAAAGAGAAAAGGCATCTGGGGTTGCTGGCCTGCTGTCCAAGTCTTCACAGGTCATAGTACCACTCCACAGGCACACAGATGCATCCCGGGTGAGCTCATCAGCTCATTGGCTCAAGCGAGCCTTTTAAACACAAGGGGGGGAGGGAGCACACTGCCTCTTATCTCAGCACAGTCCACCCCATTGCATCCCGGTAAATACAGTACGCCAGAAATTTGATTTCCTTATGCTTTTGCACAGTTACAAAAGAGTTCATGTTTTAAAAACTCCTGTAAGAGCACTCTCAGAGACACAGCTAAGTGATTAGGAAAGAAAGAACTGTGTGATGCTTACGGGAAAACATTCCAACTTAATGATAGAGAACTGTGGAGAGAATTTTCTCCAGCTTTATCTTAAATGTCTGGCAGTTAAAAAAAAAAACAAGATCTAAGAAAGATTGCCTCTAGCTTAACTGTGAGAACCTGGATAAGAGGGGCTAGGTCCTGTGGTAGGGAGCTTTCTTGCTATCTGTGCGATAGCCTCTCTTCTTAGTTAGAGATTAAAGAAGGCCCTTGGCCCAGAAGATACTGTGTTCAATCTCCAGTAAACCCACTTGAAATACCTTGCCTATGTCTGGGTCATAGATAAAGCTTTTGAACTGATAAAGACTTAAGCGGTGCAAAAGAAACCCAGAAACCATCCAGGACTGAGCATCTTTCTGGGGGCATGCTAATTAACTGAGGAGAACCTTCCCAAAAGTGAAACTGGTGGATTTGACCAGGATGAACTACCAACTTCTATCGAACAGTGATCTATCACTTGCCAGCCACAAAGGGTACCTCGTTCCCAATCTACTGCACACCATTGTCTTGCTATTGGTTTCCCATTATTTCCTACTTCTTTTAAATAACTACCGACTCCTGGATCCACTTTTCATGCCATTCTAATAATTTGTTTTTTATCTTTTTTGGTTTGGGAATTTAACTGATTTATTTTTTAAATATAATAGTGTTTTGAACCAACCTACAAAGGATGATCCAGGTATTTCTCACATAACCTTGTTTACTTATTAATAGTAGTCAGTTTTTATTATTTTTTATAAGTTAATAAGAACTATAACAAACCATGCAACATAAGAACTTAGACATCATAACAGATAGTGTACCTTAACTTTGATTGATGTCATAATTACACTATACATGTTTTTAATGCATTATATTCTCTCAGTGACATTTTGTACTCTGCATGTATAGCCATTCTTTGCTTCCCTTTGTGCTCAAAGATCCAATTGTTTCAAATGTCCTGTAGCCATTTTAGTTATTTTTTGTTCCCTGATTTGTTGTTTTGCAAATTTGATTGTTTTGGTAATTGCGTAGTTGCTTATTAGTTCCTCATTTCAATGAGTCTATTCCCCTTATTCTCACTACTAGCTTTGCATGTTGTTAGAAACTGGGTTTCTGGTTGGCGGAGGGATGCACCCTTTCCATGTAGGGACCACAAGCTGAGTCACAGCAAGTCTGATACACACCCTAAATTAATTGGTGCGCTTTCCCTAATACCTTTGGCACAGAGCAGTCAGGCTTACGTTAAGAGGCAATTTGTCAAGTATTTGTGCAACACTTCAAACAGTAAAAAAGTGAAAACACCACACAAAAAGATATCACACCTGGAGAGAAAAATAGTCCTTAATTTCATGAACAAAACAAGACCAAAACAACAAGAAGTACTAGTCGAGATATGAACGTAGTCAAAATAAACTTAGTTGTAGTGCTTAGATGCATAATGCCCCATTCAGGCCTAGCCCATGTCAAATCTGAAAAGTCAGGCCAACTGCGATGGAGCATGAGAGGGATACAGGGACTAGCCTTGATCCAATGAAACACTACCTTGGTTCGTTGATGAGTCGACGTCGAGAGCAAGATGTGAGGATCAAAAGTAGTGTTACGCCGACATCGTTCCTGAAAATGTAGGTGATATATTGTCTCCAGCCACCCAAAAGTCAGAGATGCATCAGGAATGGAGGTGATGTGTCGTGCAGTCAGCAATATGGTACTCACAGTCCTTCAGCAGTGGCGATGCTTCAGCATCAACAGCGATGGGATGTCCTCAATGCTTGCAGCAGCGGTGATGCCTCGATGTGCCAGTCCAGATCATCGCAATGGCATTGATGCACTAGTTTTGGCATTTGCAGTACTTTATTCCCACTTCCAAGGGCCCAGGACTAGATAAGCACCTCTTGGCAGGGTGAGACTTGGAGCAAGCAAAGTCCGGGTGCTGTTGGTGATTGAAGAGAAGTCTTTGATGTCACTGAGACTTCAGAACAGGAGGCAAATCAGAAAGCCCTTGGAGTCACTCTGGGTTCAATTGAGATGGGTCCAGTCCTTCGTCAGCAGGGCTGAGGGCAGCAGGCAGCAGGACAGCACAGCAGAAAAGCATTTATTCCAGAGCAACAGTCCAGAGTGTGATTCCTTGTAGCAGCACAACAGTCCTTCTTCCCGGCAAAGTTCTTCACAGGCCCAGAAATGTACTGAATTTGTATGGTCAGAAGTCTATTTCTTAGGGGCTCTGAAGTGCACAGAGGTCCTTCCTTCCTGCCCTGGCTCCAGACTCACTACACGGGGTCAAGCAGTCGTTTTTGTAAGAGAAGGACACTGCCTAACTGCCTATTCAGGTGTGCCAGCTCCCTCCTCCATCCTATTCAGGATGACCCATCAACATGAAGAAGGCCACTCAGTCACACCTACCCTTCCTATATATATATATATATATATATATATATATAAAATTATTAGAACATGCATTTAATGTGTTAAGTGTTAGAGCACATTGCTAATTGATGAAAAATGAGAATATAGTGGCATGAATAATTTGCATCTGAAAGGAACTAACTGCACTCACCAGAACTGTGTTTCCATAACGTTGGTCAGACTAAACCTCATTCCCTCTTGAAATTCAAAATATTACCATGTTTTCATTCTGTCCCCACACACAGCAAAATATGCATTGAAATATTTTTGAAAGTAATATTTATTGTTATTCTGTCATCTTCTTTCATATTAAGATGATGCTCTTTGTAAGTTCTTCCCATTCTTCCTATCTGAAGCTCACTTAGCCTATTTGTTTCTTAGGTCTGTAATTTTACATGTAATAAGATACATACAGTCACATCTGGAGATATTAAGACAGAAGAGAACAAATTATTACTCATTTAGGGTATGGTAATAGTTATTGATGTATTATGTTCTTTGTTGTGATTTGCAGAGTCTATGTATTGTTCATATGTCATGCTGCTAGATGCTTTATGTTGTGGATTGTATTAAAAGGGAGGGCTCATTTTGGATTTTATGGTTTAGCTTGTGAATTGTAATATAAAGGAGGGTTCATTTTGGTTTTGAGTCAGAGCTGCTTACCCTGATTCTTAGAAAGCAGACTCATATCTATCTCAATCCTGACTTTCCGTCAGACCTCTTGATGCATGTAACTGAGCTTTATGCTAGTTTACTGTGTATGAGATCAGTATGATTTTGACTGATTAACTACATTTTTGCCTTCTGTATGAATATAGTCCTTTAGGAAACCTTTATGTTTTCTAACTTATACCTTGTCTTAAAAAGGGTTATTTAATTGGCTGTGCTATTTGATGTATTCAAAATCCTAATCTGTTAAGGGACACTTTTCCTCATATATTCATTAGGACAATACCACCCCTAATTCTGTATAGGTGCAGAGATTGCCATCAGTTGCAAGGTTACAAAATATTAATACGAGGAAAAAGATCTGCATTTTCTAAAGGCTGAAATACTTGGAAATAATGTAGTGTTTTTGCAAAGGGATGGTTCTTAGTATCTGGCCTGCATGTACGTTCTGAATCTTTGCTGCGCCCGCAAAGTATTTTGTATGAACAATTTAACAGGTTTTCAGTTAAGACTAGACTGTAGATTATATTTGAGTTGAATACAGTTATGTTTGCAGCTCTGCCTGGCTAGGTTTTCATTCTTGGTCAAAGCATGTGTTACTGAGTCCTCAGATGTTTGAACACACTGTACAGCACTTGAATTTTCCCACGCGTCATAGAGGAAATGGCAGAAGAAGACCTTAAATGTCCCCTTCACCTTCTTTCATAGAGGCTACAGTCACTCATTTTTCGCAGTACTTGTTGTTTGGGTTACCTTTAGAAAATTATATTCATCTAAATGTTCCACTTGTGAAAGATAAAAAATGGATGCTTTAGAGCTTAATGTGTAAAAAAGTAAGTTCCAGGTCCCTTCTTGGGAGAACGCTGCCACTTGCACCATCCACTGCCCTGCTTGCACTGCCAATGACAGTACCAGCATAACTAATAACCCTCTCTCTTTTACAAGTGTGACAATTCTGACTACTCCAGGCCACCCAACGCTATAAGAATGACATTGGCTGCAGTCTTTATTAATGTTTAATGTAAAGACAATTATTAAACAGTCTGCTCATCTTAACATTTTATAGACAGTGACTCTTCATGGTAGACCTTCATTAGCGCAGGTGTTGAGAATAAACTGTTGGTGCCGAATACCAGAAACCAGCATCTCAAATTAAGCACTTGGATTCTCCCAACAGAGAACAACTAGGACAAGGCAGTACCTCACTTTTGATTCCTCTGCCATTTCTGTGTTTCCAGGGCTGTTATGAGAAATTACACGACAAGCATTTCAACCACAACAAGATCTTGCAAATTACACTTGTCTATCTTCATGTGGATTGGGACCACGGCAATCCATTCCAAGAAGGAACTCTTCCCATGAACCTCCTAGAGGAGGTAAACTCTGCCCCATCAGGACTGGCTAGCCATGTTGAAATGTTGACAATGCATCAATTCTGATTGGCGTTGGGTGGCAGTCTAACTACCTGAAGTTAGAAATAAACAGTCCTGTACTGCTGCTGTTAATGTCCCTTCCTTGATGGTGGCCCACATGCAGACCAAGTTATTCAGACTAAGGCCCTCATTATGAACATGGCGGTAAACACTGCACCGCTGGCGGTGGAGGTAACAACCGCCAACAGACATGCGGTCCGTACCGCCAAAAAATGAACCGACTGAAACACAGGCATCCTGAAAACCACTCACCGCCAGCAGAGGAGTGCCAACAACGACGGCAGAGCCCGCCCACAGGCCGACGGAAAGGCCCTGCCCGCCCATCAAATAATGAACAACCAGACCGCAGTCAGTTCCGAGGCGGGAACCACCGCCACGCAGAGCCAGACAGAAACGAACCAAATATAAGGAAACACTCACCGGAGGCTCACACAACACGCCGAAGCAGAATTGGATAGAGAACTGCAGATCATGCCAGCCCTGCTCCTTGACATATACCTCAACGACCAAGACCACTGACGAAGACAATGACGGTAAGTACCGCAACCTACTAAACAAGGGAAGAAAGAGCACAGTTACATACCCACCCACTCCACCCACTCTGCAACGCTCCCACAACCCTTCACAGCAGCACAAGCCATACACCCCACAGCAAGAGGTACTTACCCGACACAAGGTAATCCAACCTGCCCAAAGTACATACATGTGCCCCACACCCATAAATAATGAAACGAGAGACCACGGCTCCAGAGCGTGTCTCCAACAACAGAGGCCACATATTAACCTTTATTATGCTCACAGAGCAATCGACTTGCATATAAGGCCAATGGCCAGTCCTTCTGAAGACAAGTCTGATGGGCCACAATGGCCCCAACCTGACTCCCACAAGTGCTATGGAACTCCACCTCATAGGGGCAACAATGGGGCATCCAGGCACCTCAGGGAACAGGGGCAGGGGGTGTTGGGGGTGGGGATTTATGACGTGGGTGGGGCTTAGATTTTCGTTCGGAAGGTTGAGGGGGTTTGGGTTTGGCCTTTGGAAGGTGGGTGTGTGTGCTTGGACCGGGTGGTGGCAGATGGAACAGGTTCAGCACGGGGCTTCTTCCTCTCTGGGGAAGGGACACAGGAATGTGAAGGGCGGAAAGGGATGGGCTGTGACGTGGAAGGAATGGACAGGCAAGGAGGTGTGCACGTTTAGGGACAAGGTGGGGTGGGCCAGTGGGTTGGAATAGGTCAACACGGGAGAGGAAAAGTTTCTTAGGTGCAATTAGGGTGGACCTGGAGGAAGGCGTGGGAGTGGAGGTAGAGGGAGTGGTCGTAAGTGGTGTAGGTGTGCGTGATGTGGGTGCAGGTGACTGTACAGTATGCTGAGGTGTGGTGGATGTGTGATGGGTGGGTGTTTTGGTGCGTTTGAGTGTCTTGGGAGAAGGGGGGTGGACACAGTGGGACAAGACAGGCTGCCAGTGTGAATGGATGTTGTCTGGGTGTCTGCAAGTCTGGTGAGTGTGCTGCATGTTTCAACTAAAGTAGTTGTGGTGAGTGCAGGTGTGGTGTCTGGGGTGCATGAATGGATGTGTGCTACTGTGGTGACTGCAGGAATAGGGTCAGCAACGGTGAATGAAGGTGCAGTGCCTGGGGGTGTGCATGCACTGGGGAGAGACAGGGAGGCGGAAGAGGTGGACACACTGGGGAAAGTGGATGTTGTTGTGTATGCATGTGTATGTTGGCTGTGTGTATGCTTGTGGTGGGAGGTGTGGTGCTTGTGTTTTGAAGTGTGCTTCTTGTGTGTTGAGGTGTGTGCCTGTGTGTCAGAATGTGTGCTTTGGACATGTGAAGGGAGTGGAGTGCTGGAAGGGGTAGAGGAGAATAGAGGGGGGATGGAATTACCAGGGACACTGGCTGCTGTCCAAGAGGAAGCCAAAGCCTGAAAAGATCTCTGTAGGTCAGAGACAGCACCGTGAATGCCATCCAGATAGGCACTGGTCTGCTGCATCTCTGATGCTATCCCCTGGATGGCATTGACGATGGTTGTCTGCCCTAGAGAGATGGTTCTCAGGAGGTCAATAGCCTCCTCTGTGAGGGCAGCATGGCTGACTGGGGAAGGGGAAGAGGTGCCTGGTGCGAAGGAGACGCCCACCCTTCTGGGTGAGCAGGCACGTACAACTCGGTGGGGAGCAACTAGGAGGGCAGTGATGGTATGGGGGTGGCGGAAGATGACTCAGTAGGGGTGGGCGTGGGCCGCCACCACCAGAGAGCTCACATCGGAGGAGGTATCGGAGTCACTACCTCCAGTGGTAGTTGCCTCCCCTGTGGTACTCCCCTGGCCCTTCAACCCACTGGTCGCCTTGATGTCGGACGACTCTGCCTCAGAGGATCTATGGGTCTCTGCATCCCCACTCACCGGTGCCTCAGCTCCCTCGCCAGATGATGCTGATGTACCCAGACAACACAAGAGAACAGGGATGGGGGGACAAAAAAGGAGAGGTTTTGTAAATAGCTGAACGGAGGTACAATAGTGGTTCACACATATACTCACCCAGAAAATCCTCCAACAGGCAGCACCTACCGCTATACCCATGGCTTTGCCCCTGACTAGTGGCAAGAACCCTGCTCTACAGCTATTCCCCAAATATCTTAAGGACATGACGTGTAGTAGACCTGACCAAAACACCCCTACTCCCCACGGGGGCCATAATGTAGATGGACATCAGTCATAGTCCCTGCAACTAGGCAGCAGAAATCTGAATGCACACACACACATCCATCAAGGGTCAAAAATATGGTATGAGTACTCACCCCCTTGTGACTGCTGTGCAGCCTTCATGTGCCAATCCTGGTCCGTGTATGCCACCACCAGGATGCGTTGCATAAGGGGGGGGGTCAGTGCCTGACGAGGACCCCTTCCCAAGTTGGAAGGACTTCCCCGGCTGGGCCTCGCAGATCTTTCGCGCCCAGCGCTGCAGGTCCTCCCACCTCTTCCTGCAGTGGGTGCTGCGCCGGTTGTAGACCCCCAGGGTCTGCACCTCTTTGGCGATGGCATGCCAAAGAGCCCTCTTCTGGTGGGCGCTTACCTATAAGGGACACACAGAAATGTAACACATAGGTCAGACACTGGCCAATCATATACAGCTGGCTATATGTCCACTATAGGATGGACAGTTCAAACCGACTAACAGCACACACACACACACACACAGCATGTCAGGAACCCTAAACCATCCAGTGTCAGAGGTGCACACATGTATGCAGCCAACACCAACCACTACACACATTCATGGCCCCCAATCCTCCTACTCACCTGTACCTCTGGCCGTCCGTAGAGCTTGACGTACAGGGGCAGGACCCTGTCCACGAGCCTCTCCAATTCCTCTTGGGTAAAGGCCGGGGCCCTTTCCCCTGCAACACATGCCACTTCCATGATAAGAGGCAGGACACAGCAGTACACTCAGTGGAGTACCTGCTTGCACGAGATCGGGGTCAAGTGACGTTGGGGTGACGAGTTCTCAGACGCACTGCAGCGGTGTGCACTGTCACCGCCGGCAGCAGTCATGATACCATAATATGCTAGGATTCCCCTTTGACATCCATGTTAACTAATGAATTTGCATACGGCGGTAAACACCGCCTTACGCTGTTACATGAACCTCTAGCAGAATGAGGTCACTTCCACAACGACAGTTCTGGATTACAGGGGGCAGACATTTTGGCCAAAACTACGCATTTGTAAAACTCCCATCTGCACAATGCAGGCCCTATTGTTCTCCAAACACCCATAGACATGTGACAATTAACATTACCTCACCTGACCAGCCCTGATCTATCATTGTGGTCATGCTGCTATCATGTCACACACACACTATGCATTAGTGTTGACGACAATCATGCCAGCAGTGCTGAATGAATAACAATGTATGCAGATGTATGTGTGTTCCTCACACGTGTTTTCAACTCCTCCTAGGTACAGACCCTTGTAGCGAGGAAGGGCCCCATCTGTGTACAGGCCACTTGTAGATTTGCGGACCATGGTGGAGCGTCACATCATTATCAATTACAGACTCACATGTGCAACTATTCTTGAACTTTTTGCATTACTGGATCCTGCATTGACACCGAGAAATCTTAATCAGCATGCCATCCCTACTGAAGTGCAGGTGCTCTCTGCACTCCATTTCCTCGCCACGGGCTCATTTCACGTGAAAGTGGGCATGGGTGCAGGTTTTTCACAACCAATGTTTAGCATTATACTGTCAAGATTCCTGAATGCATTTGTATGACACCTGCAGTCCTATGTGAGGTTTCCCCAAAGTGCTGACTTCCCTGCCATCAAGTCGGACTTCTATGCCTTTGCCTACATACCCCATGTGATAGGTGCCATCGATGGCACCCACATAGTTATCATCCCCTCAAGAGTCAGTGAACAGGTGTACAGAAACAGGAAGAACTTTCATTGCATGAACATTCAATTGGTGTGTAATGCAGACCAGTACATCACACATGTGAATGTCATGTTCCCTGGTTCAGTCCATGATTCATTTGTGCTGAGGAACAGTAGTGTGCCACACAAGATGGAACAACTGCAAGAGGACAGAGGGTGGATCACAGGTAGGTGTTTTTGTCACTTATTGCCACCTAGCAGACAGCCAGGCTGTCTGCCTCTGAGGCTTGTCAATGAAAGTTCTGTTTTGCACCTTTTTCTAGGTGATTCTGGCTATCCCAACTTGTGTTGGCTCCTGACACCAGTGAGGAATCCTGGAACAGATGCAGAGAGGAATTCCAATGAAGCCCCTGGACGTACTAGGAGGGTGATAGAGCGCACAATAGGTCTCTTGTAGGCTAGATTCCATTGTCTACATATCTCTGGCGGCTCCCTCCCCTATGGGCCTGAAAAGGTGTGTAGAATAGTGGTGGCCTGCAGCATGCTGCACAACGTGGCTGTGAGAAATTCTATCCCCCTCTTGGAGGAGGAGGGTGCTGTATATCCAGACCAGCTTCCTCAGAGAGGGGATGAGAGTGATGGTGATGATGAGGAAGGGGAAGATGTAACTTCCAGGACCCAACTGATACAAATATACTTCCAGTAACTATGTGGGACAATTGGATGAGATTGGTGTCTGTGCATCATACTGTCAGTGTGCCTTGTCATCTAGGAGGCTGTTGGGTCATTACTAATTGCAACTGTGACCAAGTCTGCATAGGACAGATTACAATTTAGTTTAATATTTCAACACATATGTAGGCACAACAACAAGTAAGGCATGTGGTGCTTTTCATGCCACTCAGATATAAATAAAGGAGATATCAACCAGTTGCATCCATACTTCACTTTGTTCTAACTTAATGACAGGGGACATTGTAACAGGTGAAAAGGTGTTTTATTTGGTGCAGGTATTAAACCATGCAGATTACAGTGATGGGAGTGGGTTAATGGTGATTGTCCAATATGGCAACATGGTTGCAGCATTGTTGGCAGTAGTGGTAGGTCCATCCATGCTTACATGAATTTGTAGTATTTGTAGCACTGTTTGGTGGTTGATTAAGTGGGACACTTGGAGAACTGTTTTTGGCAGAGTGACTTCTTAGAGGAGGTCTTGTTCTTGGCAGGTGTTCCTGTGCCATATCTTGGCCTGAGGGTCCATTTGGGCGCCTGTTGTTGGCCTGTAGGGTTTGAGATGAATGTCCACTGTGTGTCCTCAGACGGTGGTACATGTGAAGTAGCTGCTGATGCTCTTGTTGTCCGGTCTGTATCCTGTGCTGTAGTGGGGGCTTCCTGTTCTGTCTGGGCCTCAGGCTGTGTTTGGACAAGCAGCAGCAGCACACCTGCTATGCAGGCCATTGTGGCATTGTGCAGTTTCCACTGCTCCATGGCCTCTTGGTGGTGTGCTTGCTGCATCCTCTAACTCTGCTCCAGGGTGGATACTATCTGGGTCAATCTGTCCTGGGTATGACCACAGAAAGGGGTAGGTAATCAGAGAGAATAGTGCTCACCACAACAATCCCTCTTAAGTACATAAACGTGCTAGACAAGTTACCACCCCTAAGAACCTTGTAATTGGACAATCAAGAGATTATTCCTAACATAAACATCAACTACTAGCACTCCTGTTCAGTAAAGAGTATAATGGTAATCAAACATATCAAATCAACAGTCTCAGAATCAAGTAGCAAGTAAATTTCTTCTTTAATGTCTCTTCACAGACAAATCCAGCCAAGCCATGTCTCTTCATAGATAAATCCAGCCAAGCCAACACATGTTTCATCTGGGTTGAATCTCCCCCATTGACATCCTCAGGGCTTTTAACGGCTGCCAATAACATAAATATAAAAATTAATGACCATTTCCTCTTATCTACTTTCTCAATACTGACCAAACAATTCCATTAGTTGTCAACCCATATATTCCATCAATTATACTTTATACTTATATGTGTTGTCATTATTGGCTCAGTGGAAGTCGCTATACATAATAAACAACAATAAAAAATAATGGTGTATAAGTATTCTACCCACATCATATACCTCAGTGACATCCTCTTCAATTAATGTGTTACAAACATGCACACACAAGTGAAGTTTGTTATTTCCCCCTTAAGTGTGACTTTATTTAAAAGTATTTTTAAGGAAAATACCTGTTTATGAGCTATTCACAAAGCTCTCTTCCAGAATAATACCAATCGAATCAAATAGATGAATTAAATAAGTACCTAAATGTAATTACTAGTAATGAGTGCTAGTAGTTGCTGTCCAGTCTGTCCTGGGTATGGTGATATGCTCCCAGGACCTCTGAAATCACGTCATGGGCTGCAGTATCCATCCTGTGGCCTCCCCCCTGGACCACTGATGTCCTCCCACTGGGCCTAGCCCCCTGTGACTGTGTTCCCTGCACAGGTCTGACAGTACCACTTGTACTGGGGCCATCGTCTTCCTGCCTGTTGGTAGGGGGTGACTGTGGCCTCTGTACTTGTGTTCCACCAGTCTGTGGCCTGGATACACAGGTGTGTGGACGGTTGCCCTGGGCTGATGTTATTACCTGGGTGGTAGAGGTGTCAGTGGTATCCTGGGTGAGGCTGCTGGATGGTGGCAGTCTAGGACTGTGTGAGGGGCCAGGCTGATCGTCAGTGTCCAGGGTTCCATCCCCAGTGTCCTGGGAGGTGCCTCTGTCTCCCTGTGGGGCACTGCCACTCCTTGTCCTGTCCGTCAGGGTGGCATGGGTGGTGGTGCCTGTTGGGAGGAATGGACATGTCTGTTACATTAGCATGGTCGGATTGGGTGCCTAGGCCTGGGCGGGTTTGTGCAGGTTACACACTTTGGGGCCATGCAGGTTGCTTTGGTGAGGTTAGCATTGCTTTTAGCTTAGGATGTGGAGGTGCATTGTGGGTGCTGTAGGCCATTGTGTTTCCTTTCAGGGGTGGGTGGCTGTGCACAGGTGGAGGGATGTGGGCCTGTTAGTGGGTTTGTGGGCATGGAGGGGGACTGGAGTAAGTGCTGGTGGGATGGGCGGGGTAGTGGCCCTGGTGGCTGTTGGAGGGGTGGGGTGGTGCATGCATTACAGGTGTGATGGATATGGGGGAATTGTAGATGACTTACCCGAGTACATTCCTCCAGTGAGTCCAGTGAGGCCCTGAGGGTGCAAGGTGGCCAGTACATTTTCCTCCCAGTCAGTGTAGTCGGGTGGTGTTGGTGGAGGTCCTCCCCAGTCGTCTGGACTGCAATGTGGTGACTGGATGCCATGGACCTGACCTTCCCCGCAGGTCATTCCATCTTTTGCGGATGTCGTCCCTGGTGCGTGGATGGTGTCCCACTGCATTGACCCTGTTGACTATTGTCTGCCATAGCTCCATTTTCCTGGCGATGGGTGTGTGCTGCACCTGTGCCCCGAATAGCTGTGGCTCGACCTTCAGGATCTCGTCCACCATGATCCTTAGCTCCCTTTCTGTGAAGCGTGGGTGTTTGGGGGGGGTCACATAGTGAGTATTGTGAATGGTGTCTTGTGTGGATCTAGGTGAGGGTGCTCTTGTGTGGTTGGGTGTAAGTATTGTGGATTGTGGCGTTCGGTGTCTGCTTCTGGGGTTCTCTGACTTAGTTGGCCAACTTTCGTTGCAAAGGATTGTGGGGTGTGTTCGTGAGTGTTTTATAGTGTTGTGGATGCGTGTCAGGTGTGTGGGTTCTAACTCATCCAATGTGTGCACTTTTTCTTGTTGGGTCCACTTGCTCTCCGTGGCGGTCTGCACCGCCAATGGTCGTTCGGCTTCCACTGACCGCTGCGGTGATTTGTGCATCATTATTTGGAAGGCGGGGTGTTGGTGTGCTCGGCGGTGCGAGGGTGGGAGGTCCAGCATTTCCACCGACAAGGTCCTGGTGGTGACTGGTGGCAGGGTGATTTTTGTCGGATTCAGATTTTTGAATCATTATATGGCGGGTTTCTGTTCATCGCCAAAGTTTGTCTTCTGTTTTCCGTTGCCATGGCAGTTGACGGTGTTTACCGCCAGGTTCATAATGAGGGCCTAAGACACTAACACTGCACAGTTAAGCCCTCCTTACTCCTCACCCAGGAACTACCAAATAAACTACTGCAACTAGTTCTGGTGAACTGAGTGGTGACACACCAGTGATAACACTTCCTCTCTGCACTACAGAAGCTGAAAAACGGCTGAAAAAAGTAGCAGATCTTCCCATTTCTATACACGGATGAGCAAATTTATTAAAATAGTTATTCTGACCAAGTTCACATTTTAATCCAACAGCATTCTATTACATTTCATCAAAAAAAGTATTACTAAAATACAGTGTAGCAGTTTCATTTGGCTTCGAAGAGTATTCAGCTTCCCTGGATGAAGTTTAGGAAGGTGTTAGGCAGAGGGGATCTTTGTTTACCATATTTTCAGTTGTACTATTCAACCTTTCAGTTAGAGAAAAATCTGAGTATTGGTTATTTACAGAGAACAAACTAAATTGGAACTACTGATTAATTTTTTAAGTTCATCTGAAAGTATTACTAGTGGCAACCAAGATGGTGTGTGAGTGAGGTTAGAAATCTAATGTGGACCCTACATAGGCGGTCATTCTGACCCTGGCGGTCAAAGACCGCCAGGGCGGAGGACCGCGGGAGCACCGCAGACAGGCCGGCGGTGCTCCAATGGGGATTCCGACCGCGGCGGTAAAGCCGCGGTCGGACCGGCAACACTGGCGGTCTCCCGCCAGTGTCCCGCCGCCCCATTGAATCCTCCAAGGCGGCGCAGCTTGCTGCGCCGCCGAGGGGATTCCGACCCCCCCTACCGCCATCCAGATCCCGGCGGTCCGACCGCCGGGAACCGGATGGCGGTAGGGGGGGGTCGCGGGGCCCCTGGGGGCCCCTGCAGTGCCCATGCCACTGGCATGGGCACTGCAGGGGCCCCCGTAAGAGGGCCCCTAAATGTATTTCACTGTCTGCTGCGCAGACAGTGAAATACGCGACGGGTGCAACTGCACCCGTCGCACATCTTCCACTCCGCCGGCTCGATTCCGAGCCGGCTTCATCGTGGAAGCCTCTTTCCCGCTGGGCTGGCGGGCGGCCTGAAGGCGGCCGCCCGCCAGCCCAGCGGGAATGTCAGAATTACCGCCGCGGTCTTTCGACCGCGGAACGGTAACCTGACGGCGGGACTTTGGCGGGCGGCCTCCGCCGCCCGCCAAGGTCAGAATGAGGGCCATAGTCTCTTCCAAAACTCCAGCAAGTTTGAAAGGTGTGCTTAGTCTGCTTTTGCATTTACCACATTTTAGACAACGGGATCATTTGTTAGACAGAACCAGATTAAAATGTAGGGAATATCTGGAGGAATGGATTGCAGGATCCTTGTCCAGATTTAAATATGTACAAGTTGCTTCCTTGGTTGTATTGCAATGTAGAATGTGGAGTTCCTGCAACGGATAGCACTGGAGCTTAAGGACGTCACACCAATGAGAAAAAAAGTCTCGAGTTGGTGTAGGAAACTGAGTGCAGCGGCAGAGGAAAGCATGCTACCAAGTGGACCGAGCAAGGAATGGATGGTTATCTACGCTGGAGCAAGAGGGCCTATGGCAAATATTTATAAACATTCTTCACCCCACTGTCAGATGTGTTACATTGAGAAAGAAAACTTTTTTTCCATAGGATTTATGGATGCCCAAATATTTGATCAGTATGCAGAGTTTCGATGTGAAGAGTATAGGATGCGAAATGCCCAGTTGTTGATCAGCTGTCAGCATTCAGCATCTTTTGGAAGTGTGTGGGTGAACAAGCTCATCAATCCTTCTTCAAAATATTGAGGTAAGTAAGCTGCTCTTTGGCTCCTTTTGTGGTGGAACTGAGGTACATAATTTTACACCACAAGAAACATAGGGCCTGATTCTAACTTTGGAGGACGGTGTTAAACCGTCCCAAAAGTGGCGGATATACCACCTACCGTATTACGAGTTCCATAGGATATAATGGACTCATAATACGGTAGGTGGTATATCCGCCACTTTTGGGACGGTTTAACACCGTCCTCCAAAGTTAGAATCAGGCCCATAATCTGTTGTTTTACCTCAAGCGTCTGGCCCAATGAGAAATAATCAAAACATGGGACTCATGTCAGCCACCTCTTGCTCCGAATAACTCCCCCCAGTGATAGTTATGCATGTGTTAGACAGAAAATGTTGGAAATGAAAGAAACCAGAATAATGGTCATTGTTTGAGAGGTGGTTGGAAAGAGAGAACGCAACTGATCTTAAAAGTCCAAAGATTATAACTTCTGGTCAAGTGCAGGTGAGGTTTTTAATTTTCTGCACATAGACATGAGATGGCTGTTGAGGGTAGGTGAGCAAAACCAAAAGTTAGAAAGACTTTACTGTTTGGCAGGTTCTGAAGTTCTTCAGGGTGAACATCATATAGTACTTGAATACCGTATGGTTCAGCTGCTTTATAAATGTTGGAGAGGACTGGAATATTTACCATACGGAGAACAGTATGTTTGTTCTTTTCTGTAACATGTGCTCAGTGATCAATGTTTTACTGCTTATAAATCCTTTCCGTTACAGGAGGAATTCACTGGGTAGATGCCAAAAGATCATGTTTAGAGGTTCTTTAACTAAGACATCATAAAAACCTGTTTAATTACTGGATTCTGGTAAACTGCACTCTGTAAATGTGATCCTGCATCCTTAATCTTTGCCCTGGGGATGCGACTACTAATTTGTTCCGGATCCAATGGAAATGGAATGAGATGGTGCAAATCTGCATCTAGCATGTTTGCGTACAGTTTTTCCACACCCTATACTCCCAGGTGCACTAAATTTGCATGCAGACATACCATGCATGTATGAAATTCGAGAAAGCATTAGAAAGCATTAGAATCATGTGACATACAGGAAATACATCATTACAGTGGGACAAAAACAAGAATGAAGAGTGCAGGAAAATAATTTATTAGATGTTTGGCTGCCTGAAAAACACTCACTGCAGCAAGCAGTGGTGACGTAAATAAGCAGCTATTTTCCCATTTCTGGTGCAGGGGAAATTGTAAATACAAAATACACTGCTATCCCCTGACCAGAACAGATATCTAAAAAAATAATAATCATGGACACGGGAACAAAGAAAGCAATATTTTCATGCGAGAACTTCAGGTACTGGCTGAAGAGGTGGTAAAGGAGGAAAACATCTCATAGGCCACCTCATGGTCCACACTCCTTCAAAGGTCAGAAGCTGACTGTGAAAGTGCAGTTGGTGGAGGACTGAAAAAAAAACGTTCAATGGCCTGAAGGGAGACTTTAAGACCTGTTTGCCAAACATTTTAAGGAAAGTCAGATGACAGAAGTATGACCATCAACAGTGCTGAAATTTCAGGCATGTGTGTAGCATCAAAATTATCGGTGACATCTAGGGCAAGCGACATCTAGGGCAACGCTAGAAGCACAGAGTTTGGACAAATTGAAGAGCCAGATAAGCAAATGCACCATTTAAATTTTGCAATACACAAGTGTATGGTTGAGTGCAATCTAGGCCATATTGGACCACCCTTTACATCCCACCATCTTGTATCAACGTATACTGTATTACAAGTTCCATAGGCTATAATGGAATGGTAATACAACATACAGGATATCTGTTACATTTGTAACAGAGTAATTCCCTCTGCCAAACCCTTAATCAGGCCCACTGTTTGTTGAACTTAAAGATAAAAAAATGCAATCACTATTGTGACATGTAGCTTAACATTTTATGTCCTTTTCCATGCATACTTAATTTAATGGCATCTGTAAGCGCAACACCATGTTTGCAAAAAAGTCAGTCCTGCCCATTATCACAGTCTTTTCGCTGAAGGCTGGTGGATGAAGGTTAATACTATCTATCAACACTTTATGGGCCATATGTACATAAGTTTGGCTCAGCGATTTCCAAATAGTGAATTTGTAGAAATCACTATTAGGGATTTGCAAAATGAAATGTACGTAGGAGTGTATTCCTCTAATACCAATTACCACTACCCCACCCATCCCAATTTCTACAGATTTGAACTCACAATTAGGAAATGGCTAAATTCTGATTTCCTAATAGGAATTCACAAATTGGAAAAAATAATTTCACTTTAGGTTTGGGTTGCAAATGCAGCCATGCTTTCACCCTGACACCCTCCCATGCTACAGAGGAGCACAGAATGTTGCCATCTTTCATCACAACGTCCCTGCTTTTCTTTCAACTGTCACTGCCTTACCCCAATCCAATTTACCACCATGTGGTAAATCAAAGCAGATTTGAAAACAAAATAGGGACACAGTATTTGGATTTGGACCTGGTAATATTGGGCCCACATGTTATACCCCATTCTAGGGTAAAATATTCATAATAGACAGATTTATGTGCAAGGATACTGGCCAGGAAATGTTATTGACAGTGACATATATCCACCCCTCATACCTGGGCCTGCACAGCCCTATTTCTACCCAATCGGAAACAGCATTAGATGTATTGCTCATCAGCTTACATTCTGTAGTGTGAGGAGAGTCTTCTCCATAGCCCAGGCTTGACTACTGTCATAGCGCATGGTATTACTGATACAAGTGGCTAAGCATGTGTAATGTCAAAAATAGGTGATCATATTTGACAGTTAATGCTTTTTGATGTGGTCAATCAATGTGTCCCTGTAATGGGTAAAGCATTTCTGGAACATTGCAAAAGATTTCTTGATAGACATGCAGTGGCTGACAAACTGTGTCACTATAATGTGGAGAACCCGGACAAAGCATGGGACATGCATTGTCCTACCAACCATTATGGTCTGATTCACATTCGAGCCGTTGCCAGTCTCCCCAATTCCAAGCTGTAGTTGCAGGAAGTTACCTACTGTGGCACCACCTACTCCACTTCCTTTCATTGGTTAATCCCCGTTAGTTTTTGTGATCCATCCCGAGCATGCACACAATAGCTTGTTGATGGATAGCTTGTGCTTGGCCAATCCACAATCCATGACTAGTCCTAGGGCCCAATGTAATTGTTGGTGGACAAAATAACCTCCGTTGGCCTGGAGGAGGACTTAATGTCCAGCAGGTCAGGACTATTTCGCCCACCAAATTTAGAAATTACTCCCAAGCCGGCAGTCATTTCTAAAACATTGTCGGAAGCCGTTAGCATGAAGGAGTCATGGGTACTGCCTGGGAATCTGCATACAAGGTCAGTTATGAGGCATGAGGCATCACACACTACGTATACATTGCATGAATGGGTGCTTTTCATATTTCTATATATGAATTAATTTGCAAAGGGACATATTGCAATATGTGTGCCATCACCACAGCGAATTATGTTGGGAAACTGTGGTACCCTGTAAAACATTACTTTGGTCTGTTGCAAATATTGGGGTATATTTGGTAAACATATGTATTTGTTTATTTTGCTAACCATGATGTCCAGAAACCTGACAAACCTAGCAAATGCACTTAATGACACTTCTCCTGCCACTGCTATAACTCCCTGGTGACTGCCTGAAGCCAAAAGGAGTAGAAAACACTATACCTGCACATGTGGTAGGATTGCATTGCTTCTTACTGCTGAGTCTGTAGCTGAGGTTGTGGCACAGGAATTCATTACAAAATTACCTGTACTTCCTATATATCTCCTCCTCAGTCTGTTAAAAAAGAACGACGCTCACCCTAAATATCCCCTCCTGTCTCCACTTCCTTCTCTGCCTGCCAACCAAAATCCTCCTCCTCCTTGCCAAGACATACAGGGCTACCATTCTGAATGAGGCAGATTAATTTTGGGTGATTTATTTTAGTTTACACCTGGTTATTATCAGATCCACATTGATGGTAATTGAATTTTCTAAATGGCCATTTTATGACTGTTTGCAATTAGGAAACCCTTTGCACATAGTGCTGGACATTTGCTATTTGGAAATCCCCATTTGGGATTTCCTGATTATCGATTTCCAAAATGTGTTTTTTACTACATAGAAATAGAATTTTTCATCACCACAAATGCCTTTCGTATAATACCAAAGTGGCATTTTGCATTTCCTAACGGCTGGAAATAGTGATTTGCATGATTAAGCAATGCTAAATGCCTTCGCAAATGTGGCTCATAGTGTTAGAACATCATATGCCTTTGGGCCATGTAAAGGTTGCTGTAAATGATTTTGTACATGCATCTCACTCAGTCAAATATGTCAGCTTAGTTATTTGAGTAGACTTAGAGAGGTGTAGCAAGTGACCCCTGCATGCTCATTGCCCAGACATTGCTTCTGCCACATGGATCAAGCCCTGTCTCAGGACGAATTTATGGCAAGTTAAAGTTGAGGCCAAAATAAGACAATGGGGGTCATTACAACCCTGGCGGACGGTGTTAAAGGTGCGGCCATACCGCAAACAGGCCAGCGAACAAAAAAAGGGAATTATGACCCTGGCGGAAACTGCCAACAAAGACAGCCACTTTAACACACCGCCCGCCACGGTGGTACAGACAAGCAGCGCGGCGGTCACCGCCAACAGACAGGCGGAAGACAATGTACCGCCCATAGTATCACAACCTACCAATCCGCCAGCTTTTCCGGGGCGGATTCACCATGGATAAAAACACGGTGGAAACAGTTACTGCAATGGGAAAACGCTCACCTGAACACATCCCACGAGGAAGGAGGACTCCATGGAGCCGGAATTACACATTCTACCGGCCCTTGTATTCCTACTCATCTACGAAGACCAACGCCGGCGCGGGCGAAGACAACAGTGAGTACTGCACCTACGACATAGGGGAGGGGGGAGGCAAAAGTTAGGGGGACACACACGCAACACCCCAACCCCCACCCCCACCCCCACCCTCGCATATTTCAACACACACACCAATGCATGTACAAAACTCACAGTAACAACCCACAATCCCCCCGGAAGAATGCAAAGACAAAACAAAATCAGTTCAAACAATGTAATGTATCAATACACATGTTTAAAAAATATACAGATATATTATAAAATCATTCAGAAATATATACATTACCAGAAGTAGTGCAGATATGCACATCTCAATGTCCGTGCACCACTAGTCAAAAAATGCATGGGCGAGGCCCACAAAAGATATCTGTCCACAATCGGAGAGAACACTGCTGGGGCATCAGATAGAAATACTACAGGCACCTCAGGGGGACGGGAAAGGGGGGCACCTCAGCCGGATGAGTGCAAAGCCAGATCCACGACGGGGCTCCATGCCCATTGATGTATCCTGGGGAGTGCAAAGCCACAGTCTCTCAAGTCTCTACAGTGGGTGGGTTGCCCACTGTACCATCCCGGGGAGTGCAAAGCCACAGTCTCTCAAGTCTCACAAGTGGGTGGTTTGCCCACTGGTCCATCCTGCGGAGTGCAAAGCCACAGTCTCTCAAGTCTCTACAGTGGGTGGCTTGCCCACTGTACCATCCTGGGGAGTGCAAAGCCAGTTTCGCAAGTAGATAACAGCCTCCACTGGCTCTGGAGGGGGACTGGTGCCCAGACTGGATTAGTCTCCCCGTGAAAGTTCCTGTCCTGTCACTGTCCCAGCTGCACATGGGATAACGATGCTTGATGTGGCGGTCTTTTCATTCTTCCCCGGTGCATGCCCTGTTCAGCGGTGCTTTGCCATGGCGGTCTCTGGACTGTTCAGCTGTGCTTTGTCATGGCAGCCTCTGGACTCTTCAGCTGTGCTTTGCCATGGCGGTTCAGGACTGTTCAGCGGTGCTTTGCCATGGCGGTCTCTGGACTGTTCAGCGGTGCTTTGCCATGGCGGTTCAGGACTGTTCAGCGGTGCTTTGCCATGGCGGTCTCTGGACTGTTCAGCTGTGCTTTGCCATGGCGGTCTCTTGACTGTTCAGCGGTGCTTTGCCATGGCGGTCTATGGACTGTTCAGCAGTGCTTTGCCATGGCGGTCTCTGGACTGTTCAGCGGTGCTTTGCCATGGCGGTCTCTGGACTGTTCAGCGGTGCTTTTCCATGGCGGTTCAGGACTGTTCAGCGGTGCTTTGCCATGGCGGTTCTGGAACGGGCATTGGTGTGTGGCATGACGTTCCCTGGACTGGGCATTGGTGTGTGGCGTGACGTTCCCTGGACTGGGCATTGGTGTGTGGCATGACGTTCCCTCATAGCCCAGCGGGGCTGTGGCAGCCGGGGCCCTCCTGGGCACTGACTCCGGCGGTGGCGGTGGTCTCCTGACCAGTGACGATACTTAGGAGCTCCTGGGCAATGACTCTGGCGATGGTCTCCTGACCAGTGACGATACTTGGGCCCTCCTGGGCAATGACTCTGGCGGTGGTCTCCTGACCAGTGACGATACTTGGGCCCTCCTGGGCAATGACTCAGGCGGTGGTGGTGGTCTCCTGACCAGTGACGATACATGGGCCCTCCTGGGCAATGACTCTGGCGGTGGTCTCCTGACCAGTGACGATAGGGGCCCTCCTGGGCAATGTCTCTGGCAGTGGTCTGACCAGTGACGATACTTGGGCCCTCCTGGGCAATGACTCTGGCGGTGGTCTCCTGACCTGTGACGATACTTGGGCCCTCCTGGGCAATGACTGTGGCGGTGGTCTCCTGACCAGAGACGATACTTGGGCCCTCCTGGGCAATGACTCTGGCGGTGGTCTCCGGACCAGTGACGACGGTGCTGGCGGTGGCGTCCCGACCGCCGGGAAGGATGCTGCCCTTCTCCGCCGTGATGCTCACAACAGGCTGTGCAGACTTCCTCTGACCCTTCCACACCTTTGGAGGAGTCACAGCTGACTCTGCAATCCCCCTGGGACCCCTGTGAGTTGTTTTGCCTCCAGGAGTCTTCACAGGGTCCCGTCGGCCACTTTCCAATTTCAGAGCCTTTACAGGGGGTGGGCTGCCAGTGCCTTGGCACCGTGTCATACTGCCTGCCCTGGTGGGCGGTGCACTCCACACACCTTGAACAGGCACCACTGTTATTGGAGGCTTTTTGGCTGAGGCGCTACGACAGGACTGATGACTTGGGGGGGGGCAAAAAGGTCAACTTTACAGAGGTACAGTTTCTGACGAACACTGGGATGGGTAGTTTGAGGGGGCCTGGGAGTGGAGGAAGAGGAGGTGGTTGTAGGAGGTGTCACTTTAGGTGTTTTGGGTGCAGGTGCAGGTACTGGAGGCTGTCGTGAGGTGGATGGATGTTAGGTGTGTGGGTGCTCGCGTTTGTGTACTTTGGGAGGGGGCATCACAGACGACACTGGGAGGGAGGAGGGACAAGAGGAGGAGGGGGACACAGTGGAGGCAGTAGATGTTGCTGTGTCTGCATGTGGGTGATGCTTGTGTGTGTGCCTGTGGGTTGTGTGGTGCCTATGTTTGCCTGAGCTTCCCTTGTGTGTTGATTTGTGTGCATGATGGTCTGTAGGTGTGCTTGGGATGGGCTGGGGTACAGGGGAGTGGGTCTGGGTGGAGGAGGTTGGAGGGGTAGGCTAGACACAGGGACAATGGCTGCCATCAGTGCTGAGGCCAGAGATTGCAGGGTTCGCTGAAGGACAGCCTGACCAGAATGAATGCCCTCCAGGAAAGCATTACCGTGTTGCAACTCCCTTTCTACACCCTGGATGGCATTCACAATGCCCAACAGTGAGGGACCTGAGGAGGTCAATGGCCTCCTCACTGAGGGCAGCAGGGGTGACTGGGGCAGGGCCTGAGGTGCCTGGGGCGAAGGTGATGCCCACCCTCCTGGGTGAGCGGGCACGGGGCGAACGCTGAGGCTGCTGGGAGGGCGGTGCTGGTAGGGGAGGTGGCGGCTGTACCTGTAGAAGTGGGGCGCACAGATGTTGCCACCACCACAAGGGAGCTCACATCGGTGGATGAGTCCGTGTCGCTGCTTTGTGATCCGGTGGCCGACGTGAAGCTTCCCTCGCCCTCCATCCCACTGGTGCATTCTGAGTCCATGGTGTGGCCCTCCATGGCCATGTGGGATGCAGCTCCCTCGTGCTCCGGTGCCACTATACCTCCGCCTGATGATGCTGATGCACAAAAGAACAGGGAGTCCACAAAAAGGGGGGGGAAGACAGAAGATAGACAGGTTGAGTGCATGGCATACCGCTACCGTTGGCGGACAATACAGACACAGCAGCCCCCTGCACTACGCCGTGCTCCTGGCCTCTGCAGATGCAATTTCTGGGATCTGGCCTACATGGCTATGGTGGACATCTGCACACATGGGTGCCACAGGGGCATCTATACCTGTACTTGGCACTCTACTGCGGTGGGGTGGAGTGCCACATGGCCTGCATTACGGAGGGGCCTAGTCTACGTTTTTCTGCCTGGCCTAGGTACACCCACAGGCCTCCTCCCCCACTCAGACCCCTCCACTGCACGCAAAGTCCGCAGATTGAGAGTGTACTCACCCCCTTGTGTCTGCTGTGATGCCCTGAAGCGCCCATCCAACTCCGGGTATGTCACTGCCAGGATCCTGAACATCAGGGGGCTCATGGTGCGACGGGCACCCCTCCCACGTTGGGAGGCCATCCCCAGCTGAGCCTCCGCCGTCTTCTTGCTCCAGCGGCGAATGTCCTCCCATCTTTTCTATCAGTGGGTGCCCCGTCTCTGGTGGACCCCCAGGGTCCGTACGTCCTTGGTGATGGCATGCCAAATGTCCTTCTTCTGGTGGGCGCTGACCTACATGACATGCACAAGGGAAGAAGAGAAGTCATTACCAACTGCACCGTCGATGTGAGTGTCCCCCCTCCCTACCCTAGCCATGTGGCACATTCATTCACATGTATTAATGTTCCCTGAACTCTGCCCCCTTCCCTCTTACAACCAGCCCTCTCCACCCAGGCCTAGCCCATACAACTTGCTCCCTGTGTACTCACCTGTTGGTCTGGAGGACTGTAGAGTAGCGTGTACTGGGGGAGGACCCCGTCAACCAGTTTCTCCAACTCCTGAGCAGTGAAGGCAGGGGCCCTTTCCCAAGACGCAGCAGCCATTGTCTCTTCCAGACCGAGGTCACAGCAGCACTTGCAGTGTAGGTCCTCTCCTGTCGAAGATCAGGTATCTAGTGATTGAACAGATAGAAAATGGCGGTCACGTCCGCGGCGGTGACGTCCGCGGTGGTGCGTATCATCACCGCCTGCGCACCTGTTCATTGGCTCCTGGGACCCATAGGGTCCTATGTTAACCAATGCAGCATTGCGCCGCGGTCTACGACCGCCTACCGCAACGGTGTGCAACGCCAACGCAGTTACCCCACAATCCCATTGTCCCAGTTTAGAGGTCAGGCAGCCGCCATTTCAGGGGCCCACATGGCTTCATTTACTTCTGCGTCACACATAGCTAGGCCTACACTCAACACACATACAGGAAGGGTTTTATGTTTGGTGTCGTCTTCTGTGTAACTGTGGGTACATACCTTGAAAAAAATTTACTTGATCGCCGCTGTTGTCCTTCCTAGGCGCCGTCAGCTGGGACATTTGAGAAGATGGCGGAATCCTCCGGTGTACCAACCGCTGGTGGACCTGTTGACAATGGAGGAGCGACATTTACTCGTCACCTACAGGTTTGACCGTGCCACAATCCAGGAACTATGTACCCAGTTAGAGCCAGACCTGATGTCACCAATCCGCCATCCCACTGGCATCCCCCTGACGTGCAGGTGCTGTCAGTGCTCCATTTCCTTGCAAGTGGGTCATTTCAGACAATAGTGGCCATGGCATCAGGGATGTCCCAGCCTATGTTTTCCAACGTATTGTCCAGAGTGTTGTCTGCCCTGCTGAAACACGTAAGGAGATACATCATTTTCCCTGAGGTGGAAGATTTGGCTACAGTGAAAGGTGACTTCTATGCCCTTGGACATATCCCCAACGTCATAGGTGCCAATGATGGGACCCATGTAGATCTGGTCCCCCCAACAGGAGTGAACAGGTGTACAGGAACAGGAAGAGTTATCATTCGATTAAAGTACAGATGGTCTGTTTGGCAGACCAGTACATCTCCCAGGTTAATGCTATGTTCCCTGGCTCAGTGCATGACGCCTACATCCTGCTGAATAGCAGCATCCCTGATATGATGGGTCAACTCCAGAGGCACCGTGTGTGGCTATTAGGGTACTCTGGTTACCCCAACCTGTCCTGGCTATTGACCCCAGTGAGGAATCCCAGGACCAGGGCAGAGGAACGCTACAATGAGGCCCATGGGCGGACTAGGAGGGTGATCGAACGCACCTTTGGCCTCCTGAAGGCCAGGTTCAGGTGCCTCCATATCCATATGACAGGTGGTTCCCTATTCTACTCACCGAAGAAGGTGTGCCAGATCATCATCGCCTGCTCAATGCTTCACAATCTTGCTTTGCGACGCCAGGTGCCTTTTCTGCAGGAGGATGGTCCAGATGACGGTGTTGTGGCAGCTGTGGAGCCTGTGGAGCCTATGGACAGTGATGAGGAGGAAGCTGAGGAAGAAGACAACGACAACAGGGAGTCAGTCATACAGCAATATTTCCCGTGACACACAGGTGAGAACATTTTCATTTTTATCATTACATTCACTGTCACATGTCCTCCTCTATCCTGTGTGTAATTTCATGGGATTATTTGGTAATTGAGTTGTTTCTTTCCATTACGGTTTCACAGGTGTGGTTACCAACGTGTGTCATCTGCTTGCATCCTTCAAGGACTTGTGATGTGTGACATTGGTATGTTGCCTTTACATCTAACAACGCATTTTGTCACTGTCATAGATATTACATTTTACCAAATCATAGACTGACTCCAGATTGTTTTGTGTTTCAAGGGTGTTTATTGAAGTGCTCAAAAATGGAAGGGGGTTTTAAAATGGTGATGGGTGATGGTGGAGGAATGTCCATGGCAGAGTCCAGTCTATTGGTCTCACAGGTGCACTGCCCATATGGGCATAGGAAGTGGAGCTGGGGCAGTTTAAGTATGGACAGGGTAACAAAGTGGGACAGTGCGGGGACAATCAGGGTGGTCTCATTTCCTGGCGGGTGTCTTGCCATCTTGCTCTGTCCTGTTCCTGGCTCTCAGGGACCGCTTGCGGGGTGGTTGTCCGTCTGCAGGGGGTGGGGTGCTGGTGTGGTGGTCCTGTGGTGGGGCGTCCTGTCCACTAGCGCCGGCGGAGGTGGTGGGCAGTTCATCGTCCTGGCTAGTGTCAGGGGCCACTTGGAGTGCCACGGTGTCCCTTATGGTCTGCTGTATGTCCTTCAGCTCCCCTACGATGGTGCCCAAGGCGGAGCTGATGGTCCTGAGCTCCTCCCTGAACCCCAAATACTGGTCCTCCTGCAGGCGCTGGGTCTCCTGAAACTTGACCAGGACCGTCGCCATCATCTCCTGGGAGTGGTGGTATGGTCCCATGATGGAGGATAGGGCCTCGTGGAGAGTAGGTTCCCTTGGCCTGTCCGCCCCCTGTCGCACAGCAGCCCTCCCAGTTCCCCTGTGTTCCTGTGCCTCCGTCCCCTGGACCGTGTGCCCACTACCACTGCCCCCAGGTCCCTGTTGTTGTTGGGGTGGTGGGTTATCCTGGGTTCCCTGTAGTGGTGGACACACCGCTGATTGACCTGTCCTGGGTACGGAGGTATGGGCCAGCTGGGTGGGTGCTGTGCTGGTGTTACCAGAGGGTGGAAGGTCAGTGTTGGGCTGTGCCTGTGCAAGGGGAACCGACTGTCCCGAGGCCCACGATGGTCCGGGCTGGTCATCAGGCTCCAGTAGGGCAGAGCTGCTATCGTCACTGTGGGCCTCTTCTGTGGGTGGAGTGGAGTTGTCTGGACCCTCCGGTGTGGTGACGGTCCGTCGTGATCCTGCAGGGGCATAAGAGCATGATTATTTATGTGTGTGTGTGATGGTGCGCAATGGGTGGGTGTTTGTGTACCCCAGTGCAAGCATTCCTGTGTGGGGGCTTGTGTGATGATGGTTAGGGGTTGTTCTGGGTATGTGCAGTGGCCATGCTTTGGTGATGGGTGTCCATGCTTAGTTGTGTCATGCAGGGCTTGGTGTTGGGATGTGTAGTTTGTGTTATTAGTACATTAGTGAGGATTTGGGGTGATAGGGGAGGGTGTGAGGGTGGGGTGTGTGATAGCATGCAGGTAGGGTGGGGGATCTGATAGTTAAGATTTGACTTACCAGTGTCCATTCCTCCACCGACTCCTCCAAGGCCCTCAGGATGCATGATGGTCAAGACTTGCTCCTCCCATGTTGTTAGTTGTGGGGGAGGAGGTGGGGGTCCGCCGCCAGTCCGCTGAACCGCGATGTTGTGCCTGGAGACCGTTGAACGCACCTTCCCCCGTAGGTCGTTCCACCTCTTCCTGATGTCCTCCCGATTTCTTGGGTGCTGTCCCACAGCGTTGACCCTGTCCACTATTCTTCGCCATAGCTCCATCTTCCTGGCTATGGATGTGTGCTGCACCTGTGAGCCAAATAGCTGTGGCTCTACCCGGACAATTTCCTCCACCATCACCCTGAGCTCCTCCTCGGAAAACCAGGGGTGTCTTTGGCGTGCCATGGGGTGGTGTGTGTGATGTGTGGGGCGGTGTGAGTGTTGATGTGTGTGGTGATGTGTAGTGGTGTGTGGTGTTTTGGCCGTGGATGTTGTGTGGGTGATGGTGTTGTGTGCCTCTGTATGGTGGGGTTGTCTTTGCTGTGCTGTCTCTCTGGCCTTTGTCTAAATTTCTGGTCGTAGGGGTTTGTGGGTGATGTGGATGTGTGTTTTATATTGTATTGGGTGTGTGGGAGTGGTGTTTGTATGTGTATCAGGTGTGTGTATTTGGAATTGTCCAATGTGGCGGTGTTTTGGAGATGTGTGTGTATTTTGAGCGCGGCGGTATGTACCGCCAATGGAATACCGCGGTTGAAAGACCGCTGCGTGGATTCGCGGGTCATAATAGCATGGGCCTGTTTCTGTTGGCGTGAAGGTGGAGGAATTGTTTTCGCCAGTTTAACACTGACCTTTGGTGTGGCGGAGTTGTGTGGGTGTCTGATTTTCGGCGGATTCCGTGATGTGTGTCATAATAGCTGTGGCGGGATTCCGCGGCTGCGGCGGTGTATTGGCGGTCTTCTGTACGGCGGTAAGCGGCTTTTACCGCCAATGTTGTAATGACCCCCAATATGTATCTCACTATGGACCATCTTGTGATCAAGTGCATTAAGGATACACAACTCTTATATAATATGCTAAAATGTCAAATAAAAGATAATCAGCTTATCATAGCAGGGGAAATGCTAGAGGGGGAGGAAGGCAATGAGGAGCTGTCCACAATCAGTACTCCAGCACCAAATAATTGCAGTGAATAAAACAAAGGTGTTGTACCTAGCCACCATTGCTGTAGTAAGGCAAGCATCTGCATCTCCATCAACACCCCCCTGGGTGCATTGTCGACAGACGTTGTCACTGTGCCCACCACTCTGTGTGCAACTATCGCAACCACTTCTACTACCACTCCTGCTTAAACCATTGGTGTATGTATATCCACCATAACTACTTCCTTTTTAACAGCTCCTGCCTCAGGTGCTGCAACTACAGCATCAACCATGGCCACTCATTCTCATTCACAGGCCTGGTCAGCATTTATACACGCCTCATGCCTTCACAGCATGAACATAAAATCCTCTTTTTGAAAAAGGCTCATCACTGCATGAGGTATGGGGCATGGAGGATAAGAACTTGAATATACACCAAATACCAACATTACATGTCATAACAGAGCCGGCGAGGAGAAAAGCACCACTTGCTGAACAGTCTAATAACATCATTCAGACCATTGCACACATTATACAAAGAGTGGGTGAAATGGAGGTTTAAAACGCTGTGTTCTATTCCAAAACAGTGCAATGTCTACCACCCTCAATTAAATATATAACTAACTGCTATAACAGATCTCAATAAAATGCCAGGAATTATGTTCTGCAGTGTTATGCTTAATACATCAGCACACCTGGGATGGCTTGTAACTGTGTGTGCAAGAGTCATGTCATTGACTATGAGCAGGCACAGTGCATGGTCTTTCCAAGTTTTGTCACTGCCATGTGATACTTTGGAACTTGCAGATGGATAAGTGGCCCTGCTCTGGGGCAAGAATAGAATTCTAGACAGACCTAAATGATAGAGGATATTTTCTCTTTCCGCGTTTGCCATCTCAAGGGACAGCAGTTCTGCCTCCCATTAACCACCACTCTCCATCTTCTACCCTTCTCAGGCCTACCAGGAGGTGTTACCTGTCAGGTGACAACGCAGGTCAGAATATGATGCCCAGTTTCTAAATCGCTATCACACATCTTGTAAGAAAAAACACCTTAGGTTCACTTTTGGCAGTAATTATTAGCATGTTGTTTAGAGGGAGGACAGATGTGGGGTTCTGAACTATTAGGCCGCAATGGCATATTTGAATTAGAAATTAGATTGTAAATTAGGGTATTTAGGCCAAATATTGAGTTTTAAATATCGAGTTGCAGAAATGTTGGAAAAACACATGGCGATACAAAAATATTGTGATGCAGAAATATTGTTAAGAAAATCGTTTTTTTTAGGCAAGTAATATCCTTTTGAAGAACATAGGGGCATATTTATACTCCGTTTGCGCCGATTGTGCGTCAAAAAATTTGACGCACAATTAGCGCAAACATTGCCCCATATTTAAACCATGACGCCCGAACCCGCGGACGACAAAAATCCCCGTGTGCGTCATTTTCTGGATGCGGCAACCCGCCCTGCGTTAATGATATGCAGGGTAGGCGTTCCCGTCCAAAAAACGACGCACACTGCCGTGCGTCGTATTTATGCTTCCGGGCAAAAATGACTCTCGGCCGGGAGGCGGAGCAAAAAAATTACGCAAAGCCCGATGTGCGTCAAAATGTAATGCCTGGGTCAGGGCAGGCGTTAAAATGGGGCAAACACACCTGTATTTAATCAGAACACACAGAACAAACAACAGAGCAGCAGAGCAGCAGAGCAGCAACAGGGAGACATGGAGGTGATTTTTATCCAGCGTGCACGTAGACGCAGAACCCTGCAGCAACAACAGCAGCTACAACAACAACAGCAGGGATCCCAAAGGCAGCGCAGAAGGCAGGAGAGGATATTCCGCCCAAGAACAACCCTGCATGGCCTCAGGGAACACAACAGTATCCAGAGGTACCGGTTGAACTGGCAGGCCATTCAGCAGCTGCTGCAAAACATTGAACAGCAGTTGGCCCCCACTTTGGTGACACCCCGCACTATCCCAACAGAAACAAAGCTGCTTGCCGTACTTCACCTGCTGGCAAGTGGCTCCTTTCAAACAACTGGTGCCCTGGTTGGCAGAATATCACAACCATCATTCTCCGCATTTCTGCCAAAAGTACTGGATGTCATAATTCGCCTGACACCCCTCCACATCTGCTTCCCTAACACACTGCAGAAGCAGCAGGAAACTAAACAGGGGTTCTACGCCATCAGTGGCTTCCCACACGTCCTTGGTGCAATCGACTGCACACACGTACGCCTTGTGCCACCTGCTGCAACAGAACACCTCTACCGCAACAGGAAGCACACACATTCAATCAACGTGCAGTCCATAGTCGATCACCAGGGATTGATCACCAACATCGTGGCTAAATATCCTGGGAGTGTACATGACTCATTCATCTTCCGTCACAGCACCATCAACCAACACTTCCAGGATGGACGGTAAGGCAATGGACTACTTGTTGGTAAGTACAGAAACCTACTCATATACACACTGCAGAGCAACCCTCTAGGACACACAACACATACACCACAAAAGCAACACCTAGACAGGAACACACTGAGGTCCTCACATCACTAGCCATGTTTCTTAACTCACCATTGAACCTGTCACACATTGTAATTTACTGTACAGCTTAATGTGAAGACATTAATGAGTGTGGTTGCCTAACTGTCACCTTGCAAATTGTAAGTGTCACAATAACCTTTACATTAATAAATTGCATAAGTTTCAAGGGATGGGATGTCCAGGGTACTTTGATATGAACGTGTTAACAACACTTTAAATTTTAACTCTGCATGGAACTATCATCTCACCCCCAGTAAAGACACACGGACACCTGTATCACAAGTCACAATGCTAGGGAGGACACACTCTATTGCAATTCCCAAAACATACTGCTGACAAACGGTTAGCAGACAAACACTTGCTCAGCCAAGGAAAAAACACAATGCAGAAGGTATAGCCTACAAGTATAGGTTGTCACATTAGTACACAAAAGAGTCACAGACAACACAAGACAACTACTGCCATTAAAGGTATTTTCAATAGTGCCAGCTACATCTACATGATCCCATTCTGTGTTTTTCTTTCAGCTGATCAGGGGTATGGCATCCAGCCGTGGCTAATGACACCATTTGGGAACCCGACTACTGCTGCAGAGCGGGCATACAATGACGCCCATAAGAGGACATGCAGCATTGTCGAGCGCACCTTTGGGATCCTAAAGTCAAGGTTCTGCTGCCTTGACATCACTGGCAGTAGCCTACTATATTCCCCAGAGATGGTCTGTAGGATCATACTCACTTGTGCCATATTGCACAACATTTGTGTAAAAAGGAACCTTCCCCCCCTGGAACCAGACCCATACATGCCTGAAGACGACAAAGAGGAGGATGCTGGCCTGCAACAGGAGGGGGAACAACCAAACACGGCTGCTGGAGTGCGTAGGCGCCAACACATTGTAAATAATTTATTTTCTTAATTTTTACTATCACCACTTAATGCACAATTGTAAATAAACACAGATAACAAACACCACATCATGGTTTGGCCTATTCATTTCTGCCCACCTTTAGTTTGAAATTACTGAAGAAGAATGTCGTCTCATTGAGCAATAATGACATAACAATCATCACACAAAAAACATACACCACAAATGTAATGGCCACCATACAATGGTCAAATACACACACCATGTAAATGACAGACATCCTGTACAGTTCACCTTTGAAGGGCAATAGCTGAGGACCACACATATGACTCACATACATGTAGGAAACATGGATCATCGCAGCAGATGGCACACAACTAAAACACCATCACTCAACTAGGGGAAAACAGGCCTCATACATCAGCCAGTTCACATGCTGATGCTTCAGGAACAGGAATGTAGTACTAGACTCTTGCCAACAGTAATTCCAACTACTTACTATCATTGCAATGACTATCTGTCACTAGAGTTACACATAAGCAGAACATACACAGCACAAGTGCTACACCTATGACAAGCATCCAGCACATCACATCCCATCTACATGTCAGCCCTTTTCTAAAAACAATACACACACTTGCAGCTGCTCACACCCCACCTGTCTGAAGAGGTCCCTGGAATGCCGATTTGTGTACACTCAGATTCCCTCATCTTCACACACACACTCACAAGAGTCATCCAGTGTGCCACACCCTTTACTATGCCGACCATTGTCATACTACCATCTCACTGCATGGAACACAGCTCATATAATACACTGCCTTGGAGTTTATAAGGCCTGGTATCACCTGTAGATTGATTCTTCTGTGAAAGGTACTGTAGGCTATTTATCAGCTAATCCCATCTGACAGGACTAGTGAGACACAGATGGAGGCCACACCTGTGATCCCCTCCATGCACACCACCCAAATGTACATGCCCTGTCCTTGCAGATGCCTCCTACTGCATACATGTTTGAATGTGAGCCATTACATCATTAAGCTTTGACACTAATGTTGCCGTGTAACACTTTATCAGGGTTCATGTGTCACCTTCAAAGCAACACAGGACATACACAGTGTGACATCTCAACTGTCTAATGCTCCCTCTGACCAGTCCTAGTCAGAACACGTGATCATGTGATTACTGAAAGAGCTTGCACCTGATTGACCCAGCATCCTGTCAGCCTGACTGGCACCTGTCCGTGGGTCACTCTACAGATACCTGGGGTCCACCTATGGACCACACATGCTGTCCAATACCTTTTGTACCTCAGACAATAATTTGTCATTAGCCTCATCAATGTATACTCAAATACATAGTAGTGCATCATCTGACTGTCATTTGCATCAGATTTGTGACAGTGCCCATGAATAGCCAAATCTTGGCCCTTCCGTTGTCTGACCTTCATTAATGCCTAAACTTAAAAGTGTGACAGTGGACCAGGACCATAGTGTATGATGGTGTAAATGGCCTCCATCAAAACCAGCAACCTCAGATAATGTCCATGAAAAGTCAACACATATGAGGACCCTGACTGTTCAAAACGCTGAGTAACACTTTTTCAAATGATAAAGATGAGTCGTGTGTTGAATACCAGCCATTTACTTCTGCACAGAGGCTATGATGTTTCATGATACATTACCATCCACAGAGGCCAACTGGAGTACAAATGTGGCAATGACACATGCCAGATCCAGACACCTGAGACATTCTCTCACTCAGCACAAAAAGGTTGCCCATTCGAAAGTCTCATTACACGTGTTCAGTGACAGGGTGGGATCATCCATGTGTAGGTGACCATGTCCTCAATGGCTTCTCTATATTCTTGCTACAAACAATGCCCAATTGGAACAAGATTAGCTGCCACTAACTCATGAGGAGACCTGGAAGTTACAGTGACAACATACACCCTGACAGTTGATAGTGGATCTACATTAGACCACACATATAAACATGTGCCATCCAATCAACAAAAAATTTGCAAGCAGCCGACCACAGTAGTGTCCCAGTTGGAACCTAGCAGGAAGAATGAAACATGCCACTAAACCAGGTAATGCATAAAGGGCCACATACATCAACAACCTATTTGTCATCAGCACATGAGGAACGTCGAGATTTAGCAAAAAATATTAATGCAAAATGGTATGTCAGATTGCTCAAAAGAATCAATAGGGCAAACATCAAATGGGCAAATGGGATTATCGAATGGCAAACAGTGAATCATACCCTATGGGCTTCCATGAGCCTGCTGCTGCAGGTTTAGTATTACTGAATAAATGAAACCCTTGGACAAACTAGCAAATCTGGAAGGGCAAACCCTAGGGTGCTAGGGGCCTAAGTCCACCTCTACCGCCCCCCAAATATACATGAAATATGCACATGTGAAGTACACACATGCATAAGGCGCATGTGTGGCCTACATGTCAAAAGTTAAACACATATAAGATACACAAATTCATAATCACGACATGGTTACCCCCATAAAAAGTGTAGGTGACAATTGCACTACCTATTTGGCCTATAGATAATTTGGACTACCGTGATAAATGTGGACACATTTTTGCTAAGGAATACATCCTGGTATCACATTCATCATTTGAAATTAGCCATCAGCAATTACCCAAAATATGTGTACAATTATGGGTAATAACCATTTGGAGCAATCATTACTATTACACTGTGAATGCTTTCTATACATCCTATAAGGGACATGTGCCATAGCTAAGCCCAAATGTGTATCACTTAGCACCGTTTGGTCATGACAAAATTCTCTTCACAATTTGACAAAATAAAGACATATTTGTCAAAATGCCTCATATTTCCACGCATACAGCTTGTGCGTCATAAATTTTGACGCATAGGAGTGCTCATAATGCTGAGTCAAAAAATATAATTTTAAAATAAATATATTAATAACCAGCATTACATGGCCACCATATTTTCTATAATGCGTCATATTTCCACGCATACAGCTTGGGCGTCATAAATTGTTGACATACAGGAGTGCACATAATACTGAGTCAAAAAATATAATTTTAAAATAAATATATTAATAACCAGCATTACATGGCCACCATATTTTCTATAATGCGTCATATTTCCACGCATACAGCTTGGGCGTCATACATTTTTTACATACAGGAGTGCACATAATGCTGAGTCAAAAAATATCATTTTAAAATAAATATATTAATAACCAGCATTACATGGCCACCATATTTTCTATAATGCGTCATATTTCCATGCATACAGCTTGGGCGTCATAAATTTTTGACGTACAGGAGTGCACATAATGCTGAGTCAAAAAATATCATTTTAAAATAAATATATTAATAACCAGCATTACATGGCCACCATATTTTCTATAATGCGTCATATTTCCACGCATACAGCTTGGGTGTCATACATTTTTGACGCACAGGAGTGCATATAATGCAGAGTCAAAATTAATTTTCATATTTGGTCATCATATTTGCCAGCGGCTTAAATTTCAACTCTAGAACTGTAAAATAAGCCTCACACAAATATAAGGGAACAATGACGAAAACATTTTTGACTCTGCATTATGTGCACTCTTATGCGTCAAAAAATATGACGCACAATCTGTATGCGTGAAAAAATGACGCATAACGGAAAAATAAAAACGGTGACCATTTTATGCAGGATGTGATGTAATAGGATATCCTGTTTACAGATTCTGTACTGTGGGTGTACTTTCACTTTCACTTTGCAGTCTCAGATTATTCTAGACTGTGTGGCTGTGTGGAAAGTGTTGTCCTGTGTTTTAGTGCTTTTGTGTCCAGTGTACTTCTCTATTGTGCTTTTGTCATCATTGTCTTGTTGTTGAATACTGTCTGAGTCTGTATTGTATACTTTTGTCAAGTCCAGTGTTTCTTTTATTGTCTGTGGGAGTCTGTTCTGGGTAGTGTAATTTTGGGGTTAGTTGGGCTCTTATTCTTAAGTTTTCTTTGTTTTTCACTACTCTACCTTTCCCGATTTCCCCCTTTTCCTTTTTGTCCAACTTTTTCCACTTTGTTAGTGCAGAGATGTCAGATAGGCCACGGCTTGCCAGGATGGGTGAGGAGGAATTGGGGAGATTTATATGGCTTGTTTGCCATTTCCTCCCACTCATGCTGGAGGCTGGGGGTCGTGTGATACAGGGGTATCACACGGAGGCACGTAAAGTCCGGTGGGGGAAGGTGCGCCATCATTTGGTCCGTGTCTATGGTAGCCTGAGGAATGACCATCAACTCAAGCACCGCTGGGCTGATCTGATATCCACCTGGGAATCAGGATTGGTGGACATGTTGGTGAGTACAAATCAATTACATGTGAACAATTGAAAGCTGTGTGGGGACATGTGATCATTGTTACCCAATCTGCTAGATAAGTAGCTGACTGTGTGTAATGCTAGGGAAACCTACTGGGTAATTGTTGCACAATGTGTAGGAAGACAAATGCTAGCAGTCAAGTAGCTCATGTTTTCTACACATACCGGTTGCCTGTAGCTGTATGTAATGTAGTGTTGCCTTTTTGTCAGACAAGCGACACGTTAATGCCTCTATTTGAACTCTACAGGTCACAATAGCCAGTGAAAAATGGATGTTGAAACATCATACCTACATATGTAGACGCCATAGCTAGACTGAAATTTGTAAACCCAATATGATGCTATAAATGAGTGCTGCCTTCACGTCAATTGAAGTTAGCTATGTTGTCCACACATATGTCACATGTGTGCCTGGTTGGTGTGTGTTGAAAATGACCACATAGGCTGTTTGAATTTGAGGGGTCATGCAGTCCTCAAGTAACCATCTTTTGGATGTCTCTCTGGGATGCACATGATGAGATGAATGCACCCCGATATTGTTGGGGCATACTAATGGAGGTGCATCTTTGACACTACATGACTGTCCTGGCCACTGCATGTGTGTAGTAGGGTGTGTAACTGTAGCAGGAGACTCATCCAATGTAAATGTTGATCAAGAATTATTCCATGCAGTATGAGCATGTGTGAAAGTGTTTCATTACGCATGTCATATTCTCACATTGTCTTTGTAATTGCAATTGTTTGTCAGTGCACGGAGTCTGAGTATATTCTTCCTTCCATGCTTTACAGGTGGACCTGCACCGTACACCGTGGGAGAGGTGGCTCATTTTGAGGACCCCGACACCTACAGTGAGTGTTGCATGTGTGCTATTTTTATTGTTTGCTAGTGATGCATGATGGACTACTGTGTGTTCAACAGAATTCAAGGTTTGATGCGCTGCCCATTCATTAGTATTGTTCCATTAGTGGGATTTCAATTATCACTTCAGTTTCAGTAGACCTATGCTTATCCATCTCTCAGATTTAGGGTCTGTAGGCCATACCAGTCGGGCCCGCTATGGGGAATGGGATGAGTCATGTGGAATACACTGGTTAATGTAAGAGTTGCTCTGGGACTTGGCTTGGACTGAGTCTGCATTTCAGACTGACATTCTCCCAGATAGCTTCTGCAAAAGGCTTGTCTTAAATATGCAGCTTCCCTAGTTGAGGATGGACTGAGTACACTGTAGGTTGGATCTTCCGGGGGCATGTACTACCACAAGTTGAACTAGAAGTGTGTGGGACTAGAGTGCAATGGCCTAGGTGTTCATTCTACTCATGATCATGGGTGTTCTTGCTCCTCTGTGTGTGTGGTAAAATATGCCTCACTGGTAGTATGTGATGTTGGCCTAAGTCAGTACATTTTGACATGTGTGGACCTTGGATAGGACAAGGTTTGGCTGACTCCAATTTCTTGCTAGCCCTTCATTGGTGTTTTGTGTGGAGGCAAATACTTGTTGAGCTTTCTATACACTCCTGGGTGTGCATTGAATATGGGATTGTTGGTTGTTCTTCCCACCCCACCCTCAAAGACTGCCATGTGTTTGTGAATAGGGTACCTAGGATTGTAGCAACCAGTATGTTACACATACTTGTGACCTTTGGCAACTTTGTTTTGAACCTAGTGTACACATTCGGTTATGGCACATGAGTTCTATATTAGCAAATTTTTTTTACAAATGACATATATTGAGGGTTGTGATTGTTATCACATAGAGTGACATATGTAGTGAAGTCCGTAGGCGGAAGAGGTTCAGCCATAATGTCAGCTGTATTACCCATTATTTGGATGAGAAGTTTAGGCTGATGTCACCCATCATGTAGAGACATGGATATGCTAGGTGTGAGATGCCCTTTTGTATGCATGCTTCCCATGTACTTCCTCTGAGACTTTCAATGAACTATGTTGTGAAAATCGCTGTAACAAATACAGTACAAGTAATGTGCAATTGACCCATTGTGCTATTCCACCCAATGCATTTCCTATGGTAAATAGTTGCCCTTTCTCTTCACAGCTGCAAACATGAGTGCCGCACAGAGACATCAGTTCGAAAGGCGTGCAATGAGATACCGGCACATCCTGCAGGTGCAGTCGGGGTTCAGAAGGATGGCCCGCAAATACCAAGCGGATCGGGCCTCCGGAGCATGGTGGGCCTCACCACAGGGTGGCCCAACATTGCCCACAACAGCCACCACCACCACATCCACCAGTTCTCCCCAAGTGGCCCCAGCAACGGCGGGGACAGTTGACCCTGTCTCTGCAGCACGACCTGGACCCAGCAATTTCCGAGCTGCAGGACAGTCCAGTGGCCACACAACAACTCCAACACCGTGCACCTCTGCCAGCACACAGACTGCAGCAGCCCCTCCTATTGACCCTGCAGCATTCCTGGCATTAAACAGGAAAATGGACAAGTTTATTACCAAGGTGGACAAGATAAGCCAGGATGTGGCCTACATTAAGAAAAGGGTTCGGTCCATCAGGCGGACCCTACGGAGGACCAACCTCTAGGACTTTATTGCTTGTTTTAAATTTATCCCTCCCCTCTCTCCTCTTTCCTTTTTGTAATGATAGTTGGGTTTTAGGGATTAGTGTTAGGTTAGTGTAGGTTGTTAGCTTAGTTAGTGTTAGGGAGGAGGGTGGGGGGTCCTTATTCTTTCTATTTTTCATTTTTTTGTGGGTGGGTGGGGGTCAATGTTGGGATTCCTGTCTGTTTATAAAAAAAATAAAAAAATAAAAATCCTAAAAACAAAAAAAAAAAAAACAAAAAAAAAAAAATATATGATTGTTTAGGATAGTATAGTATGTGTGTAGGTTAGTATGTGTTGTCCTGCATGTGTCCTGTCTCATAATGGTGGGTGGGGGGTTGATGTTTAGATCGATTCGTTATATGTGTAGAGTAAGTTTAGCTTAGGTTAGTTAGGGACAGTTGTGGGTTAGGAGTAGTCAGGTTAGATTAGTGTAGGTATGACTTTTCCCTTAGTTGCCTCTGGTGTGAATACATAGGAATAAACATATAGTTAACCCTTTGCATTATGCGTTAACTGCTACTTGATCATGGGCTTGACATCAGTGTAGGTGAATGTTTTTCTATGACATTTGTGTCCTATGCTACCCACCACAGAAAATGGAGGTTTAACATGGCAGCTACCCCTGTGCTAACTTGGTAAGTATCCACCATTTAGTAGACCCACCATTAGTAGTTTACATCGATCACCAAGGATTTGTGTTGATGAGTAGGTATTCTACATCACAAAGTGTGCTTCCAGACTTGGTATTGTGGTAAATTGATTAGGTCAGACTGCAGTGTGATGTTCAGGGACATCTTTGTAGATGAGGTGTTGTTAACACTCTTGTCTTGTTGTCTTCATTGCTGACATAGATCATGTGTGTAAAAATTCAGCATGACTTCCCTTCATGGAAGTATACTCAGAAAGGGTGATTGATGCAGTGTTTTGTTGTGTTTGCTTAGATTATGCTGCATAAATTCATTTTTTAGGATTGCATGGTGCCTACATTTCTCAGCCACCATTAGTTGACTTGGATTGCTATAGATGGAGCATTATTCTGTCCAACACAGCATAATTGTGTGCGGTTTGTCCCTTCATCAGTTATTCTCCTAAGGGTGGTCAGGCTATGATGCAATCCTGGCCACTGCACAGATGTATCAGACTACATGATGTCAGGACAGTTGTATTGACAAGCTACATGGTTGTCACACAGGCACTTTAGAGTTACCTACTGCACAGTTGATGTGTCAAATTACACAGAGACATATAAGGTGTGCAAGTGCTATTTATTGATAGGTGCTGTAGTGCAAAATGTACATTGTCCATGTTTGCTGAGTCCGTTCTGGTGCATTCTTACATGGTGATCCTACAGAAGGGGTGTGGATGATGCTCCTGACATGCTGGGGTGATGTAACAGACAGTGCAGAGGGACAGGATTTGCCGAATAGTAGGAGAGAGACATTCACTGGCAATGCTGACAAGTCATACAGTGGTTAGCAGAACAGTCTTTGAGTATAGTTGTAGTGAGACTGGCATTTGACAAAACGTAGGACCTTGGTCAAAGTAGGCCATGGTGCAGGGACTAGTGCTTCCGTGTACTCTTCCGTGAGAATGTGATCTGTTCCATGTCTTCTTCTTCTGATGTGTGTGTTGCCTGGTTTGTCCTTGTTGGTTGTGAAGGGGCAACACACACCTCAGTGTTAGAAGACGTGGAGTCAGACATCCCGGGGGCTGCTCCCTGTGAAGTACTGCTGCAAGGAGGGCCTGCTGGTTTTTGAGAATAGCAGCCACATCACGATGGTAGGCAGCCAGGTCAGCCCTGAGGGAGTCATGATTGCATTCGTGCATGCAGTGGAAAGTTTGGGGTGCGAGGTGTTGGGGCAACTCCCTTCCTGCAGTGGTGAATTCCTTTATAGTTTCTTGTGGTCCTTGCAGTATGGATGTTAGGGCTTGCATAGCTGCTGCCTGATCTGCAGATGACAACATGCACGAGCGCACCCCCTCAAGGCTGGCTGCCATATTTTGCATCCCCACCCGCACCTCCTTGGCCAGCTCCCGCTGTACACCAACTACAGTTCTTTCAAAGCTGGTGCCAGTGTCGTCAGAGTCCTCAGCTGTATTGGAGCTGGCAGGTCTTACAATTGGGGTGGTGGGTGGTTCTTCTGTGATGGCTACTTGTTCTGTGCTCCTCCTTGTGACTGAAGGTGGGGTCTGGAGGGTTTCAAGGACCTTTTGGATGGTCTCCTGGGGAATGTTTATGGGCTCGTCATCCATGTCATCAGGGAAATCAGGGACAGGCATATCGGCAGGAGATCCATGTTCCTCTGCAATGAAACAGGGTACAATTAGTGTGTCTGTGTTGTGACAATTTTAACGTAACATGCAAGCCTTTTGATGACTTTACTTTGTGATCTTGTTTGGTATTGGTATCTGCTGTCCTTCATATGGGCATTGTTATAGGCCTATGGCCCACCTGTGTGTCACATGTATGATATAGAGTTATCAGACTTGTCTGCCTAATCGCCTCTAGGTGTTGCTTTGTACCAATTAGGGAATAGCCATCTTTTTGTCCTACTCGACCCTCCGTGTCTATCTATTCTTATGGTGAGACCTTTCACTGGCAGTGGGTGTTGTGATTGCACTGGCAGCACACTTGCCTCTCAGGACCTGCCCCAAAATCTGTTTGTTCACATTGACCTAATTGTAATTGTTATGTGGCATATCCTATGCATGGCAATGTTATGATGTGATATGGATGTAGACATTGTTGATGTTTCCAGCTGATGTTGGGTAATGTGTGTTTAATTGGATTGCCCTGTTTATCGTATCAATGTCCTATTTGGTCCTCTGACTGTGCAGGTGTGTTTCAGTGACCAGTTGCATGTGTCCCCTCCTCAATGTTGTTGTCTGAGCAATTGACATTAGTGATGTTGCCTTGTTAGCCAGGCACGTGAGGGACCCTGACGTATGCAGCATGTGTGTGTCCTTAGTGCTGTGTGGCTCCTATTGCTGTTTACTTTGGCAGATGTATGTGTCAACTATGGGCATTGACATTTGAGTGTACTGGTGCCTTTGTCTTATTTCTGGAGATTGTTGCAGATGTCATCCTCACCCCCTAATTTAGGTATGTATGTTCCATGGGGAGGTTACTGCCATTGGCTACTATAGCTGCACAGAGATCAGAGGTGTTAGTGTCAACTGTTGTTGCAATTACATTGCAGTTGTTGTTTTGGCTACTGGATTACTGATAGGGACCTAGTTGATGTAGGATATATTTTGACTGACGAGTGCCAGGATGTAAGTTTGACGTAGTGGCCTTCCCACCTGTCGCGGCTTTCCCTTAGCTCCATTGTTGTCATGACAGGATGCCCCCATGGGACTGTTGTTGGTGCTGTGTTATGTCGTGCCCCAGCTTCTGTCTGTGCTGGGCATGCCCCCCTGCCGTGCCCCTTTACCCATGCCACTCCATATATATGCTGACTTACATGCATTGTGTAGTAGGTATTCCCCACCCCGGTTGCAGTTAATATTATTGCATTATAATTCCCCATGCGACTTACCCTGCATGTGCGCTGTCTCGTGGTAGTCTGCGCTGTCCTGTCCTTGAATCCCTGTGACGATCTCCTCAGGGATGACGGCTGCGACCATCTCCTCCATGTGGTCCAGGGCCTCCTGGTGTGCTGGACTCCCCCCTCCAGTCTGCAGTGCTGCCTTTCTGTTCCTGGCCATTTTTTCCTTTGTCCTACGTTTGCAGTCATGCCAGCGTTTCTTACACTCGGTGACTGTCCTGCGTACTTCAGCCACACTGTTGATCTTGTCAACAATTTGTTGCCATATGGCCTCTCTCCTGCTGATTGGCAACTTAGAGGTGATGAACAGTTGGTGCTGGTGTTCCGTCACCTCTTTAACCAGGATTTCCTGCTCCTCTGCACTGAAGCAACACTTTCTTTTTTTTCTATATATGTCCTGGTTCCTGTATGGATCATCCTGGCTGGTTCCTGGTCTGCTGTCATCTTCCTGGGGTCTGTAGTGGCATCTGGGATCCATTTTGGCTCTCCTCTGCTGAAAGGGCAGTGTTTGCGGGTAATTTTGACGCTATTGCGTCAAAAAAAAACGTCGCTTTCCGGGTTGCGCTGTCGTAAATCGACCCACAGTCATTTACGTCGCGTTAATGTTGTTTTCCTTTACGACTTGACGCTGCTGTGTGCGTAAAAAAAAAATGACTCCCACCTGTTGGTTGCGCCGCTGTGCGTCAAAGTATAAATTTGACGCCCGCACGGCGCATCGAAATGGCGTTAGCCGGCGGTAAAATTTTTGGCACAAAACTGCGCCGGCGCAGCTTTGCGTCAAAAAATATAAATATGGCCCATAGTTTTCAATAATATAGTTGTCAAAAATACAATTTTTTAATTCTTCTTCTGTGTTTTAGTTATATTAATTTTATGTTATTATTGTTTGTATAATTGTTAATAATATATTTAAATATAGTTTGCAACTTTGAGTGATTTACATTTTTTTATTTAACTGCTAATAGTAATTTATGGTGTTGTAGCAGGTTCCTAGGTTGGTAGGGGTATAGGGCGGGAAGTTAATTAAGTATAATTAATTAACAATTAGGGCCTCTGTACAATTCTGGCAGTTGGACAAGCCCACTGCCAGACTTGTGGTGAAGGAACCCATTACAAGGTTTCCACTGGGCTGACCGGTGGAAATCAAGGTTTTCGCTGGTCAGCCCAGTGGAAACTGTGCAGCGGCATTGGTCTTCGCTCCACATGGAGCCGAGGCAAATGCCATCACACAGGGGGCCCCTCAGGACCCTCAGAATGCACACTGTCTGCAAAGCAAAGCAGACAGTGCGCATTCTGATGGTGCTGGGGGGGCCTTTCCATGGCGGTAAGTAGAATTGAATTGAGCACTGCCCTGGCAGACCTTGGGCCCCCAACCTCCTAATGAGGCCCTTAGTTTGTAATTAATTATTAATTATTTAATTGATTGATAATTATTGATAACTATGTAAATTGTGTAATAATTATATTTTTAGCTTACATATTAGGTGCGGGTTGCTGTGTTTGTAGGTATAAGGTGAGGAGTTAATTAAGTAATAATTACCAATTATTATTAATTTATTTGTAATTATTTAATTGATTAATTATTATATAAACTGTGTAATAATTATTTTCTAGTCATATAGTAGGTGTGGGCTGCTGGGTTTGTAAGGGCACAGGGATTCAAGTTAATTAAGTAATAATGACTTATTAATTGTTTATTGAGTGTGTAATGGATTAATAATAATGTAAATTCTGTAATAATGTTTGATTTTTAAAATATCTATTAGGTGCAGGCTGCTGGGTTTGTAGGGGCAAGCAGTGGGAATTTATTCAAGTAATAATTAAATAATTAATGTAGTACTAATTATTTAATTGATTACTAATGTTGTTAACATTGTTATACTTATTTATTTCAGTTGCATTTTAAGTGTGGGCTGCTAGGTTTGTGTGGGAAGATAATAAAGTAATACATAATTTCATTGATAATTAATTTTTAAATTGTTTAATAACTATGTAAATTGTTAAATTATTTTTTATTTTGATGTATAATTTATTTTTGGGACAGAACAGCCTAGCCTTTTAATTTCCCCGTCCAATTTCAGCCCCAGGAACCTCATCCCCGGGGCCCAGCCTTCTATTATTATTATTTATTTTTTTGGAGGGGGGCCGTGCAGCCTGGGGACCCCATCTCCCGGGCCTGGCCTTTAATTATTTTTACTATATTTATTGGGGGGGGTGGTCCATCTCCCTATAACCACCCAACCTTGCACCACGCAAGGGCTGTGTTCATTAGGGTTAACTGCAGGGCCTGGCTTGGGGTCAGTTCCTGCAGGCACCCCCCTAAGTACCCAACCCCATGCTGTGCATGGCCTTGGCCATGTGCAGAATGAGTTGGCCGCAGGTCCACGTGGCCACCTCCCCTGGCTGATTCCAGCCCCAGGGAACAATACCCCAGGGCCTGGCCACAGGGCACCTAGTGTGCATTGGGGACAAGGAGGGGATCCTGAAGGCCCTCACAGTCTCAGTCGGTTACCCGCCTCCTGCAGGAGCCAGCATTGCTTTTGCACACAGGGAGCTGCAAAAGATGCAACTCCCTGTCTGCAAAAGCAATTTTTACCTCTGTTTCCCTTCCTAAGGGCAAACCTTCACTCATAGCAAGACAGAACTGTTTGACAGCTCTCACTTGCTGTGAGTGGAGTGTTTGCTTTGACTTTGCAGCAGCTGTCAAAGCTGCCGCCAAGTCAGAGCAAACAGCTGTGTCTCATGGATGGGCACCCCAGGACACAGCAGGAGTCGGTCCTTGGGGTGGTGGTCCCGGGGGGCTATTACTGGCTCCATGGAGGGAATGTGGTGCACGGCACCCCTTCAACTTTCCCTTTAACCCTGGGGATGGGGCGGTCAGGGGGCTACAGAGGGCTGACTTGCCCTCCTGCATCAAATTCTATGTTAGCCCAGGAAGGTGGTGGTCCCGGGGGTACACAGAACACCTCCTACTTCAATTACTACATTTTGCCATGCGGAGGTGGTGGCCCCTGGGGCAAAGGGAGGGCCATGCGCCCCCTCACATTTTGCAAATAGTATGCCCCACTGAGGTGGCAGTCCCCTGGACAGTAATAAGCCCAGGAGGGGGCCCATGCACCCCCTCCTTACTTTTTTTATATGAACCTGGGCCTGGCCCACCAGGGGGGCTCTAAAAAAACAAGCACACTTGATTTTTAAAATGTTTTTACCATGAATTTGTGGTGTTTATTTTCTCTGGTGGGGTTCATCAGACCTCTTTATTTTTTTGTTACTCTTTTTATGGTACTCTGCTGAAGCAGAGTCCCGAGAGCGCTGCCAACAATTCTTTGTTGAAGTGTTGGCAGCCAATCATACCTGTGCATTTCCCAGCATAAGCTCGAAATTATTCACAAAGAGCTCAGGACCTCAGATATACAAATGTATTTTCCCTTTAATATCTCAAAAACTACTGAACTGGTTTACACCAAGTAACTAAAAGCACAATATGAGTACCGAAAGATAGCTTTCTGCTAAATTTGGTCTGATTCCGTCCAACAGTTCGGGTTGTAATTGTGTTCAAAACTCTTATGGGAATTAACATAGGAAACACATATTTTTTGATCCACCTTTTTTCTTGGCCCCCATTTGAAAGATCACTCCAACACTTTCTGTGTGCAACAACAATCACTGGGGCACTTTTTGGGGGACAATTTTGTGAACATTCATCAAATGGTGGCAAAAACGTAGGAAAGTCAAAATGCTAGGTAATATATACACATATATATATATATATATAATATATATATATATATATATATATATATATATATATATATATATATATATATATATATACACACACTCACACACACACACACAAATTCAAAAAACCAAAGGCTACAGTGGCACTATAGTTAGGCTCATATTTAAATATACCAAACCATAGAAATTCACCAATTATAGTTAGAGTTATCTTAAGTAACTATAACTCGTGCCCTAAGGTAACTAGAACTCACACCCCACCATGCAATTTTTTTTAAATAGAAAAATGTACTGCAAATATAACATTGATTTATTAAAGATGTCATCAGTGCCGTATTTTCTGGGGTATTTAGCAGTGCATGGCGAGGGTACAAGTTATAGTTACCTTTGGGCACAAGTTGTTCTTTTTTCTTATAGCCCCGGGTAGGTGGTGGTCCCCAGGGCTGTGGTGGGTGGGGCGGTTGTGTGGACCCACAAAATATTTGTATAAAGCTCCACGGAGGTGTTAGTCCCTGTTGAAGTGTTGGCAGCCAATCAGATCTCAGCACAAGATTGGGAGGGGGTTGAAAATCCTTTGAGTCCCTATATATACAGATGTGGACTTTCTTTAATTTCTCTAAAACTACTGAATGGATTTACACCAAATAATGAAAAATGTCGCTTTCTGGACCAAGAGCTACCTTTCTGCCAAATTAGGTGTAATTCGGTCCAGTGTTTTCAGTGCTATCGCTGTTCAAAATCCCTCTGAAAAAATGAATGATGTAAACAAGTTTTCTCTGCCCTCGCTTGAGGGATCACCCTGAAACTTCACAGACAGCAGGTGACGTGACTGACACTTTTTTGGGAAAAGTTTGTGAAGATTCATCAACCGGCACCAAAGATATAGGCAAGTAAAAAAATGCTTTTTCTATAAAAACTAGCTCCTAACTATAATAACCTAGTGGGGATTGCCACTAAGTAATACATGTATTATTTTTATAATTTTTTAATAAGTACATTTTTGCTGGATTTTACATTTTTTATGTTTTAATAATTTGGCATTTTTTAGTTTTTGCAATGTATTTGGTAAAATTTTTATGATATATATATATATATATATATATATATATATATATATATATTTATTATAACAGTACACTTGAAACTCAAACAATTAATAGAAGGTAATATATGTGTTTTCATAATAGTGTTACTTTATGTGTACATATAAAATTTACACACGCATATATGCGTGTGTTTATCTAAGTATATATACACTTACTGTTTTAAACTATATATATATATATATGTATATATATATATATATATATATAAATATAAAAAAACAATATTTGTTATGTTTTTTCAACAATGTTAGTGTAAAATGGTATTTTGTTCAATATTTTCATACTTGCTATTATAAGTATAGTAAAACAATATTTTTGTAATCAATATTTTTGCCACAATGTTTTTGGTCACAATATTGTTGGGCCCGATATTCAATCAATCAATCAGGATTTATAAAGCAGAGCAAATCACCTATGAGGGTCTCAAGGTGGTCTCAAAGCGCAGATATTATGTCAGTGGTCCACAAATTAGCAACAACTAGAGAAGGGTAGTTTAGGGGGTACAGTAAACGTCTGTGTTTAATGCAGTATTTGGGAATGGTGCTGGTCTAGTATTGGAATACCATGCTATGAATAGAGATCTGGATAAGTTTATCTGTTTTGCTGGGTAGGCCTGACTAGTGCAATGATTGTGTGTATATGTGTGTGATATGTATGATTTGGTTATGGTTTGGGAAAAGGTTAGGGTGTATGACAGAGCAACTAAGGTTATTGTTAGGGATATGTGTGTGTGCGTACAGAATTATATGTTCACCTACATTTGCAGATAAATCCACAAATGAATGCTGCCCAGTAGCTCATCCCTAGCCCTTTTTTTATACTCTGTTTTTATTGAGTTTAGAGAACATAACCAACAAAAACAATACATTGCAGTGCGTATCAATGTAAGATATTACAGAATCTATTTTAGCACATTCCTGTAGGACGGAGCAAGCATGCCCTCTGGAACTAGAATCTGTGGCACCCACTGCTGCAGGAATTACCCTTCACCTTCCCACCCTCAGAGGATTCACATGAAACCAGGCCGAACATATCTCAGGAATTACATATTTACAACCTCACCACAACTTGTAGTGGCTTCTCTAAGTAAAGCAACGTTCACTTAATCAGTCATCATCATCCGTGCTCCCCTCTGTACTTAACTCTTCCACACAAGTGAATTGTTCCAATAATGTCCCCCATGCAATCAGATCCGTTAGTCCCCCTCCTCTCTACGTGTCATCCGCATATATTGTTCTTCAGCAGCATCCATTCCATTAAATCTCATATCCAGCAAGGGATGGAAGGGTTCCGGGCGCTCATCCAACCAATGGCCACCCTACGCTTGGCCAGCACCAAGGCCAATTGTGTGAGTTTATATGGGATACACCCATCTCCTGTGTCCTCCTCACCACCCCTAAAAGGCAAGTCACAGGTGTTACTTCTAGCCCCAGTCCTGTTACCTCCTCTGCTCTCCCAACTACCTCCCGCCAGTATCGGTGCACCATCTTACAGGACCAAGCCAAGTGTAGACAGGAAGCATTTAACACGCCACGTCTGGGACCCCCCCTTTGCTGGGTAATGTATGTCCTATGCACAAAGTTGAAGTGTAATAGTTTGAACCTGTTGTTGCAGAACACCGTACGCACCAGCGATAACGCCATTGCCCAGTCCACATCTTCCATAAGGTCCCCCAGTTCACGCTTCCGGGCTTCCGGGCCATGCACACAACACTCATAGTGCCCGGTTGATCCTCCCGGAGGGCTTTATAAAACCGAGTGATCAGATGGATCCCATCACCCCAATACAACATCCTACTCAATACCATCAACGCCTAAGGGGCCACTGGGATCTCCCTAGCCACACTCTCCATTTTAGCATATTGCAAGAACTGACCTGGGCCCAAGCCGAACGCGTCCCGTGCATCTGGGAAGGAGATAAACTCTCCATTGGGGAATAAGTCTCCCGCCACTTCACATCCTCCCAACCTCCAACCTTCCATTGACATTAAGTCGTCCAGTCCCAGATCCTCAGTTCTCTATCAAACGGGACACGTCGAAGAACTTTCTTAACAACCTGCTCCTATATCCAGGCATTAACCTTGACCAGATATGGAACCTCAGACTCAGACCGGCCGTCCGACATCAGTAGATGCGCCAGCACCTTCACACCTAGCATTCCTACAAACAGTCTCTTCTCCCAATTGTCCAATGAAGTCATCCACTTTGCAGCATGTTGTAAGTGCGCTGCATACTAATAATATCTAGGCCCGTATTTATACTCCGTTTGCGCCGAATTAGCGTCGTTTTTTTCGACGCAAATTCGGCGCAAAACTAACGCCATATTTATACTTTGGCGTTAGACGCGTCTAGCGCCAAAGTATGGGCAAATAGCGTCATTTTTTGGCGTGAACGCCTTCCTTGCGTTAATGAGATGCAAGGAAGGCGTTCCCGTCTAAAAAAATGACGGCGACGCAAATGCGTCGTATTTATACTCCCGGGCAAAAATCACGCCCGGGAGGTGGCGGGTCAAGAAACCCCGCATTTGCGCCACTATTTAACGCCTGGGTCAGGGTAGGCGTTAAGGGGCCTGTGGGCTCAAAATGAGCCCACAGGTGCCCTCCCCTGCCCCCAGGGACCCCCCCTGCCACCCCTGCCCACCCCAGGAGGACACCCAAGGATGGAGGGACCCACCCCAGGGACATTCAGGTAAGTTCAGGTAAGTATAATTTTTTACATTTTTTTTTTTTTTTGGGTGGCATAGGGGGGCCTTATTTGTGCCCCCCTACATGCCACTATGCCCAATGACCATGCCCAGGGGACATAAGTCCCCTGGGCATGGCCATTGGGCAAGGGGGCATGACTCCTGTCTTTACTAAGACAGGAGTCATTTAAATGGCGTCTGGCCGTCGAAAAAAATGGCGCAAATCGGGTTGAGGCGATTTTTTTGCCTCAACCTGACTTGCCCCATTTTAAGACGCCCTAACGCCATTTTCCCCCTACGCCGGCGCTGCCTGGTCTACGTGGTTTTTTTCCACGCACACCAGGCAGCGCCGGTCTGCTAGCGCCGGCTAACGCCATTCCATAAATACGGCGCCCGCATGGCGCTTCAGAATGGCGTTAGACGGCGCTAAATTTTTTGACGCTAAACTGCGTTAGCGCAGTTTAGCGTCAAAAAGTATAAATATGGGCCCTAATGTTAGGAATTGACAAACCTCCCTCTTCCATATCCTTCTGCAGTGTAAACAATGCCACCCTACTACGCCGCCCAGCCCACACCAGAGAAATCAACAAGCTGCCTAGGAGATTAAAATGCAGAGAAGATAGCGGAAACAGAGAGTTCTGAACCAGGTAAAGACACAGTGGCAGGAACACCATCTTGGCCACAGCCGTTCTGCCCATCACCGAAAGAGGTAGTCTGTTCTAAAACAGAACTGAGCGCTCGAGGCCAGTAACCATTCGTTCCACATTATACTTTTCATGCGCCACCACAGTATGAGTCACCCAAATACCTAAATATCTAAAGCTTTTAAGCTCCCACCGGAGCCCCACTACGGTAATTTCTCCTGGGGGGCACCGCAGAGAGAACCCAGTGGGAACAGAAGTGACTTCTGCCTATTCACCTGAAGACTCGACACAGCCCCAAAAGCCTCCAACATCTGCAACAACACAGGCACCAAAACACTGGGCTCACGAAGATATACCAAACATCACCTGCATAGAGGGAGAAAGTGTGGGTGGTCTGCCCCACCCGAATACCCCAAGGTTCCAGTTCCTCTCGGAGCCAGTGGCTCCACTGCCAAGGCAAAGAGTAACGGCGAAAGCTGACAGACCTGCCTGGTCCCCTTGCCAGTCTCCCAGGATTCCAAGAGCTCTCCTCCCACCCCAACACAAGCGGAGGGGTGCAGTGTATAGCAACTTCACCCACACACAAAATTGTGGGCCAAACACCATACCTCGCAGCACCGCCAGGAGGTAGCCCCATTCCAGTATGTCAAAGGCCTTCTCCAGGTCCACTGACACTAGTGCCAGTTCATCCTCCTCACCCTCAGTTTCATGCAGCACATGCGCCAAGCGATGTAAGTTATAAGTTGTGCTACGACCAGGAAGAAAACCACATTGATCACCATGCACCAAGCTTCGAATCACTCCTCGAATCCGAGTAGCCAATGTCTTGCAAAGGATCTTCACATTATTATTCAGCATTGTAAGTGGGCGACAGGAGGGGGGATCCCCCCCTGGTTTGAGCATCAAACAGACAATGCCTTGACGCATGGTTTCCGGCAGTATGCCCCGCTGCTGCGCCTCCTCAAACACCACCAACAATTTCTCAGGCAGGAGAAGGGGAACCGCTTGATATAGCTAAATCGGGAACCCATCTCCCCCCGGTGACCTAGATTTCGTCATTGCCTCCACCACCTCACTCACTTCCCCTACAGTTATCGCAGCCTCAAGAGTCTCCCTACACTCCAGTTCCAGCCGGGGGAGCCACATGAGCTGCAGAAATCCCCTCAACTCATCATCTGAGACTAAAGCGCCAGCCCTCGATACTCGGCGCAGATACTCCACCAATACCTGAAGGATATCCTTGCACTTGGTAACCCGCCGGCCGCATTTGGACCTCCCCGCTGGGCTGTAACATTGCAGCCGGCTCCTTATGGAGCCGGCGGCAAAGTGGCAGTGTGGCCAGGCAGACAGTGAAAATCGCGACAGGGCTGTGCCTGGGGGCCCCTGCACTGCCCATGCCAAGGGCCCCGCGACTCTGCGTACCGCCAGCCTTTCCATGGCGGTGTCTACCGCCGTGGACAGGCTGGCGGTAAGGGGAGTCAAAATCCCCAGGGTAGTGCTGCAAGCAGCGCTGCCCTGGCGGATTCTGACCACTGGGACATCCATGGCGGTAAACCGATGGTCCCAGCGGTGTGACGGCAGTGCTACCACAGCGGTCATAATATAGCAATTCATACCACCAGCCTGTTGGCGGTACGAACACCACTTTAACCCTGGCAGTCGTTGACCGCCAGGGTTGTAATGAGGCCCTTAGTGTGTCCCAACAGTTGTTCACCATGTTGTACAGCCGGAGTTGCTCCCTCTAAATCTCTTGTGTTGTTGGTGTCTGACGCTTCAGAACTGCCTACTTGTCCTCCCACTTGGTGAGTTCTTGCTCCATTTGTTTATGCAGCCCACATGCGGTACCTATGCAAACCCCTCTCACTAAAGCCTTCAGTGCCTCCCATTCCGTGCCCCTAGAATCCGTAGTGGACCCGTTCAGGTCCATGTAATCTTTAACGGCAACCGCCACCTTATCCAGACACTCAGCACCTGTCAAAAAATCCACAGGCATGCGCCAACTACATGTTAACCCATTGCTCTCGGCTCCCTACTGCAAGTGCATCAACACCGGTGCATGATCAGAGAGAAACCTACCCAGATGTCTAATGTCCAGAACCTGTGAGGAGTTCAGTCCCCCCAAGAGAAACCGATCCAGTTGACTATATGTGTTATGTGTCTTAAAATGACAGGTGTACTCCCTGACCTCCGGGTGTAGTTCCCTCCATGCATCCCATAGCCCTAAATTGCGCATTACCTCCGCGAGAGATCTCGTCATCAGTGGCTTAGTCCCCAATCTAGGCGGACCACGATCCATCTCGCCATCCAAGATACAATTGTAATTGCTGGCCAATATGATAGGCGTGTCCACCCCATTCCCCATAATCTCAGGCATACTATCATAAAAGGAGTGATCATCTATGTTGGGCGCATAAATGTTCCGAATAATGAGGGGCCCTGAACAAGTACATATCTCCCCTCAACATCTATTTCACTGTGTACATGGGTAAAGGGGACCCCAGGTGCAATCCATATTGTCACACCTCTTGCGTAAGAGGAGAAGGACAAGGAGAACATTTGACCCCGCCATTTCTTTGCTAGCTTTTGAGTCTCCTCCTCAGTCATATGTGTTTCCTGGAGACAGGGTCTATTAACCTTATGACGCTTCAAAAAGGAATGCACCCTGTACCATGTAGTGTAATTCTTCAGACCCCTGATGTTCCACGTCAGTATGTTAATCCGCGACCCATACCAAGACTTCATTGCCTTCTGTCCCACTGGCCCTCCATCCCTCACCTCCCTCCCAGGGAGATAAAGCAGGGTGAGTGCACTGCTGTTGTAACCTTCAAGGATTTGCAAACCTGACCAACCAGATAATCCAACTCCCCATTAGCCATCCCGGATGAACAGTAAAACAAACACATCAAACCATACTGTAGATCCATATTTGTGAATGCTGCCAGGACAACAGCCTAATCCCCAACTCCCCAGCTACTAGGTCCTACCACAACTGCGGAGTAACCACCCCCAATCCTGAACGCTATATTCTTGTAGTTGAATACCTAACAACAGGAATCAGTAAACATTTTGTCCCCCCGTAAAACACTTGTGCAAATTCAAAGTCAAGTAATACCCCCTCGAGAACCTGACTTGCATCACAGCACCCCCCACTATGCAGCCCAGGCGCCTCCCGCAGAGACATCGGCCCCCCATCAGCAAAGAGTGGCCACAGCCATCAGACCTGAGCAACAAAGCCATGTATCCGCAGGGAACTTCTCCACCCCCTGATCCAAAGTTCCCACCGATCCATCAGCCAGTCCTGGAGTTAGCACCGCCATTGTCCCATTGTGTTGAATCTCAACTCTATTAGCGCTATCAATGTCCACCACCTGTTCCATGGTGCCCTCCATCTGTCTCTCCCTGCGAGTTCTCCAGTCCGGACTGGCCGCACCAGAGGCACGATGAACCTGTCAGGACCAACTTTGTCCCACATCCCCAGCCATCTCCAAACCTCCTCCGGTCGTTCAAAAAAGTGGGATTTCCCCCCAGATAGCACCTTCAGGTGTGCTGGGTACAGAAACATGCATCTGATGTTCATGGCACAGAGCTTTGCTTTCACCTCCTTAAACCCCTTTCTAGAGGTCTGAACCTTGTTTGTGTAGTCCGGATAGATGGAGATTTTACCGTTCTCAAAGACCGCCCTTTCGGATTCACTGGCTGCCCGCAAGATATAGTCTCTGTCTTTATAGTTCAGTAGTTGGGCAATAATAGCTCTCGGGGGCGCCTCGGGTTGAGGAGGTGCCACCACGGCCCTATGAGCTCACTCCACCAGGAACACCCTGGACAACCCAACCGGATGCAGCATGTCTTTAATCCAGATCTCCACAAAACCTTCCACCTTAGCCCCCTGTGCACGCTCTAGGAACCCCAGCAAGCGGACATTATTCCAGCGGGACCTGCCCTCTGCATCCTCCAACCTTGCCTCCAGCCTTACGACCGTGGAATTGACCTGCACCATCTATTTACTGAGAGTGCCTACCTCTGTCTGCAGCTCCACAATGGAACCTTCCGCTACTGTGACCTTCTCAGAAACCTTTCTGAGGTCCACTTGCAGGAGATTTACCTCCACCGCCACCGTTTCTATCTTCCCCTCGAGGGCCACTCTGGAGCCCTGTATGGACATAAGAAGTTCAACTTGCGAGTCACCGACGTGCTCAGAACATCTTTGGCCCCCCAAATTGAGTCTGGCACTGTAGGATAGGCACCGGCGTGGTGCATTGTTCCATAGTATTCCTCTGCCGCTAAATTCATTTCAATGAGTCAGGTTTGTACTGTATCTTATTTGTTATTTTTGGCAAATTACAGGAACTCTGACTTGGTTGGGATGAGCTTCCAGTAGGCGCTGGGCATTTAGGTCTGGATGATGAGCAAGCAGTGTTTGAGGTGTTGGATGTCGGCATATTGGTGAATCTTAATGCAGTTATCTGTGAGTAGAGCACCATGCCGCTTCATGTAAAGGTTGAAGATAACAGAAGACAGTATAGAACTCCAGTGGATACACAGATGATAGGGTTGTTTTGTTACCAGGAGGTGCCAATAAGACAAACTAAGTCAGTTGGAAAGGTAGGAAGAAAATCAGTGAAGGACGTTGCTGGTGAATCCCATTCGAGACTCCAAGAAGTGTATGAGTGTGGGATGTCGAATCTGTCATCAGCAGAAGAGAGGTCCAGCAACAACAGGAGGCAGGGGACATGAGATTATTGAAACCACAACAGCTACATTGTTTCACCATAAATATTTGGAATACATAGGAAAATAAAATATCAGCACAAAAGTGTATAATAAATTATCATGCGCAAATGTATAATTTCATCAGCAAATCAGATAAAAATAAACATCACATGGCCTTAACCTCCAATCACTAACACACTAAATGAATAATTATTCAGCACCCTCTATGCTACTGTCATCCGGAGATGCTAGAACATAACTAGATATATTAACAATAACATGTAAAGTGAATGAATAAACTAAAACGAATCAACAAAAATGCCGGATGAATGTTTCAAATCATAGTGGGACAGGGGAAGATTCATCGAGAGAGGGAAGAGAATAACAGTGGAAATAAACCATTGCATCACAGCCTGTCTGTGTCCTGCAGAGTTTGTGAGGAGAGAATGTAGGCGGGAAAGGGGGGAGAGAGAATGAGTGACAGAGATAACTTCCATCATGGACAAGATGGTGTTTGTACAAAAATGTGAACTATTTAACATACACCATAAAAACACACTTCTACACATCATAGAAAACTTGTCCCGAAAGAAATTGTGCTACATTAAGGTATACATGTAAAATCAAACATGAAAATGCATTCTGCTTATGGGTATTAATGCAGAGATAAACCCATAAAAATCTCTTACACATTTACCCAGCCATACATTCACTCCCCAACTTATCCATACATGCACCCAACCAAACACCTATGTACTCACTCGTCTATTCAATTGCTCACACTTAGACCCATATTTGTACTTTTTTAGTGCCACATTTGCATTATTTTTTTACGCAAAAGCGGTGCAAACTTACAAAATATAATTATGTTTTGTAAGTTTGCGCCGCTTTTGCATCAAAAAATGACGCAAATGCGGTGCTAAAAAAGTATAAATATGGGCCTTAGGCTCATTTTCATTAGCACCTGTTCTCAGTTCTCACAATCAGACACAAAAATCAAGGCAGCACTTTCATTTTTAGTAAAGGCAGATCTATTGACTTTGCCAACACTTGTTATAATATCGTTAAACACACAGATAAACTGTGGATATCTTGAACACCTGGAAATATATATTTTCTATCACTGTCAAAGAAAAATATGTACAGTGAATAGGGCCTTCTTTCGGTGTGGTACTTGCCACCACTCTTCTGTTTATACATATAGCTTTGCTGAGGCATGGCACTGGAAGATTTATAGAGGGCGATCAAGTGAATAACAACTAATAGATCTCAAACCCCAGCTGAGGCTATCAAAGAAACGTTCTAGAATGCCTCTTGCTGACGATTACTAAAAATGCAGAATAAGGCAAAGAGAACTGTTTTTCTTTACACTGTGGATTAGCCCGTTTATAGTAGTAAATAGTAGTATTAAGCAGCGGCGTAATTGTGATTAAGTAAGATTGTTTAGGGTTACAGCTGAAATATGTTATCCTCTGAGAATCACCACAGAAGGTTGTGCGTTTTTGTTTTAGTTGTGTAAAGTATGTAATAAAGTGTAAGATGTAAAATTGACAAAAAAATAGCATTTTTCTAGAAAAGTGCTCCAAATCTTGGGCCAGATGTATCATGCATTTTTGCGGTCACAAACGGCCCAATTGGGCCATTTGCGAATGCAAACATTTATTTTGGTATGTATGAATTCCGGTTTGCAATTCGGTATCTTGTTACCAAATCGCAAATTGGAATTGCGACTACCTACTGATTCGGTAATAGGAAGGGGCGTGTCAAGGGTGTCCAAATCGCAGCGGTATGCAGGAATGTTTTGTGACGGAAATGTGGTCGCAAAACATTAGCATTTTACCACCTACTTCAAGTGGGTGGTAACCCATTAGCAAACAGGAAGGGGTCCCTCAGGGACCCCTTCCCTTTGTGAATGCATGCAAAAACATGTTTTAAGATCAGGCAGTGGTTGTGCAGACCACTGCCTGCTCTTAAAAAATGAAAAGAAAACTATTTCATTTTTCTTTTTCAAACGCATCCCATTTTCCTTTAAGGAAAACTAGCTGCATTTACAAAACAAAAAGATTTCTTTATTTAAAAGCAATCACATACATGGTGGTCTGCTGAGCCCAACAGGCCCCCATCCCTGTGACTTTAGCGTTTCGTAATGGGTCGCAAATTGTGACCAACCTCATGAATATTAATAAGTTAGGTTGCTTTGCGATCCAATAGGAAATGCAAAATGAAACTCCATGACTTTCATACATTTGAATAGCGATTCTGTAATTACGATTCGCAGGGAATCACAATTAGGGAATCACAATTTTATAAAATGATACATCTGGCCCCTTGTCACTACTATTTTTTGGAAGTTTGTGCCAGACATTTATCTCATAAGGTCAAATTGGTCAACACAAGTGTTCAAATGACGTTTTAATTAGTCACTGTAGAACACTTCAGAAAGGCGTAGAGCTGGAAACTTAAGTTAATGTATCAGCAAATAAAGTTCACTGTTAGTTTTATAGTACAGTCGTTCCCGGCATTGATGAAAATCTGTCCTACGGATCTACTTAGCGCAATACTGTGCTTAACAAATGGCCAAAAATGAAACATATGTATTGTTGATTTTCAATTAAACTTGACAGTGGCTTTAGAAAACCGTGGGCAAAGACTCAAGTGCAAACATTTCGAGTTTGACATAGTGCAGAAAACGCACCAGTTTAGCAAACTGTACTCGTGGAGTTAAGCATTGGCATTTTGATTTGAGTAGTTGGAACCCAGACATTTGGGTGATATTTAACTCAAGTGGATTGAAAATAACATTAGAATAAGAATGACGTGATTAAGGGCCATATGTACGAACACATTTTCCTATTGACACAGAATGGGAAAAACCCTTTGATACGTCTGGCTGTAGATCACACATTTTAAGTTGCAATTAGCCTGAGTGTTGTAATGTGGTGAAGCATCATTTAGAAAGGTGAGTTCTGGCCAAAATATGTTTGTGTTGTGTTTTCAAATTCAGATATAGGTGGTAGGTTGTTATTATGTTGTTATTATCAATATTAAGGCGTTGTTTGCATTGTGTGCTATATTAATGGTGATATAGATCAATTTTTACTAATACATTAGTGACACAGAAGTTAGCATATGGTGACTTACAAACCTTCATTTAAAAGCCTAACAGAGAAATTAACAAGAAATATAAACTATGCAAGTTTCAAGTTTATTATTTATTATGTTACGGAACTCCGCTGGAGGTCTACATAAGATGATCCATATTTATAAAAACCATGCAAAAAATAAAGGATGAAACTTTCCTAGAGAGTTGATTAAATTAATACAATGTTAAAAAACACTTAAAATAATTAAAAACTCGAACACAAAACATTTAATTTGGAGGAATGAGGAGGGATTGAAATACCGTATTTACCGTCGTATAACACGCACTGGCGTATAACACGCACCTCATTTTAAGAGGAAATTTCTGGAAAACAAAACTTACATTTATATCGGCGTATAACACGCACACATCATTTGCCCCCTATTTTCAGGGAGAAAAAGTGCGTGTTATACGCCGATAAATACGGTAACTCAGAAGCTGTACTAAAGAAAAAAGTGAAACAAATAGGGGGCAGCCATCTGTGACTATGAAGCAATAAGGCTGGACAAATTAGAATAACATGTTTCAAATCTTGGACGCCACTATGGCAAAGATTACAAATGGCGGGGGAACTGAACCATCTGGCCTGTGATGTATTAAAGGGAAGCAGCAGCCCTGTCACAGCAGGAGCCAGAATCTTCCCACCCCATGGGGCATGTTCCAGATGTGTAACCCTCGGCCTTAAGGTATCAGATATTATGTGAAAGCTCTGCCTTTGTATGCAAGCCTGGATGTCCTGGCAGAAACTCACAGCTCAAGTTGCAGTCCTAAGTGGGAATTTGAGCAATGCTGAAAAGAGAGTGAGAATTACAGAATAATCTAATTGCAGATGATCAATGGCATATAGAAAATTCCTGCTCTGTGGCCGGCTAATATGTATTTTTATAGCAGTGACCGCAAGGAGTCATCGCTGCAGGCCATCAGGTTAACCGTCCAGCGAATTACTGCAGCCAGACCTTGAATGAAGGAACTGCGCAAGCCCAGCTCAAGTCTTAATGTTGGTCCTGAGAAGGCAGAGTTTACAGATAAGATATTCCTCAAGACACATCCCTCGAGTTCATCGAGAAAGACCCATTTAGAAACCGCAATATGTTCTATGCCATAGAGTAAAGACGGGGGTACCTATACCCGGTAAACCTCTAGGAGATGTTTAAAGTGCTTTCTGCCCATTGCCCTATGTAGGGCGTTCAGACCATTAGCTTGGGATTGAGCCTTCCTTCGGTTGTGCTCGATATGCTCTCTATCTTTAAGTTTCCCACAGACTATTTTACCCATGAGGTTACTCTTTCGAGGTGTTGGGCTCCCAAGGTCCAGCAAAAATTACTGTACTTTAGTCTTTTGTTGCCATGAAAGCACATCATTTTGCTTTTAGAGCAATTTCCCTTAAAAAAGTGGGCTTTGGTATATTGCCCGAGGGCGTGAAGGCGATTATTAAGCCCCTTTGGGGTACGATCTTATATGATTATGCCATCTGCGCAAAGCAGGCAGCATAACGTTCTACCTCCTAGTTTAGGGGCGAAACCCTCACACTGAATTAAATGAGCAGGTAAGTCTGAAAGATGCAGAGAAAATAGCAATGGGGCCAACATACACCCTTGTTTTAGGCCGTTTTTTGTTGGAATGGCATGAGATAGGTCTCGTTCACCCCTTAACAATACTCTGCACCAGGTGGAGGAGTGAAAGGCTACCACAAGGTCAGGGAGGATACCAGGCATGCCTAGTCTAAGAAGCTTCTTCCAGAAATGGACCCGATCTACTTTGTCAAATGCTATGGAGAAGTCTACAAAGGCTGCATAGATCACTTCCCCTTTCAGAGAGACATATTTCTCATTAATTACTTGCAGGGCTGAGATACTGTCAGTTGTTTCTTTTGAAGCCTGTCTGTTCCAAGGGGATAATTGTATTCCTTTCTGCCCAATCATTAATCTGCAAGAGCAAAAATTTGGCAACAAAATTTCTGACCTCATCCGCAATCTGGTGGTAAATATCAGGGCAACTTCGATACCCTTTTTTATATAGTGGGACAATTATGCTAGCCTTCCAGGATTGAGATACGTTGTTGGCTTCGTAGCAGTACTAATACACCGGAAATAAGATACTACACCAGGAGGATATGTCGTGTTTTATTAACTGTGTAGGGATTTTATCTGGCCCCTTTGCGCCAGAACTACGCATTCCTCTTTTAGAGTGTAATGTGAGTATGAGGAATTGTTTCTGGTTTGGGGGAATTCCACAGTAGTCCTGTTAGATGCATAAAGGTCAGATAGGAAGGCCGACCAGCTTGATTCATTGATAGATGTTGGAAGGGGCATGGTTCTCGTATCACATCCCTCTTCGATCAATGACCAAAACCACCTGGTGTGGCTTGTAGAGACTGCTTCTCTTACTGCAACTCAGACTAAAATGTGCACGTTTGTAATATGGTGGACAATGTGACCTCCATTCATATGTGACAGTGGGGGTCATTATGAGTTTGGTGGACTGAAAAGTCTGCCTGCCAAACTCCTGCGGACAAGTTGCCGCTAGAGCGTCTGCCTTCCCGCTCGCCCCATTACAGCCTACAACATTAATGCCGGGTCATGATTGAGCCGCGGCAGTGCTGCAGTGCGTAGGGTGCAGCTGCACCGGTCACGCTGTTCACTGAATACATATAGTGAACAACACAACAGGGTTATCCATGGGGGACCCTGCACTGTCCATGCCAAGTGCACCAAAATTGTAGGGGCTCCCCTAGGGCCACCTTCACCCCGTCTCCATCAGCATTTACATGGAGGTGCTACCGCCATGTAAAAGCTGGTGGGGAGGGGTGTCTTAATCCCCAGGGTGGTGCTGCTTGCAGTGCTGCCCTGGCAGATTAGGACAACCAGCACCGTCAGTCCGTCCTGTGGAGGTAACTGGCAGTGCTGGCATTCCGACCATGGCACAACTGCCACGGTTGTAATGTGGCCGTCAGACTGGCACCAAAGCGGTCAGACCACTGCTTTGGTCGAGGTCAGACCGCCAGGGTTGTAATGACCCACATTGTGTTTTGCCATGAATGGTGTATAAGTATTTGATGAATATTAGAAATGAAGTATATTATGAACATGAATTAATAGTACTTATATTGAGTTAAATGGATTTTATTAGCATGAGTTACATGTGTGCAGAAGATAAATGCACGTTTAAATTATGCCTAATATGTTGTAAATAATGTTTGCAATTAAAGAAATTGCTTTGCATATTTGATTCCAGTTGTAAGGTGCGCAATAGGAATTATGGCCCTCATTACAACCCTGGCGGTCGGTGTTAAAGGGGCGGTAAAAGCACCAACAGGCCGGCGGTAAAAAAAATGGAATTACGACTGTGGTGGAAACCGCCAACATAGACAGCCACTTTAACACTCCGACCGCCACGGCGGTACAAACAAACAGCATGGCGGTCACCACCAACAGACAGGCGGAGGACAATGCACCGCCCACAGTATCATGAGAGGCCAATCCGCCACCTTTTCTGGGCCGGATTCACCGCAAACAAAAACACGGCGGAAACAGGACTTGGAAGGGGAAACGCTCACCTCTAAACACCCCACGAGGAACCATATTCTACCTGCCATTGTCTTCCTGCTCCTCTACCAGGAGCACGAACGCCGACGGCGAAGACCACGGTGAGTACTGCACCTATGACACAGGGGAGGGGGGAGGGAAAAGAGAGTGACACACACATGCAATACGAAACACCCCCACCCCCACCCTCACCTACTACAACACACACACAAGTACATGTTGATACATTACATTTACACCTCCCAACCCCCCCTGGAAGAATGCAAGGACAAAAGGAAATGAGTTGAACGATTGTAATCAATAAAAATCCAGTACTCATAAAATATATATACACTATTAACAAATATATACACCAGGAATTCAAGCCCATGTACTGCACCTACATAGTCCATGGACCACTGGGCCCAAAATGCATGGGCAAGGTCCACACAAGATACCCAACCAAAATGGAGAGAACACTGCAGGGGCATCAAATCGAAATAAAACAGGCACCTCAGAGGGAAGGGAAGGGGGGCACCTCATCCGGATCAGTGCACGACGCCAGATCCATGAGGGGGCTCCATGCCCATTGATGTATCCTGGGGAGTGCAAAGCCACAGTCTCACAAGTCTTTACAGTGGGTGGTTTGCCCACTGCTGCATCCTGGGGAGTGCAAAGCCACAGTCTTACAAGTCTTTACAGTGGGTGGTTTGCCCACTGCTGCATCCTGGGGAGTGCAAAGCCACAGTCTCTCAAGTGGATGCCTTTCTCCACTGGTTCTGGAGGGGGCTTTGTGCCCAGAGTGCTTCATCCTGCCAAGGACTGAGGTAGTGGATGTAACTCTCCACTGGTTCTGGAGGGGGCTTTGTGCCCAGAGTGCTTCATCCTGCCAAGGACTGAGGTAGTGGATGCCTTTCGCCACTGGTTCTGGAGGGGGCTTGGTGCCCAGAATGCTTCATCCTGCCAAGGACTGAGGTAGTGGATGGGATACTCCACTGGTTCTGGAGGGGGCTTGGTGCCCAGAGTGCTTCATCCTGCCAAGGACTGAGGTAGTGGATGCCTTTCTCCACTGGTTCTGGAGGGGGCTTGGTGCCCAGAGTGCTTCATCCTGCTCGTGGCGGCCCCAGTAGCATCGGAGCTTGCGGCGCTCATGGGCCTGCGGTGCTGGTGGGTGGCTCAGTGAGTGTGCTGGTGACGGCGGTGTCCTTGGCAGTGGTGCTGGTGGCGGCGGTGTCCTTGGCAGTGGTGATGGTGGCGGCGGTGTCCTTGGTAGCGGTGCTGGTGGCGGCGGTGTCCTGGGAAGCGGTGCTGGTGGCGGCGGTGTCCTTGGCAGAGGTGCTGGTGGCGTAGGTGTCCTGGGAAGCGGTGCTGGTGGCGGCGGTGTCCTTGGCAGTGGTGCTGGTGGTGGGGGTGTCCTGGGAAGCGGTCCTCATGGCAGCGGTGTCCTTGGTAGCGGTGCTGGTGGTGGCGGTGTTCTAGGAAGCGGTGCTGGTGGCAGCGGTGTCCTTGGCAGCGGTGCTGGTGGCGGCAATGTCCTTTGCAGCGGTGCTGGTGGCGGCGGTGTCCTGGGCGGCGGTGTCCTGGGAAGCGGTGCTGGTGGCGGTCTTGTCCACCGGGCAGGTTGGCGGCGACTTCCCTTTCTTTCTCTGCCCCTTCCCCACTTTGGATGGTGGCGCAGCTGTCTTGCCAGTCCCAACTGTAGTCCTGGGAGAGCCCTTGGTGGCAGGTGTTTTGCCTTTCTCCCTCCAGGCTGTGGCCAACTTCTTATGTTTCTGAAGTGGGGGACTGTCCGTGGTCTGGCTCTGTGGCACACTGGCTGCCCTGCTGCTTGGCACACGCCAGAAGCCGGTTACTGCTGGCAACACTGTTCCTGGTGATGTGGTGGCTGAGGTGCTGGGTTGGGACCTGGAATGGCGTGCCCTAGGGGACGGACGGGGTGGGGGAAGAGGTCAACATTTAAGAGGAAAAGTTTTTTAGACACACTGGGATGGGTAGATGGAGGGGTTTGGGAGTAGAGGAAGAGGTAGTGGTTGTAGGAGGTGTACGTTTGCTGACTTTGGGTGGAGGTGCATGGGCTGGTGGCTGTCGTGAGGTGGATGGCTGTTGGGTGGGTGTGTGCCTGCGTTTGTGTACTTTGGGAGGTGGGCTCACAGACACACTAGGGGAGGACACAGGGGATGTGTGAATGGTAGTGAGCGTGGTGAGTGCACGTGAGCGGTGTGTGGTGATGGGCGTGCTGGTGATGGACGTAGTGGCTGAACATGTAGTGCATGCAGGTGTGAGTGGAGACGTGACAGGGAGGGAGGAGGGAGACGAGGAGGAGGGGGACACAGTGGAGGCAGTGGATGTTGGTATGTGTGCATGGGTATGATGCTTGTGTGAGTGCCTGTGGGATGTGTGGTGCTTATGTTTGCCAGAGCTACCCTTATGTGTTGAGGTGTGTGCATGCTGGTCTGATGGTGTGCTTGGGATAGGCTGAGCTACAGGGGACTGGGGCTGGGTGGAGGAAGTCGTGAGGTGGATGGCTGTTGGGTGGGTGTGTGCCTGCGTTTGTGTACTTTGGGAGGTGGGCTCACAGACACACTAGGAGAGGACACAGGGGATGTGTGAATGGTAGTGAGCGTGGTGAGTGCACGTGAGCGGTGTGTGGTGATGGGCGTGCTGGTGATGGACGTAGTGGCTGAACATGTAGTGCATGCAAGTGTGAGTGGAGACGTGACAGGGAGGGAGGAGTGAGACGAGGAGGAGGTGGACACAGTGGAGGCAGTGGATGTTGGTATGTGTGCATGGGTATGATGCTTGTGTGAGTGCCTGTGGGATGTGTGGTGCTTATGTTTGCCAGAGCTACCCTTATGTGTTGAGGTGTGTGCATGCTGGTCTGATGGTGTGCTTGGGATAGGCTGAGCTACAGGGGACTGGGGCTGGGTGGAGGAAGTTGGAGGGGGGAGGCTGGTCACAGGGGCAATGGCTGCCATCAGTGCTGAGGTCAGAGTCTAAAAAGCTCACTGTTGGGCTGCCTGACCAGAATGAATGCCCTCCAGGTATGCATTTGTCCGTTGCAACTGCCTCTCTACACCCTGGATGCCATTCAGAATGGTAGACTGCCCAACAGTGAGGGATCTGAGGAGGTCAATGGCCTCCTCACTGAGGGCAGCAGGGCTGACAGGGGCAGGGGCTGAGGTGCCTGGGGCGAAGGAGATGCCCACCCTCCTGGGTGAGTGGCCACGGGCCGCACGCTGAGGGGCTGCTCGGAGGGCTGTGCTGGTAGGGGAGTTGGCGGCTGTACCTGTAGATGCGGGGGCACAGAGGGGCCTGCCACTGCAAGGGAGCTCACATCAGAGGAGGAGTCCGTGTCGCTGGTCTCAGCTCCTGTCCCTGCCGTGGAGCTCCCCTCGCCCTCCATCCCACTGGTGAATTGGGAGTCCGTTATCTCACCCTCCAGGGCCATGTGGGATGCAGCGCCCTCTTGCTCCGGTGCCACTACTCCTCCACCTGATGATGCAATTGCACACAAGAACAGGGAGACCACATAAAGGGGGGGGAGACAGAAGAAAGATATGTTCAGTGCTTGCAATACCGCTACCGCTGGCGGACACTACAGACACAGCAGCCCTCTGCACTACGCCATGCACTTAGAGTTCCCTCATTAATCACAGGGCCATGGGGTACAAGGCCTATGCCAGATTGCTGCACACATGGACGTCACAGGATCCTGACTAGGTGTAGTTGGTTCTTAACACTGGTGGGGTGCGGTGCCACATGGCCTGCCTTACAAAGGGACCTTGCCTACAAAACTTGCCCTGGCCTAGGGGTACCCACAGCCCACCTCCCCCACCCAGACACCTCCAATGCACGCTGATTCAGCTGAATGAGACTGTACTCACCCCCTTGTGGCTGCTGTGATGCTCTCAAGTGCCACCGCCAGGATCCGGAACATCAGAGGGTTCATGGTGCGACGGGCACCACTCCCACGTTGGGAGACCATACCCAGCTGGTCCTCCGCTGTCTTCTTGCTCCAGCGGCGAATGTCCTCCCATCTTTTCCGGCAGTGGGTGCTCTGTCTGTGGTGGACCCCCAGGGTCCGGACTTACTTGGCGATGGCACACCAAATATAATTCTTCTGGTGGGCGCTGACCTACAGGAATAGTACAGGGGAATAGGAGAAGATATAACCATCCGGACCGTCACAGTCATTGGCCCGCATGCCTACCCTTGCCATGACGCACATACACTCACTGTTGTTTCATGCACGCCTCATTCTCCCCCCCGTATCTCACGTCCACACCACTCCACACAGGCAGTGCCCATACAGCATGCTCACAGTGTACTTACCTGTTTGTCTGGAGGACCGTAGAGTAGCGTGTACTGGGGGAGGACCCCATCCACTAGTTTCTCCAACTCCTCCTTGGTGAAGGCAGGGGCCCTTTCCCCAGACACATGAGCCATTGTCGCTTCCAGACTGAGGTCACAGCAGCACTTGCAGTGCAGGTCCTCTCCTGTCGAAGATCAAGTATCAAGTGAGTGAACAGAGAGAAAATGGCGGTCACGTCCGCGGTGGTGCGTACCGTCACCGCCGGCGTACATCGTCATTTGCTCCTGGGACCCCTAGGCCCCAATGTTAACCAATGCAGGATTGCGCTGCGGTCTTCGACGCCTACCGCAATGGTGTACAACGCCAGCGCAGTTACCTCATATCCCATTGTCCCACCTTACAGGTCAGGCAGCCGACATTTCAGGGGGCCACATGGCATGAATTTTAATTGCGTCACACATATCTAGGCCTTGCATACACACAAAGACAGGCCAATAGCGGATTGAAAAATTTGTGCAATGAAGTTGCGTTTTCGTGCCTCAGTGTCGGCTGACCTTCTGCTCGCTGTTCTCCTCCATAGAGCACATCCGCTGGGGCAGGTGAGGAGATGGCGGCATCCTCCATTGTACAGACTGCTGGTGGACCTGTCGACAATGGAAGAGCGACATGTAATTGTCACCTACAGACTGGACCGTGCCACAATCCATGAACTGTGTGCCCAGTTGGAGCCGGACCTGATGTCAGCTATCCGCCATCCCACGGGGATACCCCCTCTAGTGCAGGTGCTCCATTTCCTGGCAATTGGGTCTTTTCAGACGACAGTGGCCTTAGCATCAGGGATGTCCCAGCCTATGTTCTCCAACGTGTTGTCCATAGTGTTGTCTGCCCTGCTGAAACACATGGGCAGCTACATCATTTTCCCTCAGGTGGAGGATTTGCCTACAGTGAAAGGTGACTTCTATGCTTTGGGACATATCCCCAACATCAGATGGTGTGTTTGGCCGACCAGTACATCTCCCATATGAATGCCAAATTTCCTGTCTCAATGCATGGCGCTTACATACTGCGGAATAGCAGCATCCCTTATGTGATGGGACAACTCCAGAGGCACTGTGTGTGGCTATTAGGTGAGGACATGGACCCTGTACAGTGTGAATAGTTGTCTGGGTCTGGGGTTGTCCCTAAGGGTTAGTGTGTGTCTAACAGTAGTCCCTCCACATGTGTAGGTGACTCTGGCTACCCCAACCTGTCATGGCTACTGACCCCAGTGAGGAATCCCAGGACAAGGCAGAGGAACGCTACAATGAGGCACATGGGCGAACTAGGAGGGTTATAGAGAGGACCTTCGGCCTCCTGAAGGCCTGGTTCCGGTGCCTCCATTTGACAGGTGGTTCCCCATTCTACTCACCAAAGAAGGTGTGCCAGACCATCGTGGCCTGCTGTATGCTTCACAACTTGGCTTTGCGATGACAGGTGCCTTTTCTGCAGGAGGATGCTCCAGATGGAGGTGTTGTGGCAGCTGTGGAGCCTGTGGACAGTGAAGATGAGGAAGCAGAAGAAGAGGACATAGACAACAGGAACACGGTGATCCAGCAATACTTCCAGTGAGCCACAGATAAGAAGACAACACTGCCTGCCACATCTTATTTAATTCTTCTACCTCTCATCTGCCTGTCATTTTCACCCAGTGTATGGACACTGAGTTGCCACTTTCCCTTTCGATTTCACAGATGTGGGTCCCACTGTGTGACCTCTGCTTTGTTTCCTAATGGACTAGAGCTGTGTGACATAGGTATGTTGACATTACATTGGATATAGCATTTTACCACAGTTATTGCTAATACACATTTTCGAAAGCACATACTGACTCCAGATTGTTTTGTGATTTAAGGGTGTTTATTTAAGTGCTAAATAGTGGAGGGGTTGTAAAATGGTCAGGGGTGATGGTGGAGGAATCTCCATGGCAGAGTCCAGTCTATTAGTCTCATAGGTGCATTGTCCAAAGGGGCATAGGAAGTGGAGGTGGGGCAGTTGATGGATGGACAGGGTGACAAAGTGGGACAAAAGGATGACAATCAGGGTGGTCTCATTTCTTGGTGGTGGTCTTGGCATTGTTCTCTGTCTTTGTCCTGGATCTCAGGGACCGCTTGCGGGGTCGTTCTCCATCTGCAGGGGGTGGGGTGCTGGTTTCGTGGTTCTGTGGCGGTGCCTCCTGTTCACTAGCGCCGGCGGAGGTGGTGGGCTGTTCATCGTCCAGGCTAGTTTCAGGGGCCCCTTGTTGTGCCACAGTGTCCCTCCTGATGTTGACGAGTTCCTTCAGCACCCCTACAATGGTGCCCAGGGTGGAATTGATGGATTTCAGTTCCTCCCTGAACCCCAAATACTGTTCCTCCTGCAGTCGCTGGGTCTCCTGAAACTTGGCCAATACTGTTGCCATCGTCTCCTGGGAATGGTGGTAGGCTCCCATGATGTTGGAGAGGGCCTTGTGGAGAGTGGGTTTCCTGGGCCTGTCCTCCCCCTGTCGCACAGCAGCCCTCCCAGTTCCCCCGTTTCCCTGGGCTTCTGTCCCCTGAACCGTGTGCCCACTACCACTGCCCCCAGGTCCCTGGTGTGGTTGGGGTGGTGGGTTAGCCTGGATTCCCTGAAGTGGTGGACACACTGCTGCTTGACGTGTCCTGGGGACAGAGGTATGGGCCCGCTGGGTGGGTGCTGTCTGGTGTTTCCAGAGGGGGGAGGCTCTGCTGTGGCTTGTGCCAGTGTGAGGGGAACCTACTGTCCTGAGGTCCGAGATGGGCCAGGCTGGTCATCTAGATCCAGTTGGACAGAGCTGCTGTCATCACTGTGGGCCTCTTCTGTGGGTGGAGTGGACATGTCTGGACCCCCCTGTCCGGTGACGTTGGGTAGGGGTCCTGTAGGGGTGTAAAAGCATGATTATTGCATCTGTGTGTGCCATGGTGTGCAATGGGTGGGTGACCCTGTAGCCCAGATCTTGCATTCTTGTGTGGGACCTTGTGTGATAATGGTTTAGGGGGTGTATGGGTATGTGCAGTGGACATGCTTTGGTGATGGGTGTCCATGTTTTGGTGTTACATGCTGGGCTTGGGATGTGTGGTTTGTGATATTGGGACATATGTGAGGAGTTGGACTGATGGGGGTGAGGGCGATGGTGGGTGTATGTGATAGCATGCAGTTAGGGTGGGAGATATGGTAGTTAAAGGTTTGACTTACCAGAGTCTATTCCTCCAGCTACTCCTGCAAGGCCCTCAGGATGCAGTATATCCAAGACCTGCTCCTCCCATGTTTTTAGTTGTGGGGGAGGAGGTGGGGGTCTGCCGCCAGTCCTCTGAACCGCTATCTGGTGTCTTGAGACCACGGAACGCACCTTCCCCCGTATGTCGTTCCACCTCTTCCTGATGTCATCCCTAGTTCTTGGGTGCTGTCCCACTGCGTTGACCCTGTCCATGATTCTGCGCCATAGCTCCATCTTCCTAGCTATGGTGGTGTGCTGCATCTGTGATCCGAATAGCTGTGGTCCTACCCGGATGATTTCCTCCACCATGACCCTGAGCTCCTCCTCAGAAAACCTGGGGTGTCTTTGCGGTGCCATGGGGTGGTGTGGGTGATGTGTGGGGTGGTGTGTGTTGTGATGTGTGGGGTGATATTTAGAGGTGTGTTGTGTGAGGTGCGTGGATGTTGTGTGAGTGATGGTGTTGAGTGCCTGTGGATGATATTGTTCTTTCTGGTGGTGTCTCTCTCTGGCCTTCTGTCGCAATTGTTGTCGTAAGGGTTTGTGGGTGATGTGGGTGTGTGTTTTATATTGTATTGAATGTGTGGATTGGTGTGTGTATGTGTATCAGGTGTGTGTATTTGGAATTATCCAATGTGGTTGTGTTTTGTAAATGTGTGTGTATTTTGAGCGCAGCGGTGTGTCCCGACAATGGAATAGCACGGTTGAAAGACCACTGCGTGGATTCGTGGGTCGTGATAGTGTGGGCGTATTCCTGTTGGCGTGACGGTGGAGGTTTTGTTATCGCCAGTTTATCACTGACCTTTGGTGTGGCGGATTTGTGTGGGTGTCTAGATTTTGGCAGATTCTGAGCTGTGGGTTATAATGGCAGTGGAGGAATTCTGCGGTCGCTTCGGTGTGTTGGAGGTCTTCTGTATGGCAGTAAGCTGCTTTTACTGCCAACGTTGTGATGACCCCATGGTGTTTAAAGTGTCTATGTAACTCATGTTGTTGGGTTAAACTGAATGAATACATTTCATACCACACTCCTCACTCAGTCCAAAGATGCGGTTGACCTCTAGTAGGGTGCAGTGGTCAGGGATTCAAACTTTCAGGACTTGCCAGTGAAATAATCTGCTATGTTATTGCAGTGTGAACTGGAGACTTCAATAGGTTCTGCTAATAGCACAGGTTTTGTGAGGTTATTCAATAACTCAAAGATTTATGTAGCAGACTTATTGCTATCACTGATTTTATTGGTAAACTATTCTGCCTTAGATTTTGTGGTCAGTTTATGATAAGTTTTAAGGGCTGATCTATATTGTATTTTTAGTGAGGGATCGTATGATATCAAGATTTTAGGGTCTCCTTAGTGCTGAATGCTGACTGACAATTCCACCCCTGGGCTATAAGAGCTGTACCCCCCAATTTAAGTCATTTGAAGGAGCCCTGTGTTAGAAGAGGAAGACTCAATGGCAACAGCAGAATGGGAAATTGCCAGTGAAGGGAAACTTCCATCCATAGTAGGAGCGGAAACAATTAAACTTCCATCTGTAGTGGGAGCGGAAACAATAGTCTCCTGATTCAAAACTACAAGAAAGACCATGGCATGATCCTTGTGAATCTTCCTCAGAACTCTGCGGATCAACGGAAATGGGGTAATTCATATAGAACCCCTGCTGGCCAAGGGACAAAGGGGGTCATTACAACCCTGGCGGACGGTGTTAAAGCGGCGGTAAGACCGCCAACAGGCTGGCGGTCTTTTTTTGAGTATTATGACCATGGCGGTTACCACCATGGTCATCCGCCGCTTCTCCGTTCCGCCCGCCAGGGCAGAGACGACCGCTGGGCCGGAGACCTGGGTCTCCAGCCCGGCGGCTGTCGCAATACCTTCCTTCCCTGGCACTGATAGGGGTCACCCCCACCCCGAATCCCTCCCCTACACCCCCACCACCCCTGCCACCACCCAAAGGTGGCAGGGCCCCCCTCCCCACCCCGACCCCCAACATCACAGAACTCACACACACGCATGCAGGCATCACCAACACACAAACACGCACACACACCGACATACATGCCAACATCCACACACACAGTCAGACACGGACACCCACATTCAAACATACACGCACACATCCATACAGACATACACGCACACATTCCCAAAACACGCAACACCCCCGCAAGCATACACGCACTCACACACCCCCTCTACATACACAGACGCACACCCCCATGCACCCACACAACACCCCCCACTCCCCCTCCCCTAACGGACGATTGACTTACCTGTTCCGTCGATCCTTCGGGAGGGGACGGGAGCCATGGTGACAGCTCCGCCAACACCACACCGCCAACAGAAAACCTCCGCGCCGAATCACAGGACGTGATTCGCTGGGCGGTGTTCTGTTGGCGTGGTGGTGGAGGTGGAGCAACCTCCACTTCCCCTCCGCCCGCCAGTATGGCTGTTGGTGGCTCTCCGTCAGAAAAACGACGGAGAGCAGCCAACAGTCATAATACGCCGAGCGGCAAACCGCCACTACTGGCGGTCTTCCGCACGGCGGTCCCTCGGCGGTCTTGTTAAAAACCCTTGAACCAGAGGAGAGGCTGAAGGGGAGCCCTCAGAACTGATAGTGAGTCTTATCCACAGCACAATGTAGGTACTTTTGAGGGTCTACATAAAGGGGTATATGAAGGTAGGCATCCAGCATTTCTATAGATGCCAGGACATCTCTATGACTGATCCAGGGCAATATATTCTGGAAGGTCTGTGGGGAGTGTGTTTATTCATGCCCTTCAGGTCCAGAATCCGCCAAAGTCTCCAGAGGCTTTCTGGACCAAACATGAACTACAATGTGGCAGTGGTAGACCTCACATCCTTGGTGTGGTATTCCCCAAACTTTTTGCCTTCACTCCTCCTGTTTTGATGAGTTATTTTTTGTTGGCATTAAGACTCTTTGCACTTTACCACGGGTAACCAGTGCTAAAGTGTTTGTGCTCCCTCCTTCAAAGGTTGTGAAATTGGCTTACACTTAATTTGCACATTTAATTTATTTGTAAGTCCCTAGTAAATGGCACTACATGTAACCAAGGCTTGTATGTTAAATGCTACTAGTGGGCCTACAGTACTCATTGAGCAATCCACTAAAGTAGCCTTTTAAATCATGTTTCAGGCCTGACACTGCAGCCTGAGTCTGTAGTTTTAAACTGATTGTTAGAAATGGGGTCTTTGATTGACTGTCAGGTTAACCCCTGTTCAAGCAAGGACCCTTACTCTAGTCAGGGTAAAAGAGAATCACCCTCAGCTAGCCCCTGCTTACCCCCTTGGTAGCTTGGCAGAGCAGTAGGCTTAACTTCAGATTGCTGGGTGTAAAGTATTTGTACCAACGCACACAGTAACTTAATGAAAACACCACAAAATGACACAACACAGGTTTAGAAAAATAGGAAATATTTATCTAAACAAGACAAGACCAAAACAACACAAATCAAGTTATCAATTAAAAATCAAAAAGAGTCTTTAAGTAGTTTGTTTTAAACACACAATAACACTGTTAGTGTAAAAAGGTAGCTTGGGTGTGTCAAAAATAATCCTGCATGGGCGAGTGTGCATCAAAAAGGGCTCGGTCTGCGTTGATTTCACTAAGGAGCGAGACCTTGCGTCTTTTCTCCTTTTCTCGGGTCGGGGTTCGTTGTTTCTTCTCTCCATAAGAGAGTGATGCATCGATCCAATCAGCACTCTCGGGTCCGGGCAGGCCTTGCGTTGTTTTTACACGCCCAGCGGTGCTTGCATTGGAAATCCAGCCACACGATGATCCGAAAAACACGCAGCGCGGGTTGCGATCTCCCAGCCTCTGTCAGCGATGCTGCGCGTTGTTTCTGCTGCTCCGTGCATCGATTCTTCGGTCACAATTCTAGCGAGCTTCGAATTTCAGCCGCGGAGCCAGTAGTGCATCATTTCTTCAGCCGCAGATCAGAGTCACGTCGATCTTTTCCCTGCACGGTGTTCTGTGCATGGATTTCTTCCTCTTAGGCTGCCAGCTTCTCCTTTCAGGGTCCCAGGAACTGGATTGGCATCACAGGGTTGAGTAGGAGTCTCTCCAGAGACTTCAAGTGCTGGCAGAGAGAAGTCTTTGCTGTCCCTGAGACTTCAAACAATACGAGGAAAGCTCTAAATCAAGCCCTTGGAGAGTTCTTCTCAAGATGGAAAGCACGCAAAGTCCAGTCTTTGCCCTCTTACTCTGGCAGAAGCAACAACTGCAGGATAGCTCCACAAAGCACAGTCACAGGCAGGGCAGCTCTTCTTCCTCAGCTCTTCACCTCTTCTGCAGGCAGAGGTTCCTCTTGTTTCCAGAAGTATTCTAAAGTCTGCGTTTTTGGGTGCCCTTCTTATACCCAATTTCTCCTTTGAAGTAGGCCTACTTTAAAGTAAAGTCTCTTTTGAATGTGACATCCTGCCTTGCCCAGGCCAGGCCCCAGACACTCACCAGGGGGTTGGAGACTGCATTGTGTGAGGGCAGCCACAGCCCTTTCAGGTGTGAGTGACCACTCCACCCCTCCCTCCTAGCACAGATGGCTCATCAGGGTGTGCAGGCTACACCCCTAGCTCCCTTTGTGTCACTGTCTAGTGTGAGGTGGAACCAGCCCAACTGTGAAACTGACCCAGACAGCCAATCCACAAACAGGCAGAGTCACAGAAATGGTATAAGCAAGAAAATGCCCACTTTCTAAAAGTGGCATTTTCAAACACACAATCTTAAAATCAACTTTACTAAATGATGTATTTTTAAATTGTGAGCTCAGAGCCCCAAACTCAGCATGTTCATACGCTCCCAAAGGGGATCTGCACTTTAATCAGATTTAAAAGTAGCCCCCATGTTAACCTATGAGTGGGACAGACCTTGAAACTGTAAAAAACGAATTTAACAATATTTCACTGTCAGGAGATATAAAACACATTACTATGGCCCTCATTTTGACCTCGGCGGTCTTTTGGAAAGACTGCCAAGGTACTGCCGCACTGAAGACTGCCAGTGCAGGCGGTTTTCCTCACAGCGTATTATGACTGCAGGCAGCCCTCTGTCCTTTTTCGGACGGAGAGCCGCCAGCAGCCATACTGGATGTCAGCGGGGAAGTGGAGGCTGCTCCACCTCCCCGCCCCGTCATCAGAACACCACCCACTGAATCACGTCCCATGATTCGGTGTGGCGGTGTTCTGGTGACGGGGTGCTGGCAGCGGAGCAGCCCCCATGGATCCTGTCCCCTCCTGGAGGATCACTGGTAAAGGTAAGGTGATTGTCCATTAGGGTAGGGGGTGTTATGTGCGTGCATGGGGGTGTGAATGTGTAGAGGGGGTGTGTGAGTGCGTGTATGCATGCAGGGGGTGTTGTGTCTTTGGAAATGTGTGTGTGTCTGTATGTTTGACTGTGTGTATGTGTGCGTGTATGTCTGGATGTATGTGTGCGTGCATGACTGTGTGTGTCGGCTTGAATGCTTGTTAGTATGTGTGCGGGTATGTGTGGTGGTGGTGTCTGTGTGCGTGAAGGGGGGTGTATGTCGATGTGAAGGGTGTGGGGTACTACCACCTTTGGGTGGTAGTGGGGTCGGGTGTGAGGGGAGGACTCACGGTGGGGGAGGGGGGCAGGGGAGACCCCTATCAGTGCCAGGGAAGGAATTCCCTGGCACTGATAGTGCCTACCACCATGGATTTCGTGGTGCTTCCAAACCCCATGAAATCCATGGCAGTATGCAGTGTCATGATACCGCTGGTGGTCTGGTGACAGCCGCCGGGCTGGAGACCGAAGTCTCCAGCCCAGTGGTCGGAGCGGAGAGGTGGCGGATGACAATGGCGGTAACCGCCATGGTCATAATTCCATTTTGTTTTCCGCCGGCCTGTTGGCAGGATTACCGCCACTTCTCCCCCGTCCGTCAGGGTCGTAATGAGGGCCTATATGTCCTACCATAACCATACACTGCACCCTGCCCTTGGGGCTACCTAGGGCCTACTTTAGCGGTGTCTGACATGTAAGAAAAGGGAAGGTTTAGGCCTGGCAAGTGGGTACACTTGCCAAGTCAAATTTACAGTTAAAACTGCACACAGAGACACTGCAATGGCAGGTCCGAGACATGATTACAGAGCTACTTATGTGGGTGGCACAACCAGTGCTGCAGTCCCACCAGTAGCATTTGATTTACAGGCCCTGGCACCTCTAGTACACTTTACTTGACACTTACTAGTGAATCAAGTATGCCAATCATGGATAAGCCAATTACATACACATTTTGTAAAGGGGCACTTGCACTTTATCTCTGGTTAGCAGTGGGAAAGTGCACAGAGTAACAAAAACAGTAAAATCAAAGTCCAGCACACATCAACAACCTGGGGAACAGTGGCAAAATGTTAAGGGAGATGAGGCCAAGGATGAAAAGTCTAACACTGATACTTCAACCTGGCAAAGTAAACCTTTTTGCAAGGCTCAAACCTTCCTTTTAGTGCACATGTCACCCCTAATGTAGGCCCTAGACAGCTCCAAGGGCAAAGTGCAGTGGAGTTAAAAAGTTGGGCATGTACTTTTAAGTTTCACATGTCCTGGCAGTGAAAAATCCTTAAATTAATTTTTCCCTACTGCAAGGCCTATCTCTACCATACGATAAAATTAGAGTTGCCTCATTACATTTTATAAGTGTAGCTTCCAAATGGGAAGAGATACACTCTTCAAGATTGGCATCTCTGGAATCCTTATTTAAAATCTTATCTCATTGTGCGCAGATTTTAAGATACAATTCTGAAAATGCCATTTTTAAAGTTATGATATTCTTGCTTTAGTTATTTATTACCTGAAGCTTGTCTCTGGTAACATGACTGGGTGTAGTTGGCATTTGAGCTTTGTGTATTGCTCCTAGACAGCCACACACAATGGGAGCACAGCTGTGACAATAATGGGTGATCAATAGCAGGATGGAAGGGAGTAACTGGGCCCACCATTCCCTACATCTGAATAGGCTACGTCCTGTCACTACACAAAGGGTTGCATACCCCCTGTAGTTAGTCTGGAGCCAGCACACGGAAGGCAGAGCATCTGTGCACTTCAAAGGCATTCCTCTAGAAACTTTTCCCTACTTCAGAGGCACAACTGTGTATAAATGGAGGACCTCAGACATCACCCCTTCAGTACACTTTTGGACCTGTGCATACTCTGTCAGTAAGAAGGGGTCCTGTGCTGCTATAAGGACTGTCACTTTGCTGGACTGCTGCTCTGAAGGATTGCTGCCCTGCTGTGCGGACCTACTGCATGCTGCCTCTTGTGTGAGAAGTACTGGACCTGCATCTCCTATCCGCAGAACCTAGAGTGATTTCAAGGACTACTGATTTGAGGCCTCAGCAACATAACAGGTTTACAACAACATTGCACCTCCACTGGTACTCTGCCATCTGTGAGTCTACCCTGCCAAGTATTGCCACCCCAGTCCTGAACCCTTGAAAATGGATCTAAGGTGCTTGTCAGCAGAATTTATTTATTGCCTCTGCTGACCGGCACATCCCTAAGCAGAACTGATGCATCTCCTCTATGGATCAGCATTTCCTCGAGCAGGAGCAATGTATCGCCGCTGGTGTGTGGATTGGGCCTGTTGCAAAGAATCGCATTGCCTCCAAAGTCCTCAGAACAGACGCATCAACCCAGAGGTGTAGCGCATCCACAGCTCAGATCCTTGTATCCCTTATCAATGGCAGCCTTAACAACGATGCCAGACTCCACATCGCATCCTTGCAGCATCTCGGAACCGAAGCACAGCTAGCTGCGTGCAGCATCCCCAACACCAGACTTCACATCGCAAGACCTGTCAATGAGATCCTTAACGACAACACAACAGGACCTTACACCTCAGTCTTGCTACATCTCAGAACCAATGCATCGCTTCAGCTGCACAGTGCATCTTTGACGTGATTCCACACAATGTTCCAGAACCATGATTTAAAGTACTTTGTTAAGTGGAAGCCTGACCACTCTGTGACAAGCTATTAGGGGATGAGAACAGGTTAATTTGGGGTTTGTTTGTGCCTTACACCTACAGGAATTTTGGTTTCTGCTTGACCAGGGCTAACACCCCAGTCAAGCAACAACCCAATTTCTCACAATCACCCTGTGTGGTCTGATTCTCAAAATAAATTGATTTTGGCTGCATCCAGGGTAATCATCAGTGCAAAGTGTAACAACTAAACATGTACTGTAAATCATTTACACATTGAGAGAATATGCATTTTTTTCTAGAATTGAAACATTTTCTCCATGGCATAATATGCACATGAGTACAATCAATTGCACTCACCACATCAGGGAGGAACATGGTAAATAAAAGGTTAATTTGGCAGCCTAAGGTAATGGGACGAATTAATTTGGGTCAAGATTTATGAAAAGGCAGGCTGTGAAATTGCCACAATAGCTTGAAAGGACTCATCTCCACGTCACTGTTTTAGACTACCTTTTATATGGCACGATAATATTGATAATGATGATTTGTTCTTTGTATAGCAATACATGCTGCAATAGAACATTTGTAAACACAGTAAATAGCAGGTCATAGTTTTATCCTATTTAAAGATACTTAATTTAACAACCACAGCAGGGTGGAAGGCTAAGCTGACCTCATTGTTGAGTCATCATCTTGTGGTTTACACAGTGATATTAACTATGTGATATAATACATTGGGATCTCTTTAGAAGAAACAAATATGCTTTCTTTGATAACTCAAAAGTAACTGAGATGGGACGTGTCTAAATATGATGATGATGACAGACACCCTGCAACCTCCACTCTATACCAACTTTTTCCAAGCATTGAACAGTTCATGATATGATATGGGAGGTGGGAACACAATCCTGCTTTTGAGGGCAGCTGAAAAAGAATCTGCTGTAAAAAGGTGTGCTGTGAGTGCAAGAATAACTTCCCATAGGGTCTTTAGGGTGTCTTATTTTGTGGTTCATTGAAGGTGGCTTCCTACAGGTTTCATTTGAGATGGAAGAATTGATTGAGATTTTCTCTCTCGGTATGGTGTTACAAAATAGTTCAGATATCTTCTCAGAAAATAATTTGATCCTTCATGAACATATTTTTAAATTTGCTTAATAGTGTTTTCTCTCTCATGTGCACAAGTCAGAAAGTGGTGTGGTGTTAACTGGATTGGGTAGCCTTAGCACCATGTGATATTTTTCCTAACTTGTTTATGGTCTTTTCTTGGGGGGTGTTTTGCTTGGATGACAGCATTTATGAGCATATCCAAGTGCTCAAGAGGCACAACCATATTTGGAAATACATAACATTGGCACAATAATCTTCTATTATATTTTTTGGTCTGGGACTAAGCTGAAGAGGGTTTGAGTGCTGGGAATTCACATCCTCTCCACTAACACACAGTCATGTCTTCTCAAGTGTTATTTTTTTATTTTAGCCTACTAATTTTCAACAGGATTGACTACTACTTAATTGGACTCAAGTTTCAAAATATCAAGTTGAGTATTAGTTAGTATACCAATAAAACCACCATAGAGCATTAATAGTCTTTGGACCACCCCATTTACTCTTCAGTGGTAGATATCTTTAAACTATTGCTGATTGACTACGTAAGTCAACTTTACATTATGAGAAAGACTTTCGCCTTTGAAAATGACTTAGATTGTGTCAGGTGGCAAAACCATTAATGATGTTTGCAATTTTTTCACAATTATTCTTTTCAAAATATTAAATAAAGTTAGAAATTTGGGAAAATTAAATGCATGTAAAAATGTTAACATTAAACACAAATCCATCAATTTCTACAAAAAATATAATAATTGGATACTTCCTATACACATCAAGATTGCAGAACAGTCACTGTGATGACTGAAGTTGAATTGTAGTGCCTGGTAGTCAGTATGGTATGCTCTGTTCTTTTTTCATGGTGACTTGTTTGGGAGAACCCACTGTTATCAACCCTGGATTTTAAATCCGGAAACCCAGCCTTCTGTAAATAAATTAAACTTATTTCACTGCACGCTCTACATGTTATACTAATGGTGTTTGTGTACACTAGATTGGTTCTAATGAACGTTTGTAGAAATATGTGGGGTATTAAAACTAAACTAAATTCTGTATTAATTTCATACTGACAAGCAGTAATAAAAAGATTGCATCTTCACACTGAATTTTTCATTATCAACAACAGACTTGAATACAAAAAATAATCTATATTTTAAAATGATATTGGCATATGCCTAACCGTTTGATTAGAAATCATCTCTTTGTACTTTT